>NC_089225.1:56425407-56752820 GCF_963924675.1 Phocoena phocoena | reverse complement strand
CATTTACCATTGCAACAAAAAGAATAAAATACCTAGGAATAAACCTACCTAAGGAGAAAAAAGACCTGTATGCAGAAGACTATAAGACACTGATGAAAGAAATTAAAGATGATACAAACAGATGGAGAGATATACCATGTTCTTGGATTGTTAGAATCAACATTGTGAAAATGACTATACTACCCAAAGCAATCTACAGATTCAATGCAATCCCTATCAAATTACCAATGGCATTTTTCACAGAACTACCACAAAAAATTTCACAATTTGTATGGAAACACAAAAGACCCCGAATAGCCAAAGCAATCTTGAGAAAGAAAAACAAAGCTGGAGGAATCAGGCTCCCACACTTCAGGCTATACTACAAAGCCACAGTAATCAAGACAGTATGGTACTGGCACAAAACAGAAATATAGATCAATGGAGCAGGATAGAAAGTGCAGAGATAAACCCATGCACATATGGTCACCTTATCTTTGATAAAGTTGGCAAGAATATACAATGAAGAAAAGACAGCCTCTTAAACTATAAGTTGTGCTGGGAAAACTGGACAGCTCCATGTAAAAGAATGAAATTAGAACACTTCCTAACACCATACACAAAATAAACTCAAAATGGATTCAAGACCTAAATGTAAGGCCAGACAATACAGAACTCTTAGAGGAAAACATAGGCAGGACACTCTATGACATAAATCACAGCAAGATCATTTTTGACCCACCTCCTAGAGAAATGGAAATAGAAACAAAAGTAAACAAATGGGACCTAATGAAACTTAAAAGCTTTTGCACAGCAAAGGAAACCATAAACAAGATGAAAAGACAACCCTCAGAATGGGAGAAAATATTTGCAAATGAAGCAACTGACAGTGGATTAATCTCCAAAATTTACATGCAGCTCATGCAGCTCAATATCAAAAAAAAAAAACCAACCCAATCCAAAAATGGGCAGGACACCTAAATAGACATTTCTCCAAAGAAGATATACAGAGTGCCAACAAACACATGAAAGGATGTTCAACATCACTAATCATTAGAGAAATGCAAATCAAAACTACAATGAGTTAACACCTCACACCAGTCAGAATGGCCATCATCGAAAAATCTACAAACAATAAATGCTGGAGAGGGTGTGGAGAAAAGGGAACCCTCTTGCACTGTTGATGGGAATGTAAATTGATACAGCCACTATGGAGAAGAGTATGGAGGTTCCTTAAAGAACTAAAAATAGAACTACCATACGATCTAGCATACTGGTGGGTTTTTATCTTGCTCCTTCATCTGCTGTGTGTTTTCCTGTCTTCTCATTTTGCTTATCTTACTGTGTTTGGGGTCTCCTTTTCACAGGCTGCAGGTTCATAGTTCCCATTGTTTTTGGTGTCTGCCCCCAGTGGGTAAGGTTGGTTCAGTGGGTTGTGTAGGCTCTCTGGTGGAGGGGACTGGTGCCTGTGTTGTAGTGGATGAGGCTGGACTTGTCTTTCTGGTGGGCAGGACCACGTCCGGTGGTGTGTTTGAGGCTATCTGTGACCTTATTATGGTTTTAGGCAGCCTCTCTGCTAATGAGTGGGGTTGTATTCCTGTCTTTCTAGTTGTTTGGCTGGTCGTTGAGTGGAGCTGGGTCTTAGTGTTGAGATGGAGATCTCTGGGAGAGCTTTCGCCATTTGATATTACTTGGAGCCAGGAGGTCTCTCTCCCAACTCAGAGGCTCAGGCCTGACACCTGGCTGGAGCACCAAAGCCCTGTCACCACACGGCTCAGAAGAAAAGGGAGAAAAAAGAAAGAGAGAGAGAGAGAGAAAGAAGGAAAAAAGTAAAATAAAAATCTAGTTATTAAAATTTAAAAAGTATTAAAATTAAAAAGTAATAAAAAAGAGAGCAACCAAACCTAAAAACAAATCCACTAATGATAAAATGTGCTAAAAACTATACCAAAAAAAAAAAACCAAAAAAACGGACAGAACTCTAGCACAAATGGTAAAAGCATACAAACAAAATCACACAAAAAAGCATACACATACACACTCACAAAAAGAGAAGAAGGAAAAATATATATTTTTTTAAAAAGGAAGAGAGTAACCAAATCAATAAACAAATCTACCAATGATAATAAGGTCTAAATACTAACCTAAGATAAACATAAAACCAGAAATAAATTAGATGCAGAAAGCAAACCCCAAGTCTTCAGTTGCTCCCAAAGTTCACTTCCTCAATTTGGGATGATTTGTTGTCTATTCAGGTATTCCACAGATGCAGCATACATCAAGTTGATTGTGGAGATTTAATCCGCTGCTCCTGAGGCTGCTGGGAGAGATTTCCCTTTCTCTTCTTTGTTCGCACAGCTCCTGGGGTTCAGCTTTGGATTTGGCCCCACCGCCGCTGCATGTAGGTCGCCTGAGGGTGTCTGTTCCCACCCAGACAGGACAGGGTTAAAGTAGCAGCTGATTAGGGGGCCCTGGCTCACTCAGGCCAGGGGGAGGGAGGGGTATGGAATGCAGGGCGAGCCTGCAGCGGCAGAGTCCGGCATGACGTTGCACCAGCCTGAGGTGTGCTGTGCGTTCTCCCGGGGAAGTTGTCCCTGGATCACGGGACCCTGGCAGTGGCGGGCTTCACAGGCTCCCAGGAGGGGAGGTGTGGATAGTGACCTGTGCTTGCACACAGGCTTCTTGGTAGCTGCAGCAGCAGCCTTAGCATTTCATGTCCATCTCTGATGTCCACGCTGATAGCCGCGGCTCGCACCAGTCTCTGGAGCTCATTTAGGTGGTGTTCTGAATCCCCTTTCCTCGCGCACCCCGAAACAACGGTCTCTTGCCTCTTAGGCAGTTCCAGACTTTTTCCCCGACTCCCTCCCAGCTAACTGTGGCACACTAGCCCTCTTCAGGCTGTGTTCACGCAGCCAACTCCAGTCCTCTCCCTGGGATCCGACCTCCGAAGCTGGAACATCAGCTCCCAGCCCCCACCCGCCCTGGTGGGTGAGCAGACAGGCCTCTCAGGCTCATGAGTGCTGGTCAGCACCGATCCTCGTGCGGGAATCTCTCCGCTTTGCCCTCTGCACCCCTGTTGCTGCGCTCTCCTCCGTGGCTCCAAAGCTTCCACCCCCACCCCCACCCCCACCCCCAGTCTCCATCACTGAAGGGGCTTCCTAGTGTATGAAAACTTTTCCTCCTTCACAGCTCCCTCCCAGAGGTGCAGGTCCCATCCCCATTCTTTTGTCTCTGTTTTTTCTTTTTTCTTTTGCCCTACCCAGGTACGTGGGTAGTTTCTTGCCTTTTGGGAAGTCTGAGGTCTTCTGCCAGCGTTCAGTAGGTGTTCTGTAGCAGTTGTTCCACATGTAGATGTATTTCTGCTGTATTTGTGGGGAGGAAGGTGATCGCCACATCTTACTCCTCCACCATCTTGAAGGTCCCCCCAGCTACTATGTTTTTTACTCTTAAGAAACACATGAAATTTAAGAAAACCTTAAATTTTCTAAAATATACCACAAGGTATTAATTACTCACTGAAGTACCAAAGCCCAATACCATATTGGATTTATAGAGTGAAAGTCTCCCAAAATGTTTTATAAATTAATTGGCTGTTTTATAAATATAATAATCCTTATCTTTATCTGGGGAGTTATTATTCCTATTTTGAATATGGAAAAAGGGAACAGGTTGACCTCATCCTTATAAAAGGCTATCAAGTTGTACAGATAGATTGTCTAGCTAATTTTCTCCACTTTACAAGCCGAGAAGAGGACTGTGTAAATTCTCTCCATCAGTCCTTGAATGTTAATTTAAATGTTTATTGAGCATCTAGCTTGTGCCAGACATAATGTTGAACATTAAGCACATAACAGTGGGAAAAAATATGGTTGTTATCCTCATAAAGCTTCTGCTGTGAGAGACAGATGTTAAACATTTAATTACACTTGTGATCAGGATCACATGTGGCTCTCAGAGTATGTATCAAGAGGCTTGATCTTGAGTGGGGAAAACTTCCCTGAGGAAGTCATGTTTCAGCAAAACTCTAAAGGATGGAAAGAACTACTTATATTAAAAGCACATGAAACAAATGGTGCAAGCAGAGGGTACAGTCATGATGAAGGAACTCGGCACATTCAAGGAACTGAAAGAGCAGAATAGAAACTTTAAAAAAACAAAGCATAGGGCTTTCCTGGTGGAGCAGTGGTTGAGAGTCCGCCTGCCGATGCAAGGGACGGGGGTTCATGCCCGGTCCAGGAAGATCCCACATGCCGCGGAGCGGCTGGGCCCGTGAGCCATGGCCGCTGAGCCTGTGCGTCTGGAGCCTGTGCTCCGCAGTGGGAGAGGCCACAACAGTGAGAGGCCCGCATACCGCCAAAAAAAAAAAAAAAAAAAGCATAATAAGATATAGATGGGGCAGATTGGCAGGATCTTGTTGATAGTTGTTAAGGATTGGGACTTATCTCATTGACTCTTTACAGTTTTAGACACAATAGGAAAATTAACAACTTGATTTTTTAAAATGAGCAGAAGATCTGAACAGATTCCTCACCAAAGAAGATAATATAGATGGCAAATAAGCATATTAAGAGGTGCTTTGCATCATATGTCATTAGGGAAATGCAAATTAAAACAGTGAGATAGGGCGTCCCTGGTGGCACAGTGGTTGAGAGTCTGCCTGCCGATGCAGGGGACACGGGTTCGTGCCCCGGTCCGGGAAGATCCCACATGCCGTGGAGCGGCTGGGCCCGTGAACCATGGCCGCTGAGCCTGCGCGTCCGGAGCCTGTGCTCCGCAACGGGAGAGGCCACAACAGTGAGAGGCCCGCGTACCGCGAAAAAAAAAAACTTAAAAAAAAAAAAAAAAAAAAAAAAAACAGTGAGATACTACTACATACCTATTATACTGGCCCAAATCCAGAACACTGACAACAACAAATGTTGGCGAGGATGTGGAACAACAGGAACTCTCATTGACTACTGGTAGGAAAGCAAAATGGTACGGTAGTCACTTTAGAAGACAGTTTGGCAGTTTCTTATAAAACTAAACATACTCTTCCCACACCATCCAACACTCATGTTCCTGGGTATTTACCCAAATGAGTTCAAACCATGTCTACACAAAAACCTGCACATGGATATTTATAGCAGCTTTATTCATAATTGCCAAAACAGAGAAGCAACCAGACGTCCTTCAGTAGTGGATATCAGCAACCAGACAGTGGAATATTATTCATCACTAAAAAGAAATGACTTATCAAGCCATGAAAAGACATAGAGGAAACTTAAATGCATATTACTAAGTTAAAGAGCCAATCTGAAAAGGAGGCTACGTACTGTATGATTCCACCTATACAATATTCTAGAAAAGCCAAAACTGTGGAGACAGTAAAAAGATGATTGCCAGGGGTTAGGGGAAGGGAGAGATGAATAGGTGGAGCACAAAGGATATTTAGAGCAGTAAAACTGTTCTGTATGATACTATAATTGTAGATACACGTCATTATACATTTATCCAAACCCATAGAATGTATAATGAGTGAAACCTAATGTAGACTCTGGATTTGGGGTGATAATGATGTGTCAGTGTAGGTTCATCAGTTATAACAAATGTACCACTCTGGTGGGGGATGTTGATGGTGGAGGGGAGGATAGAGGAACAGGGGTACATGGGAACTCTGTACTTTCTTCTCAATTTTGCTTTAAGCATAAAACTGCTCTAAAAATAAAGTCTATTTTTTTAAAAAAGTTTCAGGAGGGAAATTCATGAACATATTTAAAATTTTAATAGATCACTCTAGCTGCAGTGACCCATGTGGATGAAGATAAAGAGCAAAAATGGGTGAAGAACTTAACTGCAGTGGTCCAGGTGAGAGCCTGGTACTAGTTTGGTCTAGCATGGTGTCAAAGGAGAAAGTGAAACATGTGGGCCCTAGAGAGTGGCACGTTTCTGTGCCTAAATAAATCAATGAACTACTTACCCTTAGTTTCCTCACATATTAAAAAAGAGAGGGGGGGCATCTGGGGGTTGCCCAAGGGGCTTCATGATTTAGGAAGAACCTATCACTGAATTATATGTAAGGCAAACCAGAATTAACTGAGCATTTGATACAGTTTTCTTTTGTAATGGCAGCCCTGCATTAGACAAGAGCCATCAGGCAGATTATGATTTTTATGAGAGAATTTAAAAAATAATTTCTGAGGACTCTTTAAATATAATGATCCATTATTTTAGTAATAATCCTAATTGCAGTGATAGTGACCAATAAATATCATAATGCAATCAAACACCTAAAATGGAAATTTCTAGAAACCAATGAAAACATAGTGTTATTTTGAGTTGGAGTTTTCTTTTGTTTGTATTTCCAACTTTGAGTCTTACTTGGTAATCCCTGTGTAACTTTAACAGTTTTTTTTGTTTGTTTGTTTGTTTTTGCGGTACGTGGGCCCCTCACTGCTGTGGCCTCTCCCGTTGCGGAGCCCAGGCTCCGGACGCGCAGACTCAGCGGCCATGACTCACGGGCCCAGCCGCTCTGCGGCATGTGGGATCTTCCCGGACCGGGGCATGAACCCGTGTCCCTTGCATCGGCTGGCAGACTCTCAACTACTGCGCCACCAGGGAAGCCCTTTAACAGAGTTTTATAATCTTTGGACAGATATTATTATTCATATATAAGGTTCATAATATTTTATATATTATAACGTTCTTAATGTTCATAATATGCTAATATTTCTATTTCATCACCACTGTCTCATTCCTGTTCCTGTTTTCACTGAATGAACAGAAGTAAAAGATGAGAGAGATTTGAGACACCAAAATAATATCTCCTATTCCATTTCCCAATCTCCCAGGAAAGCTCTTCTAAAAATATTAACATAAAAGTCTGTTAAGGGGTATGGGCAAAAAAATGCTAGATAATTAGAGCTAAAAGCTCACTGGTCAGCTAAGTCTTGACAAAGAGCATGTCTGAGTTTAATAAAACATTTGCATAATTAAAAGACTGGAATAAGACAATGTGTAAATCTAGAAAATTTTGCTAGAGCTGGCTAATACTTGCCTAAAGCACAAAAAACTTATTAGTTGAGACAATATTTTCCATTACTAAAAAAAAATCTGCTTTCTGTTGTAACTGAGAAAATTATTTGAGGACAATATATAATAAATGTATACATTATTTTAATGTTTCATGCTTTATGCAGAATTGGATATTTAATTACTGTGATTTTTAAAAAGGTATTGTGGCTAGAAAAAAAAATACAAGTCGGTACCTAAAGTGATACCTGGCTATCCATGATATATGTGTCCAGTTCCAATGTTATTTTCTTTCTCAATATTTCATCAAGGCTACATGTAGTTTTAATAGCCAAGCTATCACCTGAATGCTATTAAAGAATAATCAGATCTGCTCAAACTTAATTTATATTATTTACCAATGTAACAGATTCTAATTTTGAGGAAGATTGCTGACCATTTATGCGATCACTAAGAACTAATATTTGGCTTATAAATTCTAATTTCATCTTTTGTACACTGAGGAAAAAGATTAACAATTTTATCCACATCAAGATGCTTGTTTTGAAGGATTGATTCCATCTCTTTGAATAGTTCCTTCTCCAGTTTGCTCATGTTGTCCAACATTGTTTTGGCTTTTTCCTGAACAATTAAAAAATAAAAATAAATAAATACACAGATACACGTGTGCATGAGCACACATGCACACACACGAGTCTAACACAATTCCAAACCACCTCTACAGACAAGGTTTGTTCATTCTGGTTTCAACTTCTGGTTCGGTTCCCCTTCTCCTATTCTTTAGATAAAGAAAGAATGAAATTCTTTGGGAAAAATCATTGTTCTAGATTCAGTTAATCTATTAACCACAAACTATTAGTTATTTTTAGTAGAAAATACAATAACAATTATGTAGTATTAGTCTATAAGCAAGAAACTTAAAAGACAAATAACAGGTCAATTGAAAATTTGATATTAATTGTGTATGGGGAAGGTTGCTGAAAACTGAAGCTGAAATATTTTCATGAATTTGGATCTTCTACATTTAAAACCAGCATTATCAGATTAAACAAAGGAAATAGAACAGTGATGTTCAAGGGAAAGAACAACTAAAAGAAAAGTCATTTTCTCTATGATTCCTCCTTGTATCAACAAGGGGGGAAAAAGGTCATGATTCTTATAGAAAGGAGCAATTTTTAAGTTATTAATGAATTACCATCATCAGTTAAAGGGTAGGTACTGACAGAAAAAGTGTATAAGAAGAGAGTTACTAGAAAGTGAGCATAATTTTTAAAATTTGAACCATAATGGGGCAGAACTCCACAAAACAAGGATTCTTAACTTTGACCTATACTTCAGTATGAAATTGTATGCAATTTTTTCTGAAGAAACACTGCATTTCATATCAGTGCAAAAAATGTATTTTATCAATAAATGGTATTAGAATAATTGGTCATCTCTTTGGAAAACGAAGTTAGAACCCTACTTCATAACACCCATAAAAATAAATTCCAGATAAAGAACTAATTTTTTTTTCAAATATGCATATATGTATTTGAAAGAAAATACAGAAGTTATATTTATTTTGAGGTGAGGCAGCCCTTTTGAAGCATGAAATCAAGATGCCTTAAAGGAAAAGACTAACAAATGCAACTGATTAAATTTTAAACTTTTGTCTGACAAAAAAAGTTAAATAAACAAACTGAGATTAAAAATTTGCTACACAAAAAATTTATTCACATATTTTTGCCTCTTTGAGGCAAAAGACAAAAACAACCAAGAATCAATTGAAAAACAGACTAAGGAAAATAATAGGCAAGTCATTTAAGAGGAAATACAAAGGCCAATAAACATATGAAATTTTCAACCTCATTAGTAATCAAGAAATGTTAACTAAACTACCAGTAGGACTGACTCTCCCTAAAACATAAAAGTAGTTATTTACAGAGCCAGGACTAGAACCCAGGTCTTTGACACTTCTTCCTTCAAATCCCATTGTCTTTCCACTACTTCATGTTGTCAATCAACATTTAATACCTATTAAATACAGCCTAAAATAGTAACTGCTTTAAAATTTTATTTCATTATTACTTAGAAGAATGTCAATCAGCAATTTAATTTAGTTTAACGGGCATTTAGTAATAAGTCTACAAAACCCACCTCCCAGAAGCAGTATTTAAGGGGGAAAGGGAGCTAACAACTCTTGAGAACTATCATAAGCAATGAGAGCAGTGCAGAGGCTGCTCAGGAAGGAGGGGAAATCCCTCCAGAGCAGACATTCATGAAACATATCACTGAAGAACTTGAGCAAAGGCAACAAGGACCAGGGGCTCATCATTTTTCACAGCACTGTGCTGAGTCTGGAGGATGGGCCAAGCCAAGCCCATGGAGGGAATGACACTTCTGGCCTGGTGCACTGGGCCCTTGTCAGTGCACTTAATAGGCTCCTAGAACAAAACACTTGCCTCTCGCTCCATGCCACTAGGCTACAAAAAGGTGTTTACACTGTAGGTCAGAAGTAAAACAAACTGGTCTCAGAAAAAAGCAGTAGTGTCAAGAATCTATAGCAAATAGAGGATCTGTACAGAGCTCTCTGCTTTAAGCATAAGCACGGGGGTGGGCCGGGGGGGGGCGGGGGAGAGAAAAGCAGGGCAACTATGTAAACATACTACAGAAAAAGGAAATAAGTAAATAATTGCCAGGGAGGAAAATTCATCTAATTCATTTAATGTAGAAAGAATGTAAATGTATATACCTTCACAAAGTAAAAGTTATTATAGGCAATAAAAATCAGAAGCGAAGCTGGTAGAAGCAGGTGAGAAAAGGTATAAGATGACCAATCTTTTCCTTCATTGCAAGAATGAGTTGAGAGTTCTGAGAAAGGCCTTTAGGTAGCCCTTCCATTTCCTTCTAATCTATTATTTTAATCTCTGGGGCAGAGACAGAAGAGGGCAGGAAGGCTGAAGAGGTATGAACATTATAAAATTATTTGTCTACCCATCAATCTATCTGTCCCCCCAAATTATATATCTACTTGTTTCTGGAGATGAGATTGTGGGTGATGTGTTTAATCTTTTATTATGCTTACATTTAAAAATAATAAGCATTTATCTTTTATTAAAACTCCAACTCATTATAATAATTATTATTTTAAGTCTACGGGGTGTCAAGTCACTTTCAATTAAAATTAATCTGAGGGTATATGATTAAGAACATTATTTTAGAGACCAAGTTAACTCCCCTCTAGAGGTTTTGTAATTTTTGGTGTGAGATACACTAAGAAAGCTACTTAAACTCTCCAAGTCTCAGATTTCTTATCAGTAAAATGGAAACGATAACAGTACCTACCTGGGACTTCCCTGGTGGCACAGTGTTTAAGAATCTGCCTGCCAATGCAGGGGACACGAGTTCGAGCCCTGGTCCAGAAAGATCCCACATGCCACAGAGCAACTAAGCCCGTGCGCCACAACTACTGAGCCTGCCCTCTAGAGCCCGGGAGCTGCAACTACTGAGCCCTTGTGCCACGACTACTGAAGCCCACATGCCTAGAGCCCGTGCTCCACAACAAGAGAAGCCACTGCAATGAGAAGCCCGCGCACTGCAACGAAGAGTAGCCCCCGCTCACCACAACTAGAGAAAGCCCGCATGCAGCAATGTAGAACCAGCGCAGCCAAAAATAAATAAATAAAATAAATAAATTTATTAAAAAAAAATAGTACCTACCTGATAAAGTAGTTGTGAAGATTAAATGAAATATCCCATGTAACAGTACCATGGTGCTTGGTGTATAATAAGTGTTCAATAAATGTTAGCTATTGTTATTATGTTTAATATACTACATTTCTCTAAATTCACAATATATTCTTAACCATTTTTTAAACCAAAGTTCAAAAATAATATAGCTCTATTATAGTCTAAGCATCTAAACTATTTTTAAACCTATTTTTATATAAAGGAAAGAAAGCTGAAATTTCAAAGTTCAAAATATGGATTCAATCATATTTTAAGTTATTCTTAATGATAAAACAGAGATATAATCTAATCATACCTCCTTATTATCTAGTATTTCCAAGGCCTGTTGATGTTTTTGGTAGAGTAGGTGTCTTCTGTCAGGCTTAATGTTAAACTGTGGCTTCTTTTTAACTGAATCTTCAAATGTGGGTGAACTGGTGTCCAATAGTTGTGAAATATTTGGTACAAATATGAAAGGCTTAAAAACAGATCTAGAAGAAAAAGTATTAAGTTTGGTATGTGGGGATATAAAAATATTCAGCCGAAAAAAAAATATTCAGCATTATTCTAAATCTTCTAAGATTCCCTTTACTTTCTACTAATTTATAACATACTAATTGTTCCTGTCATACTACTTATACCCATGCCTGTCTTCCCTGGTACACTGAGATCTCCTTTTGGGGCAAGGGATCATACTTTATTTAGCCTTATATTCCCATGAACCTAACAAAGGGCCTGGCATATAAACAGTGTCAAGTAAAATTATAGTTCATCATTTTCTACTGCAAATTCCACAGTTGGAGGGTAAGAACAATCCTCAATGTAACAGACTGAGCATTAGGATTTGGGATGAAAATAAGCAGCAGTATTAATAAGGGATTCACAAGTTTTATTCCTTTTTCTGGAAGGTATCTTTAATAATATGAAAGATTATAATACTAAGAGATAGTGAATATAAGATCACTTCTAAATGTAATGTGCATTAAGTTTTATGAGATACCAATGATTTAAATCAAGGTAGTCTGTATATATCCTACTTAAGATATAACTTGAACTATTGATATTTTGTTTTACATGTATGTATTTTCTAGATCATTTAACCTTTTTACTCTTACTCACCATCTAATATTTAATACTGAAATCTGCATTAAAAAACCAATCTACTTATTTTTTTTTTTCTTTTTGGTACGCGGGCCTCTCACTGTTGTGGCCTCTCCCCGTTGCGGAGCACAGGCTCCGGACGCGCAGGCTCAGCGGCCATGGCTCACGGGCCCAGCCGCTCCACGGCATGTGGGATCTTCCCAGACCGGGGCACGAACCCCCGTCCCCTGCATCGGCAGGCAAGACTCTCAACCACTGCGCCATCAGGGAAGCCCCAATCTACTTTTCTTGACAATTTTAAATATAGCTAGGGAAAGAGGGAGTAGGAATAACTGCGTACCAGAAACTATAAACATTTTCGTCCCATATGAATGAGAATAGATATGGCAATGATACACATAGGAAAATGGCAGACTAAAACCTGAATAGAAAATGCATTCAAAAGACCTCTGGTGGCGCAGTGGTTAAGAATCCGCCTGCCAATGCAGGATACAGGGGTTCGAGCCCTTGTCTGGAAAGATCTCACATGCCACGGAGTAACTAATCTCGCGTTCTAGAGCCAGCACTACTGAGCCCATGTGCTGCAACTACTGAAGCCTAGAGCCCAAGTTCCGCAACAAGAGAAGCCACCGCAATGAGAAGCCCGCACACCGCAATGATGAGTAGCCCCCGCTCACCGCAACCAGAGAAAGCCCACGTGCAGCAATGAAGACCCAACGCAGCCAATAATTAATTAATTAAAAAAAAAGAAAATGCATTCAAAAATTATTGTGGTATCTGTGCAACAAAAATTTAGCCTGACAAAATCATCACCAAACTAATGACTCTACCCTACCCGACCCCCTGCCTGGTTTATAGTATTTTGTGACTTTACCTCTCAGGATCAGGAGTCCCTGTAAGGAAGTGGATGCAAGGAACGTTGGAGTCTTGAGGTAAAATAGAAACCATGCTTGCAGTGGTCAGGAATTCTCCCTCCATATTAATGCCACTTGGTTTATCTCGGAGAATTTCCATCATTGTTTCAAAGGTTATGTTTCCTAGGGAAATGAATTTTAAGACGATCAAATACATATGCATTTGCAGGTTGGTATCCTGCAATTATGAACTGCTTTCTCTATTGATAATATATAATATGAGACACTGGTCTAGGTATAAATTAAGTAAGACTGACTATAAGCAAATCTTGTACCATAACTGTTAGACTCACTGCACTGTCCCAAGGAAGATTTTTTTCTAATATAAAATATACAAAATCTCAAAACATTATAACAGGTTAAATCTGTTATTTCCTAAGCAGATGAAATCAATAATGCAAAATACACTCAATCTCACTGCCCTTCCAAAAATTTTTAAGAGGTATGTAGTTAACAATTAACTAATGACAATAATAACTATTATCTGAGTCTATCCATTCTGGGAACCAAATATTAAGAGAATATTGTGTTTAGTTTCCAATATTATACAAGATGTTCTTTACAAAATAACAAATTATTTTTCCTGTATATAATTGCTATGCCTGACATTAATACTCTTGTATGAAAGTGTGAATTGTAACCTGAGTGGGAATGAAGGAGGCAAAAGACATTATTGGCTAATGGAATTTGTATGTACATAGTTCCACTGGACTACTTTAAAAATTTAAATGTCCATCACGTGTAATGAAAATAAATGGCATTATATTCTGTTTTCTGCTTTCATAGGTAAAGTTTGATATTTTAAGGAGATTTTTTTGAGAAAAATAGAAGAAAATCTATCTCTTTAGCAAACACAACATGTCCATGGTTACAGAGAACCTCAGAATCCCATATTTGGAAGGCATTTCCACCAAAAAATTTTAAAAGCCAATCATGCCCTCAGACAGCTCTGTTTCTTTCTATATATATCCATAGTCAAAGATGTGATTTAGGATCTGTCTCATGACAAGATGAATAATCTTACCCTTCCACAATGCAGTCCTCCAAAAGTAGCCAAAATATCTTCTTCTCACATGATAATTGTCTTCTCCAAAATTTATGATTCAATTCTCCCTGAATCACATTAAAACTCCTTCAAATTAAAACTTACTACTAAGCTTAACTTAAATAAACTTTTCCTCTCCATCTGTCTTTTGTCTGTATTGGTCCTATCTTTTGTTTATCTTGGTCCTGTCTCTGCCATCAGATTATAAATTCCTGATCTTTTGTCTGTATTGGTCATATCTCTGCCATTAGATTACAAATTCTCTCAAGACAAGAATGGGATTTTCTCTGTTTAGTTCTCATTCATTCAACAAATATTTATTGAACACCTATTAAATGCCAGGCACTGTCCTAGGCAATGGATAGATAGATAGACACAGACAGACAGACAGATATTGATAGATTTAGACATGGATATAAAGCTCTGTGAATATAAAGAAATGAAAGTTCCCTGATCCAATTTCAATTAAGGTAACCACAGTTAACAATTCAAAAAGGATTTCTCCTGGGACTTCCCTGGTAAGACTCCATGCTCCCAATGCAGGGGGCCCAGGTTCGATCCCTGGTTGGGCAACTAGATCCCACATGCATGCCACAACTAAGAGTCCACATGCCACAACTAGGAGTCTGCATGCTGCAACTAAAAACAAAAGATTCCGCATGCCACAACTAGGACCCGCTGCAGCCTAAATAAATAAATAAATTTTTTTTTTTAAAAAGATTTCTCCTGAAGAGTTTCAGAACAGGTCTGAAACCTTTTCTTTGAATAAATACAAGAAATTCTCATCAGAAGAAAATTGGTACCAGAAAATAGCCACTTAAAGCAACATATTTAAAATAAGAATCAAAACTTCATGGTATGTAGTGGAGGAAAAGGATTGACTGGATCTTTAAAATGAAATTAAAATACAAAAATAAGTTTATATAAGCTTATAGTTAACAAAATTTAGGTTAAAATTTTAATATGCTAATTCTTAGAACAAAGAATGAAACAAGTGTAATTTTTACAACAAAATGGTAAGAGAATTCGACTTTATTTGACTATTGCAGAATGATCATACAGATAATGATTGCAAAAATATATGAGGACTTCATCAAGTTTCTCAAGTCCCTCTCTTCTTTTTTTTTTACTGTATAATAATTTTATTGTTTTTCCTTTTTTTAAATTTTTTTGGAGTATAGTTGATTTACAATGTTGTGTTAGTTTCAGGTGTACAGCAAAGTGAATCAGTTATACATATACCTACTTTTTTCTTTTTTTAGATTCTTTTCCCATGTAAGCCATTACAGAGTATTGAGTCGAAATCCCTGTGCTATACAGCAGGTTGTTATTAGTTATCTATTCTTAATTATTTAATATTCAAATCATTTTCTTTTGAAGCACTTTGTTGTGTTACTGCTCTCAGTTTTTCTTCAGTTGTCAATAGGTCTAACTCTCTGTTCATTTTTTATTTGCCAATGGCTTTGTATGTGACCTAATCAGTATCCGATGTTAATTTCATGGGCTTCTGGAAATCTTGCATCTTTTGTAAGACTTTCAGTTTGTATTTTATTTGTATTGTGTTAATAATCATTAAGAGACATCAACAAAAATATTGACGCAAAGAAGAGGAAGGATAGTGTTAAGTTGGGAAAGATATTTGAATGAGGACTAATTTTATAAATAGATGGTTCATCAGTGATTATCTTTACGTTTAAGACTACCTTTGCTTCCTTATGCAACCCTTGTAACTTTGGGGCATCAGACTGAAAATTCAGATAAAATGGACATCCCTCCTACCATCCATCACAACTTGCTGCAATCTTTGCTTCACTAAACAGCTGATATATGACTAAAATGAGGTCATTTTTTTAAAGTATCTACATCTCACCAATTTTCTTATATGACCTCCTAATTTTTCATGCTTGTACAAAGTTTATATTCCCCAAAGTATAATTCGACAAGAAAATTAAAATACGACCACTAACATATAATTACTTACCTGAAAAACCGAAGAGAACAGATTTTAAAACTATGAAAAAAAATAGACTATCAATGAGGTGTCCCATTAAATAAGTAAAAACACTCAACAGCTTTCTTATAGATCAAAACCAACCAATTAACAAACATAATAGAAAAATATTCCATTCATATTACCAGTAAAAAAATATTAAATATCCAGAAAAAAACTTAAAAGTCAAGTAGGAATCAGTAATCTAAGCTTCCACCTTAACAAACTAGAAAAAGAAGAGCAAAATAAGCTCAAGGCAAGCAGAAGGAAGAAATAATACAGATAAAAGCAGAAATCAATGAAATTGAAAGCAGAAAACAGAAAAGTCAATGAAACAAAAAGTGGTTCTTTGAAAAGATCAATAAAATTGACAAACCTCTAGCTAGACTGACAGAAAAAGAGAAAACACAAATTACAAAATTACCAATATCAGAAATGAAACGGGTATCATGACAGACCCTGCAGACATTAAAAGCATGATAAAGGAATACTATGAACAACTCTATATCCATAAATTAACAACTTAGAAGAAATGGACCAATTATTTGAAAAGCACATATTACCAAAACTCACTCAATATGAAATAATTTGACTAGCCCTATATCTCTTAAAGAAATTGACTTTAAAACTTCCAGAAATCTCCAGGCCCAGATGTTTCACTGGAGAATTCTACCAAACATTTGAGGAAGAATTAACTCCAAATCTACACAATCTCTTCCAGAAAATAAAAAAGGAGGGAACACGTCCTGACTCATTTAATGAGGCAAATATTACCCTTATACCAAAACCAAACAAAGACAGTACAAACAAACCAACACAGACCAAAATCTCTCATGAATACAGATGCAAAATCCCTCAACAAAATATTAGCAAAGAGAACCCAACAATATATAAAAAGAATTATATACCATGACCAAGCTGGGTTTATTCCCAGGATACAAGGCTTGTTCAATATTAGAAAATCAATGTAATCTATCATATCAACAGGCTAAAGAAAAAAGAGAATCATATCAACTGACACAGAAAACGCATTTGACAAACCTCAGTATCTATTCATGATAAAAACTCTCAGCAAACAAGGAATAGTGGAAAACTACCTTAACTCCATTAAGTTGACAAAGTACATCTACAAAAAGCTACAGCTAATACTATACTTAATGGTAAATGACTAAATGCTTTCCCCCTAAGACTGGGAACAAGGCAAGGATGTCTGCTCTCACCATTCTTATTCAGTATAACACTTGAAGTCCTAGCCAGCACAATAAGGCAAGGAAAGGAAATAAAAAGCATACAGATTGGAAAGGAAGAACTAAACTGTCCCTATTTGCAGATGGCATGAAAGTCTATACATAAAAATCCCAAGGAGTCTAACCAAAAAAAAAAAAAACCCAAAAAACAAACCTCCTGGAACCAGTAAATTCATTTAGCAAAGTCACAGAATACAAGATCAACATACAAAAAAGTAATTAAAACAATCTGAAATTTTGAAAAGAAGTTCTTATTAAGAAACAATTTGTTTAGGCTCTATAGAAGAGAACTAGAGACAGTGTTTTCTCATTTAGGTTGAAACTGCAAATTTTGTAGGTCCAACTTCATTTATAGAATCTATTCTAAAGAAGTAATTTTGAAATGCAGATAAACTTAATAAATAAGATGTTCACATGATTTACCGTGGTAAAAGGGAAACAACCAAATAGTGAACAATACCATTTGTGTCCTCCCCTCCACCAGTTACTATGTTCCAGAAGGTCATAGACTGTATCATGTCTGCCACTATGTGGCCCCATGCCTAGCACAGAGCAAGTGTTTATAAAAGATTTCTTTAACAACAACAAAAAATGTCAATATGGAAAACCTAGACAAATAAAATTATAAAAGTCTACTTAGAACAGAAAAGAAAAATTCAATAAATGGACAACCATATCTTGTTCTTGACTAGGAAGACAATATTATTAGATGTGAATTCTCCCCTAAAATAATCTATAGTTTTAATTCAAATCCAATCAAACCTCAAAAAGATTCTTTGGGGAGAAGCTGGAAAAATGATTGTAAAATTAACCTTGAAAAATGAACAGTCAAGGATTGTCAGGAAAATTCTGAAAAAGCAGAATAATGAGGAAATATTTGTCTTACCACATTAAAAAAAAACCCTGTAAATTCATTCATATTGTCCTTTGGCTCATAAAGCAAGTATTGAGCACTTATTATGTATACTTACACTGTTCTAAATGAAACTGGACAAATACAGTAATCTAATTTACACTTGGGTTTACTTAGGAATTTAATATTTGATAAAGTTGGTTGGCATTTCAAATCAACAGAAAAGATAATTCATTTAAAATATGGTGTTGAGATCACTGGGTAAGCATTTGAGAAGTGAGGAAAAAAACAGTAATCCTAATTCATATTTTATTTTAGAATAAGTTCAGAAGAATTATAAATTTTAAAAATAAAACTATAAATATAAGATGTAGATAACCATTTCTGGTACAGTGAAATGGCCATTCTAAAAGCATGACATCAATGCTAGAAACCATATAAGAGCAATTCCACATGGGACAGAATCAACCATTTTATTATTACTTTTCTATTTATGCCAGCTATTGTTTTTCCCTTTTTATCCTTTCTTGCCCTTTTTGAATTTAACAAGTATTTATTATTCTATTTCTCCCCTGTTAGCTTATTACTTATATATTCTTTTATTATTTTATTAGTTTCTCTTGACTTATTAGTCTGCCTTAAACTAGTTCTTCACCACTTAGTTAACGCAAAGACCTTGTAACACTTTAACTCCAATTACTGCCTCCTGTTTTTAGTGCTATTCTCATACATTAATTCTGCTGTGTTCATCTGGGTCCTCTGAGAAGCAGATGCCACAACATGAGATTAAATGTACAAGGATTTTATGAGGGAAAATGCCTATGAGAGAAAATGGAGAGGAAGTTGGACTGTGACAGAAGTCCGAGCCTGGCTTTACTAGAGAGGGAAGAAAGGTTGGGTGAAAGTGACCTAGACTGCCACACCACCTAAGGAAAGCTTTGCAAGGCCCTTAGGGAGTCTTTGACCCAGAGTCGGCCATCACAGGAGTCCAATGACCCCAGGAATGGGCCTACCTTAGTCTCCCTGCTGCTTTCAGTCATTGGCCCGGAGCAGCCTGTGGGAAGCGCAGCCTTGGTACTACATGAATTCAATGCACAACAGAATTTGAGCACTGCAGCTATGGCCATTGGTCATAAAATTATTATTATTTTAAACACACAATATTCATTTAGTTTCACGCACGTATTTACTGTTTCTGTTGCCTTCATTCACTCCTGCTTACCTTGCCTCTATCAAAGATCATTTTTCCTGCCTGAAGAATGGCCCTTAGTATTCCTTTTAATGCCAGTTGGCTAGTGACAAATTTTCTCAATTTTATTTCAACTTTACTTTTAGAGGATATTTTCAGTGGGTATAGAATTCTAAATTGGTAGTGATTATCTTTCTCCATCACTTTACAGATGTCATTTTATAGTCTTCCAGATTCTTTCTCTTTTGAAAAGTTATCTGTCAGTCTTATAGTTCCTTTGAAGATAATATATATTTTCTCTCTGACTGCATTTAAGATTTTGTTTATTTTCCCCCTTTAGCAATCTCACTACGATGTGCCCAGGTGTGGTTTCCTTTTATTTATTCTTGGGATTTGCAGAGCTTCTTGGAGCTGTGGCTTGATGACTTTTATTAGTTTGGAAAAATTCTTGGCCAGTATCTCTTCAAATCTTGCTTTTGCCCCTCCATATTCTCTCTCTCCTTTCCTGCTGGGACTCCAACTACATATATATGAGACCTTTTCAGTGAGTCCTATATGGCTCTCACACTCTTGTCGATATTTTCCAAACTCTTACCTCTGTTTCAATCAGGGAACTTTCTACTGATCTTCCAGTTCACTATTTTTTTTCTTCCGCTATGTCTAATCTGTTGTTAAACTAATCTATTGAATTCTTTTTTATTTTTTGCAGTACGCGGGCCTCTCACTGTTGTGGCCTCTCCCGTTGCTTAGCACAGGCTCCGGACGCACAGGCTCAGCAGCCATGGCTCACAGGCCTAGCCGCTCTGCGGCATGTGGGATCTTCCTGGACCGGGGCACGAACCCACGTCCCCTGCATTGGCAGGCAGACTCTCAACCACTGTGCCACCAGGGAAGCCCCTAATCTATTGAATTCTTAATTTCAGTTATTAGAAATTTACAGTTCTATTATTTCCATTTGGTTCTCTTTTATAGATTTCAGTTCTCTGATGAAATTCTCCATCTTTTTGTCTAATTTTCTTGAACATATAAAACATACTAATTTTAAAGTCTATATCTGATAAAACTAATTTGGGGATAACCAGTGGGTCAGTTTCTACTGTCTGCTTTCTCTTGATTTTCAATCACTTGGTCCTATTTCTTGGCATGTCTGATAATTTTTTATTGAACGTTGGACACTATAGATTAAAATCTGTAGAGGCACTGCATGATATTTTCCTCCACAGAGTATTTAATTTTCTTCTGGCAAACAGATGGAATATAGGTAGATTACCTATTGATCCGGCTGAGACTGGTCTATTCTGTTTGTTCTTATTCCTAAGGTGTAGCCTTTCTGGGGTTTTAACTGAAAGCCTGGAGTATTTTCCAGGCCCCTTCTTCTTGGTTGTTCATCAAATCCAATTTTTGTCCCTAAGGCCTTGTGAGACTGCCAAAATCTCTACTTAACGTTTTAAGCTCTTGGTAACTACTCATCCTACAGAGTCTCATCCTACATATGCACGGCTTAGAAGTCAGCAACTGCTTTAAGGAGAAATTGTGACATAGAAGGTCAGACTCTTCTCAGAGTCTTTTCCCAATCTCCTGGATCTAGGCCCCTCATGTCCTAACTGTTTTGGGTGTTCACCATGCCTTCAAACAGTGGGTTTTATTTTCCCAGCTTTTAGTTATTCTTGGGGAGAGGTTAGTCTCGTACTAGCTACTCCTTGTTAACCAGAAGCAAATGTCCAGCTTTGTGCTTTTAACCACTCCAATTTTATGCCTCCCACTTATTAAGTACATCAGTCTCTTTTTACCCTCAAGTAGTATCAATTTCTGAATAACAGTAATGAATGTGGTAGACCCATACTGTAACAAGTACAGTTTAAAAAAATAACACAAAACATATAGTTCCTGTCAGCAGATAAGATATTTTCAGATACTTTGTATGGCAATGTTTAATTACTTCATTAAAATTAGTTCTAAAGAATCAAGTAACTTTCATTTAACATAGTTGGTTGACCACAGGTATGTTTTTCCTCTCTCCCCAAACCCTACTACAATGACAGCAAAGGAATAAAAAATGAAACTACTCACAAAGACAAAGAAAGCATGAAGAGCAAGAATTTCCCCCCATCCCCATGATATATGGGAATAATTAAAAGAACAAAAGCTTACATCAAGTCTGCACCCAAATTGTGATTTTTGTGACATTTCAAATTAAAATAAAATTGATTTCCATATAAAACAGTCTAATGTTCCACCCTCAGTTAATCACGCAAACTTCCGTTTTATGTTAATAGCAAATTTTCACTTTCTACATAATATAGCTATGACTTCAAATTCAAGAAAAATAATGTATAGATAACTTGTTACAGGAGCAATCAATATCTTTCTGTTAGTTTTGAAAAAATGCAGGAAGAAAAAAAAGGATACACCTGAAAACAACCCTTAATATTAAAACTAAACAATAAAGCAAAAGCCATCCACACCTATCTATCACACACATAGCTTCTGCACCTAGTGAGATTTTAGAATGATTCAAATATAAATTCCTGTAAATGGCAAGTTTTAACAAAAACAGTGTCAGAACCATAACACTGCAGTAACACAGGTATTATGAAAATGTTTTCTGCAGTCAAAACCTACAATTCTCAAAATGAAAGAAGGATTTACATGATCACTTGAGTAGGATAACTATATGTAATCCACTTGTAAGCACTGAATAAGTACTGAGACTGCAATGGCAGGGTTCACTACAATGAATGCAAAACACAGGGTACAATTTCACTGCAATTTAAACTAGTTATTTAAAATACAAGAGTGAATATAGATACAACTTGGATATACATGCAGCACAGTTAATAGCTATCAGGTAGGAATAGTTGTAAAGAACAGAGGTAGGCTCTTCCATCTAGAAGACTCATAGGAAGAATTAGCCATAATGTACTAGTAGACAATTTTCTATAAAAGTACTGGAAAGACATTTATTCTTTTGGCAAAGCACAGAAAGTGGGATGAACTATACTTCATACTTAGGGGAAAAATAAGTTTCATGTCAGATGCATCTATTACTATAATATTTTATGCATTTCAAATCTATAATTCAGTTATTTTGTAGTTAAATATAACAGAATTAATTATTATGATACAGTGGCTAATTAATTTATAATTATTTCTACCTATTTTTCCTTCCTTTCGTTCGATCACCCTAAACCTTATGATTCTTGACATTTTCCTCTCCGCCTTAATTATGTGTTGTTATTCTTCATTTTTTAAGAATACCTGCTAATTTTATGTCTTAAGCCAGACAGGTTTATTGCCAGAATAAAAGGATACAACAATGATCTTTGTTAAACTATCTGCAAATTACAATTTAATTCAATTCAACTAATAATCCTTTGTTAATTTAACAAAAAAAAGAAACTTATTAAGCACACACACACTAGTGCAAGACACTGAACTAGGTGCTGAGAGAAATATAAGGACAAATGAGAGTCCATTTTTTTTCAATTTCATACAGGAGACAAATGAAGAGCACAAACACAACTTCCTCTTTTGTAAAAGGAAGATAATACCTACTTCACATGGTTGCTTAAAGAAAATAATGTAATCACTTAGCACAGTGTCTAGCCTTTGATACACTTTTTTAATAAATAGGAGTAGGTGTTGCTGCAACCAGTACTCTGTCTCTACTTTTACAACAACAGTAAGCCTAAAATCAAAATCCTTAGAATAACATATTTTAGCATTTTCTACATATGTATCTATATGAAAAAAGATAGTTTAAATAACCTACTTATAAAATGGCAAACTAATATTAAGAAACTTTATAGGAAACTTTTCAAATGATGACATTCTTCTGGAAATTAAAATATAAGATATTAAATACTTTGAAAACAATGATGTTAAGGCATTCTAAAAACATTCTGTCACAAACTTTTTTCTGCTATACATATAATTAATTTGTTTAATGAATACCTGAGAAGCAAGTATCAATCACTGACTTATCTATCTCTGAGTAGTTGCTTTCTGATTGATTTATAGAACCATTTTATCCTTCAAGTGAAGGAAGATAAATCAGTCACAGATTTTTATTAGTGGAAAAACCCTTTTAGCATTTATCTGCCACCCAATAATCTTCTAAATAAAAGTTATTTTTCTGTTATTATTTGGAGGTGAATAGACAAAGGTACATTACTAGTAATTTTTTAAGAGTTAGTAGTAACCAAATATAAAAATGGGGAAAAGATATATTAAGAAGAGGAAAGTTATTTTAAAATTATAAATTAACATAAGAATATGGTTAACCTCACTAATAGGAGAAATATATTTTAAAGTAATAACATGCCAATTTTGCCTAAAAATTTAACAAGATGGCATAAAAACAATATCCTATATTGGTAAATATATTAGAAAATGGGCACTCAAATATTACTGGTGGAAATTTAAATTGATGCAACTTTTCTGGTGGTCATTTTCGCAATGAGTTTCAAAAGCCTTAAAACATGCACATGCTTTGACCCCACATTCTACTTGTAGGAAATTATTCTAGGAAAATAAACATGGATGTGAAAATAAAGAAGCTATAAGCATATTGTATAATTTTAAGTGGTAGAAAACTAAAAACAAACTAAATAACAGAGAATTTGTTAATTAAAGCATGATTCATACAATCAGTCTTTACTATATAATGATAAAATACAACCACATGGAAATATATAATATACCAAAATAATAGAATACTATGCATCTGTTAAAAATGAGAAAGTTCTATATATATTAAAATAGAATGATCTACACTATATATTGGTAACTAGAGAAAACTTATGTGCAGAAGAGTGTGTATGGCATGCTACCATTTCTGTAAAAAGGAGAAGAATATCTATACATATTTGTTTCATTAAGCATACATCATCTCTGAAGGCATATACAAGGAAATGCCTGTAGGAAAAAGGACTGAACAGGGGCATGTTAGAAGGGAGAGGCTTCACTGTATACTCTTGTATACCTCTGAATTTTGAATCATGTGAATATATTTATTTTTATAAGTAAAAGAATGTCATAGAATATTAAATGACATGGGAAGGAGTTCTGCTTTCATTTAGGCTGAGTAAGCTTCCATCATACTAACCCTCCCTCAGATAACTATAAACTTGGGACAAAATACACTAAGGCTCTTTACTGTGAGCAAAAGCAGGAAAATTCTGGAGGAGAGGTGACACTTGGAAGATGGGATGAAGCACAGAATAAATTTCCCATTTTTGTTACGGCTTTAGCCTGAGGGAAGGCCACAGCCAATGCTGTGCAATGTGGCACAGGTAGTTATAGAAAACCTTGGTCTTTCTGGCCTGAAGAACCAGAGGCCAACTACCGGTACTAGAAGGTGAAGGGAGAATCGCAGAAAGGAGAGAGTTATAGAGAGGAACCCCCAAATTCTTTGTAAAAAAAAACAAAACTCTGCCCAAATCTCCATCTGTTTCATGAATCAGCATATGTGGGGGAGAATGACAGCAGCTCAGCTAAAGATAAAAGAACGAAACTGGAATTTGAGCTGTGACCAGGAGACAGACTTTGCAGACAGAACACAACCAATTCAACTGCTAAATCAAAAGTTATTGATATTTCTTCCTAGGTGAGTTTTGGTGATTGGTGGCTTTCAAGGACTTGGTTCATTTCCTCTAAGTTACTGAACACACTTAGAGCTGTTTATAGTGTTTCCCTATTATCCTCCTAATGTCTAGGGGGTCTATAATAATATCTGTTTTCCTGACATGTAACTTGTGTTTTCTTCCTTTTTTTTTTTCTTTGTGGAGCTGAGTGTTTCAATTTATTAATCTTTTTAAAGAACCAGTTTTTAGTTTGATCCATTTTCTCCACTGTTTTGTTGTTTTCAATTTTACTGATTTCTGCACTTTATTATTTCTTTCTTTTCTTTACTTGGGTTTTTTTTTCTAGTTTATTAAGGTGAAAGTTTACATTGTTGATTTGAGACCTTTCTTATTCTCTAATATAAGCACTTAATGCTTTAAATTTTCCTGTAAACACTACTTCTGCTGCATGCTATAAATTTTGGTATATTGATTTTCATTTCATTCCACTCAAAATATTTTCTAATTTCCCTTGAGACTTCTTTTTTGACCCATACATTTAAAGTGTGTTGTGTGGGCTTCCCTGGTGGTGCAGTGGTTAAGAATCTGCCTACCAATGCAGGGGACACGGGTTCGAGCCCTGGTCTGGGAAGATCCCACATGCCGCAGAGCAACTAAGCCTGTGCACCACAACTACTGAGCCTGTGCTCTAGAGCCTGCGAGCCACAACTACTGAAGCCCGCGCGCCTAGAGCCCGTGCTCCACAACAAGAGAAGCCACCTCAATGAGAAGCCCGCGCACTGCAACCAAGAGTAACCCCCGCTCGCCGCAACTAGAGAAAGCCCGTGCGCAGCAACGAAGACCCAACACATCCAAAAAAAATAAATAAATTAAAAAAAAATAAAGTGTGGGCTTCCCTGGTGGCGCAGTGGTTGAGGGTCCGCCTGCCGATGCAGTGGACACGGGTTCGTGCCCCGGTCTGGGAGGATCCCACGTGCCACGGAGTGGCTGGGCCCGTGGGCCATGGCCGCTGGGCCTGCGCGTCCAGAGCCTGTGCTCGGCGGTGGGAGAGGCCACAGCAGTGAGAGGCCCGCGTACCAAAAAAAATAAAAATAAAAAAATAATAAAGTGTGTTGTGTGATTTCCAAGTATTAGGGATTTTCCAGATATCCTTATGTAACTGATTTCAAACATAATTTTATTATTGTCAAAGACTGGACTTTGTTATGTCTCTTTTTAAGATTTGTTTTATGATCCAGGATATGGTCAACTTAGTGTATGTTCCATGTGCACTTGAAAAGAATGTGCATTCCACTGTTGCTGGGTGGAGAATTCTATAAACATCAGTTAGATCCAGTGGTTGATATACTGTTCAATTCTTTCATATCCTTGCTGATTTTCTGTCCACTGGTTCTTCCCATTACTGAGAGAGAAGCATTGCAGTCTCCACCTATAATTGTGGAACTGTCTATTACTTTCAGTTCTGTTAGTTCTTCATATATTTTGAAGATTTGTTGTTAGGTTCATATACATTTACCATGGAGAAAATAATAACCCTGAAATGACCCTTTTTTGATTATGTGATATGTCTCTCCCTGGTAATGTAACTTGCTCAAAAGTCTACTTCATCTAACATTTATATAGCCAACCCAGCTGTCTTTTGATCAGTGTTTACATGCTATAACTTCTCCCATTCTTTTACTCTTCGCCTACTTAAAGTGAGTCACTCATACACAGCATATAGCTGAGTCATGGTTTGTTTTTTTTACTTCAGTCTGACACACTTCATCTTTTAATTGGTATGTTTAGACCACTTAACAATTAATGTAATTATAGATATGTTGAACTTTAGATCTACATTATATTGTTTTATGTTCGATGCTTCTATTTTTATTCTTCCATTTCCCTTTCCTGCCTTCTTTTTGAATATTTTCTTAGTATTCCATTTTAATTCATGTGTTGGGTTTTTTTTTTTACTGTATCTTATTACATAGCTTTTTAAATAGTTGCTGTAAGGCTATAATATACAAAATTCAATTATCTGTTTACTAGAATCAATATTTTACAGCTTTAAGTACAATGTACAAACCTTAACACCATATGTACTCCCCTCTTTATACTGTGATTATCATGTGTATTATAGGAAATGTAATTTTGGCTTATAACTGTTAGACATATTATTAAGGTCTTAAGAGGAGAAACATGGTATTATATTTACCCCAATATTTACCATTTCTGTGGCTCTTCCTTCATCCCTGAAGTTCCATGTTTCGCTGTGCTATCACTTTCCTTCTATCTAAAAAAATTCCTTTAGCATTTCTTTTATAGCAGGAATACTGGCAACAAAGTCTCTTAGTTTTCCCACATGTCAGGATGTTTTTATTTCACCTTCATTCCTGAAGAATATTTTGTCTAGATACAGAATTCTTTTCTTTCAGAGCTTTAAAAATGTTGTTTCACTGCCTTTAGGCATCTATGGCTTATAATGAAAAACACACAGGAATCATTTTTTACCTATATATAATGTGTTACTTTTCTTTAGCTGCTTTTAAGGCTTTTTGTCTTTGGTTTTCAGCAGTTTGTGCATTTAGGCATGGATTTCTTTTCATTTATCTTGTTTGAGGTTTGCTAACTTTCCTGAATCTGTAAATTTAAGTCTTTTGCCATTTTGAGAAGTTTGCAACCATTATTTATTTAAAAACTTTTCTGCATCACACTCTTCTCTCCTTCTGAGACTCTAATGACTCTAGATGTTTAGATATTATCCCACAGTCCCTAAGGCTCTGTTCTGTTTGTTTCAATTTTTTTTCTCTCTGTGTTCATATTAGATAATTTTTACTGATCTATCTTCAAATTCACTGACACTTTCCTCTGTCATATCCATTCTGCTATTGAGCCCATCAGAGGAATTTTTTACTTTGGTTACTGTGTTTTTCAATTATAAAATTTCCATTCAGTTCATTTTTATAGCTTCTATTTCTCTGCTGAGATGCTCTACTTTCCCATTCATACTGGGAGTGTTCACACTTAAAATAGCTGCTTTAAAGTCTTCGTTTGAATGGCACAAATGAACCTATCTACAAAACAGAAACAGACTCATGGACATAGAGAACAGACCTGTGGTTGTCAAGGGGGAGAAGGTTGAGAGAGAGATGGAATAGCAGGTTGGGGTTAGCAGATGTAAGCTATTAAACATAGAATGGATAAACAACTAGGTCCTACTATATAGCACAGAGAACTATATTCAATATCCTATGATAACCCATAATGGAAAAGAATATTAAAAAGAATATATATTGATATATATATACGTTTAACTGAATCACTTTGCAGTACAGCAGAAATTAACACAACATTGTAAATCAACTATACTTCAATCAAAAAAATAACTGAATAAAGTCTTCATTTGATAATCCCAACATCTAGATCATCTTGTGGTTGGTATCTATTGTCTTTTCCCTTCCAAGTTGTTGAGATTTTCCTGGTTTTCATATATTGGGTAATTTTGGATTGTATAATTTAGATTATAACATCATGTTATGAGATTTTGGGCCCACTTTCTGTCCACACCCAGTGCATAGTTCCAGCAATCATACTGTTTGAAACCAGGCCAGGTGATATGGAAGGAAAAAAGCAATGAAACTCACTGCTGGATGAATTCATACTTTGGGTTCTGGTTTCTTTCTCCTATTGCCTGTTCCTTTTTACATTTAAAGGTCCTCAGATAACTGTTCCATACAATATTTCCAGGCTTTTGGTTATATTCAGAAAAAGAGATAGAATAGAGTTTACTTACAGCATCTTATCTGGAACCTGAACCAGCCTACATTAAATGTTAATGAACTATAGTTTCTAATTAAAAGGCAAAACTTATCAGAATGGTTTAAAAAAAAAGATTAAACCGTATTTTTTTTTTACAAGAAATGTGCTTTAAATATAAAGATACAGATGGTTTGAAAGCAAATGGACAGGTGAGTATATGTCATATAAACAGTAAACAGGGGCTTCCCTGTTGGCGCAGTGGTTGAGAGTCCGCTGCCGATGCATGGGACATGTGTTTGTGCCCCGGTCCGGGAAGGTCCCACATGCCGCGGAGCAGCTGGGCCCGTGAGCCATGGCTGCTGAGCCTGCGCGTCCAGAGCCTGTGCTCCACAACGGGAGAGGCTACAACAGTGAGAGGCCCGCGTACTGCCAAACAAAACAAAACAAAACAAAAAAAACAGTAAACAGAAAACTGGGCTAAAGTTGACTTCAAGATAAACAGTATTAACAGTAAGAAATAATATTTCATGAAGAAAAGGGCCTGGGCTTCCCTGGTGGCGCAGTGGTTGAGAGTCTGCCTGCCGATGCAGGGGACGCGGGTTCGTGCCCTGGTCCGGGAAGATCCCACATGCCGCGGAGCAGCTAGGCCCATGAGCCATGGCCGCTGAGCCTGCGCGTCCGGAGCCTGTGCTCCGCAATGGGAGAGGCCACAACAGTGAGAGGCCCGCGTACCGCAAAAAAAAAAAAGAAAAGGGCCAATTCACCAGAAAGACAAAACAATTATAAATGTGTATGTACCTAATAACAGATGTTTAATATATATTAAGCAAAAACTGACAGAATTAAAGAGAGAAACAGACAATTCCATAAACATACTTGGAGATTTTCACACTCCTCTCTTAGTAATATATACAACAAGAAAAAAAAATCATTAAAGATGTACATGATCACAGTAACCATCTTGACCTAACTGACCTAATTGATATTTATAAAACTCTATACCTAACAAGTGCAAGGTGTATATTTTGTACACCAAAATAGATCATATGCCAGGCCATAAAATAAGTCTCAGTAAATTTTAAAGGACTGAAGTCATATAGAGTATGTTCTCTGAGTTCAGTGGAATTAAATTAGAAATCAAGAACAATAAGATATCTAGGAAATGCCCAGATATTTGGAAATTCATTAACACACTTCTAAATAATCCACAAGTCAGAAATCACGACGGAAATTTTAAAACATTTCAAATGAATGATAACTAAAGATGTGGAATGATATTCCAAATATACCATCAACTAAAAAGTGGATTAAAGTAGAATATATTCAGTATTGACCTATTTTTATTTTAAAAAATAAGCTGTATATGTATACAGGGAAATATGGCTACAAAGAATATCTGCTAGCAATGATACATTTTACTTTTGCAATTAAAAATATTTAAATGTTAAGTGAGTGCTGAGTACTTATTATGAGTAATTTTTGTTCCTCTTTGTTTACCTGCATTTTCCAAATGCTTAACTTTGAACATTTGTTACAACGTTCAATTTTGGTTTTGTTTCAGTGACTGTAATTTTCATTTTTAGAATTTCTGCACATTTTAGAATTTGCAAATTTATCTGTTTATTTTTCATAATCTCCTACTCTTGCTTTATGGATTTCAATTCCTTCCTTTATATCTTTCAACATTTTAATTTTTTTTTTAACTTTTTATTATAGAAAATTTCAAATATATAAAAGTTCAGAAAAATTATAAAATGAATCCTCAAATATTCATTACTGCTTCAACAGTTATCAAATCCCTCCCATCAAATTATTTTGAAGAAAATACCAGTCACATCATCTCATCCATGATATTTCAGTACTTATCTATACAAAAGGAATTTTTTAAATAAATATAGCTAAAATACAATGACCACATCTGAATTTTAAAATAATAATTCCTTAATATTAACAAATACCTTTGACAGTTTTAATCATTAGCTAACTTTAAATCAGCTAATGTGTTCTTGGGTGTGAATTTCCCATATTTGTTGGGTCTATGAATTGTTTCTCTTTTAGTACTGTATTTGCTCATGTGTTTATAATTCTTTTCCTGTGAAATCATCTTCAAAGGGAATTTCTGGGAGAGTCCTGGCAGACCATGGATAATGAAGGCTTCCATACGGGTGGTTAATAAAATACATACAGCCTCCTTACCTGAATCTAAACTGTTATAAACACTGAATAGCAAGAGCCTACAACCCATTATTTTAAATGGAAGAAATAATAATGTATTCCTAGCCCATATTTTAAAATCAATTTCCCCAAATATTACTAAATACTTGTAAAACCTATGTAACAATCAACCAAGAACTTCTGCATAATGGGAAGTGTGTAAACACTAATCATCTATTTATTTAACTCTCAATGAATGCCCAATAATTGTGCTTGTGTGCAGTTCAAAATAATAACATATCTTACTGGATATGAATTGCATTTCTCTTCTATACTGCAAAAAACACTCAGTATAATGTAAATAGAACTTCTGCTTCCAACCATGAAGGAACAGTAGGGTCTAGAATTACCCTCCTACTGTAGACAAACAGAAAACTGGACAAAATATATAAAACTGTTTTTGGATATTGGACAACAGGTAATGTAGGATTATGATCCCTGAGAGAAAGGAAACAAATAAGGTAAGCCCTACCATTGTGTTGACTCCAGGAGCTCAGTGTTGTTGGAGGCAATTTTCAGACAACAGTGCAGGGAGGGGGACCCAGACATAGCCCAAAGATCACTCTAAGTTGAGGAAACAGAGGTGGAAGTTCAGGGAGGTCAGGGTGGTAGAATTTGCAAAGCAGAGCACCAAAGAGGAATGAGCTACCTCTCAAAAACTTTCTAGCAACCTGTACAGAGGGTCCATTGAGCCTCTGGCTGAATACCAATTTGCACACACACATAGGGTGAAACTCCACAAGACCAAACAAAGAACAAATTATAAGGAAAGAGCAATTATTGGAAACTATGAGTTTTTTAAAAATCCATAAAGCTAACACAGGGCTGGGAATCTTTTGAGTTCCCACTAGCTGGAGTAAGAAGATCTCATTTAATACATAAGGCATTCAGCAGAGATCCCAGAAGGATCACATGCCTTTAGTGGGACTAAACTAGCCCTGGTATAATAGCTACTCTAGAGCTACCCTAGAAAAGCAAATAGGCCTAAAAGAGATGAAACTGTTCCCTAAATAATGAAATTAACTGATAAAACAAAGTCCAGCACTCATTAAAGGAATAAAACAAAATCCAGAACTCAATGATTAAAATCTGCAATGTCCATCATCTAATCAAAAATTATTAAACATACAAATAAGCAGGAAAATATGACCCAAAACCAGAAGAAAATCAAATCAACAGAAACAGACTCAGAAATTACAGAGATAATGGAGTTAGAAGACAAGGATGTTAAAACAACTATTATAAAACAGCTGTCTGCTAAATATGCTCAAGGATTTAAAGAAAAACATGAAGGTAATGAATAGAGAAATGAGAGATATACAAAAAGAACCAACTAGAACATGTAGAGATGAAAAATATAATAACTGAAATGAAAATATTACTGAGATTAACAGCATATTAGATAATGCAGAAGAAAAGACCAATGAACTTGAGGACGTAATAAAGAAACTATCCATAATAAATGTAGAAACTACATCCTTTTATCTGAATATCCATGTTTTTAATGGCAGTTACATGAAGATTCATTATAGCAGATTTCTCATCTGGATGGGAAATTTGAGTAAAATCTGAATATTTGTCATATATTCATAGAGACACAGGTATGCTGGAATTCTGCATACCTGTGGTTCGCAGGTTCCAAACCACTTTGTTTCTCAACACAGCACAGGTAGCCTTAGCTGAGTCTACAAAATACATGTACCTCAGAGTTCAGTCACTCACAAGAGAATGTACTGACCCCAGAGCCTGGGACAGCAGACAGCTCAATTCCAGGCTGGGACTCTGGGCATGGAGCAGAGTACTAATCTTAGTAACTAGTCCAGTTCCTTCTCCCCAAATAGGTCTTTCAGCTAGGCACCTACATTCTCATGGATGTTAAAACTAGCCTCTAAGGATGATATGTGGTCCACAATCTCCCCTTTGACACAGAGAGAAGAAGGACTGTATGGAGAAGAGACACCTCAAATCTTGCTGACACTATGGGTTCTCTCTTCATTTTTGGTACCTAGTGATTTCCTCTTCTTGTGTTTAAACCTATCTATACATGTCCTTAATGTTTAAATATGTTATTCAACATTTCTAGAGTTTAAGAGTGGAAAGGGAGAATTCTAATATCTGCTCAGTTTGTCTTCTTGACAAGTTATAGATATAACTTTTGAAATTAGAAAATAACTAATAAGGGTACTATCAAAAGATAAATGAAAGAAGCAGCAGCAATAGTCAAAGAAAACCATCTCCATGTTCCAATGAACTCTGAGAAGAAAAGTAATCCAAATTTGGCTTTAAGAATATTACTAAGAACTGAAAAAAGGGTTTGAGGATTGCAAATCTGAACTTGTCTTTCAGAAAGAATTATTACCGTCTCACAATTATATAGCACTTCACTCATCTCAAAAAACAGCTTACAGGGGCTTCCCTGGTGGCACAGTGGTTGAGAGTCCACCTGCCGATGCAGGGGACACAGGTTCGTGCCCTGGTCCGGGAAGATCCCACATGCTGTGGAGCGGCTAGGCCTGTGAGCCATGGCCGCTGAGCCTGCGCGTCCGGAGCCTGTGCTCCACAACGGGAGAGGCCACAACAGTGAGAGGCCCGCATACCGCAAAAAAAAAAAACCCAAGAAAACAGCTTACAGTATCACAATGTCTTCAGTTTTTTTTTCTTTTTTTTTCCCTTTGGCTGTGCCGCACGGCCTGTGGGATCCTAGTTCGCCGACCAAGAATCAAACCCGTGCCCCCTGCAGTGGAAGCACGGAGTCCCAACCACTGGACCACCAGGGAATTCCCTATTTTCAGTTTTAATAAAACTATATCTTACTTAGAATAATTTTTCAAAAAACAGACTTTATTATACCCACATTATATTTACACGAAATACCATTTTCATTCTAATATTATTTAAAATTACCTTTATGTTTATTCAGAAGCTTGTAGCCTTCACAGTATCTGCCTGGAGAAGTCATCATCTTGGCTGTGTCAAGATAAGAGTATGTTGCAGCAAAATCAAACTCCTTTTTACCATCCCACCAACCTTTCTGCTTAGCATAGCTTCTCATGTCTGGGTGTTCCCGATCAATCTTGGTTGTTACAGAAAGCTGATTAGAAATATTACGAACTCCCTCTATTTTCAAAGAAGAGAGGAAGGGAGAAGAAAAGTCATATTTAATGTAATATATCTATCTCTGTACATTATGATCCTTAATCATTATTTCAATGTAAATATAGGCTTCTAAATGTTGTACCATGTGCATCTATTTATTACATACTCAAATAAATAAATTACTTTTTAAAATTAAACTTTTTATTTTGAGGTAATTATGGATTCATATGCAGTTGTAAGAATTAAAGAGAGAGCTATGCACCTTTACACTGTCTCCCCAAATGGTAACATCTTGCATAATATCACAACCAAAATACTGGTATTTATACTGTCAAGGTACAGAATATCACAAGGATCACTCGTGTTGCCCTTTTATAGCCACACCCACTTATCTCCCACGCCCACCCCTTCATTAACCCCAGGCAACCATCTGTTATCCATTTCTATAACTGTCATTTCAAGAAAATCATATAAATGGAATCATACAATATACAATCTTTAGGCTTTTTTTACTCAGTTTAATTCCCTAAAGATTATTCCAGGTTATTGTATGTATCAACAATTCATTCCTTTTTATTGCTGACTAGTATTCCATGTTATAGACATTCTATGGTTTGTTTAAACATTCACAAGTTAAAGGACAGCTAGGTTGTTTCCAGTTTTTGGTATCATGGGAAAAGCTGCTCTAAAAATTCATGTACAGGTTTTTGTGTGCATTTAAGTTTTATTTCTCCGGGATAAATGCATAAGATTGCAATTGCTACACTGTATAATAGTTGCATATTAAGGTTTTTTTTAACTGCCAAACTGTTTTCCAGAGTGACTGTACATTCTTATTAGCAATGTACCATCCTACAGATTCTCAATAGCATTTGGGAGTGTCATTCAAAAATTTTTAGCCATTCTGATAGAGGTGAGTGGTATCTCATTGTGGTTTTAGTTTGCATTTCCCTAATGGCTAATGACGGTGAACATCATTTCATGTGCCTTTGTGACATCTGTATATCCTTTTAGGGGAAATGTCTCTTCATGTCATTTGTCTTTTTACTGTTGAGTTTTGACAGTTCTTTATATATTCTAGATATTAGTCTTTTATATGAATTACTGTTTAAAAAATAGTCATAAGTAAGTTTAGAACAGAAATATAAGGCTTCTAAAAATATCATGGCACTAAGTTATAACAAAATTTTCAAAATACAAAACAGAAGAAACAATAAAAGTCTGTTCTAAACAGATCAGAATAAATGAAATAGATCATGATAAATGAAAATTAATAACATTTTAAAACAGATTTAGAATGATAGTCTGCCAAGTAGAAATCAATTTAATAACTCTAATGAAATCATACTTGGGATATTCTCACTACAAAAATAGACTTAAGTCATGATAGAATCAAAGAGAAGAGGAATTTTCCATGAGTAGATAATTCCCTATAGTTAAACTACTTAGTTCTTGGGCTAATTTAGTAATAGGAAGAGAAACAAGTTGGCAAAGTTAATCTACAATTGGATAATCAGACTCAGTGAAGGTGTTTGTTTTGGATGGCTCGGTGGGGCTATCTTTTTCAACAGAATTTGTTTTTCTCTTGGATGTAGCACACTTGACAAAATAAAAAGTAATTAATGGTATAATCAGGCCAATTATCACAATAATAAAAAGAGTCTAAATTCAGTTTTGTGTATTAATAAACATACATGCAAAATATAAAATAAAATGTCCATCAAAACAACTGTCAATGACCTGTTTTGAAAAATAACATCCAAATCCTCCAAAGCTCAAGGCTACCTTCATGAAGACATCCCAAATTTCTCCAGCTCACGATGACTTTTCCTTTCTCTAAATGTTCATAGCATATATGTGTGTGTGTCATTCACCTGCCATTTAATATTTTCACATGTGTATCTTATCCCCCCTGTAAAACTATGAGATGCAGGAGGTAATTACACAAGAAGTACATGATCATGCTTAAGCACAAGGTTGTACTCTAGTGAAAGAATACTGAACTGAGAGTCAGGATAGAAAGATTTAAATTCTAAGTCTCTCATTCACTGCCTTGAGTAAATCACTTCATATCTCTGGATTTCATCACTTGAAAAATGAGAGGAATATATGGTTACAAAGAAATCAAGGGGAAAAAAAGCAAAGCATTCTAAAACAATCAACTGTGTTATTTACTCAATGACATCAAATTTTTATACTTTACTATTGTATCAATATATTCTAACGACTAAACCCACAGTCACCAATCCCCAATAACACTACCCTGTCCTCACCTCCATATCCACACATGATAAAATTTTGGAGTTCAGCCCAAAGTTAAAACAGGAAAAAATGGTAAAGAAATGGTTTCACTTCATAAAAAAGTGAAAAAGGGGAGGGGTTTAAAAAAAGTGAAAAAGTACGATAAAACAGCCAAGAGCTACTGCACAGAAAATGTATACAGGTTATATGAAATTAATGTCATATATATTAAAAAGAGATAACACCACCTTTTCCTCTTTTTCAAGAAAGCCCTTTATAGTGCTCTTTCAATGTATGTTCTTTCAAATTTTTTCATTTCCCCTTCAGTTTTCGCCTTCATTGCACTGGACTATAAATCTTGAAAAACAATTAAATGCAACTAAGAGGTTTTTTATTAATTGTAAAACAAATTAAATCATGAAAAGTTGTCCATACCTTGTACTTTTTCTGCTGCCCAGTACTTCCCTGCAGTCTCCAGAACCCAGGCTTCATTCCTATCAGCTATCAGGAAACTGTTGTGATAGCTAAATACCATCTTGCCCTCTGAACAATTTCCACCCTGGCCATATTTTTCTAATAAATCAACAATGACATTGAGGGCTTTTTCAGCTGTATCAGCTCTTTCAAGACCAAGTCTAAAACAAAAATATTAAAGTTCTCAGATTAAAATAAATTTCCATTATGTTTCTTAAATAATTTCATGCACATGAGATTTTGTGTTTATATTCCAAGTAAAAATCCTTTCAAGTTAACAGATACACTGAAATCCAACTTCTAAACTATTCCTTGTGAAGTAGTGAAGTCAGTTTGGAATCATGAAAACAAAGAGTTGGAGTCAAAAAGATCATCGTTCAAATTCCAACTTGGTAGTTTAATGGCAAATCACCTTATCTCTGAACCTTAGGTATCTCATCTGTAAAATTAGGATAATAATAATACCCCACAAGGTCACTGTGAGAATTAGTTACAGTCTGATAAAGTAAGTTAGGTACTTCCAATGAATCATAATTTTCAACTCCTTCCCTTCTCCTAATTAACGATATTTGAGAGTCTTGAAATTGAATGCCTGTATTCTGAAGCATTTTTAACACAAACTAAAATATCAAAGTCCAAAAAATGAAAAAAAAGGGAAGATAAAAACATGTTAAGAGTTAACAACAAATTTTAAATTTAGACAAGTTCTACAGTGCAAAAATATAACAAAAAAATAACCTGACAAGGTCCATGCCCAGTAGTGCCTCTTCATCACAAACTTCTTCTCTTCCCCATACAGCTTCATTCCCAATGCAAACTCCATGCTCATTGGCTCCCATTTCTGCCCCCCATAACCAAGCTGGGCGACTAAGGACAATAGCATATGTTTCAGGAACTTGATCAATTTCTATGTAAGTACACTGTAGAGAAAGTCATAACAATAACAATAAAACCAAAAAAGAAAAGTTATCAAAGTCTAGAATCTTAAAATCCATCAGAAGACATGACGATTATGAAAGAGATAACTAAATTGAAAATTTCAATAATAGAGGCATTACACTTAAAACATTGTCCCTAGAGCATTTATTCATTCAGATATTTGCTAAGCATCTCCTACGATAAAACATTGCTAAGAGATATATTGGTTTCAAAGATGAATCAGATGCAGATCTTGCTGTCAAGAAACTAAGACTTCTACATTATTACCTAAGATACAATGAAATATAAAGTATAAAGACTATGAAGAAAAGTGAAGATGGGGTGCTAATGGAAGCTCAGGAAAGGGATAGTTTCTAGCTGTGGAATCTTGAAACATTTTGTAGAGAAAGATGTATCTGAGTTGAAGTGTAAGGAAACAGATCTCAAACTCAATGTCCAGTGTTTCTTGATTGGTGATGTAAGTTCCATATGGTAGCCCTTAAATATATAGATGCCCATGTCACATGTGGGAATCACCAAGTATATCCACAGCAGTGAAAAGAATGAGAACCACTGGCTTAGAGGATAGGTGAGGCTTAAATATGAAGAGATAAAATACAAATGGATCCAAGGGACTTTCCTGGTGGCGCAGTGTATAAGACTCCATGCTCCCAGTGCAGGGGGCCTGGGTTTGATCCCTGGTCAGGGAACTAGATCCCACATGCCTGCCGCAACTAAGAGTTCACACGCCACAACTAAGGCACCCATGTGCCTCAACTAAGGAGCTGATGAGCTGCAACTAAGGAGCCTGCCTACCGCAACTAAGACCTGGTGCAACCAAATAAATAAAAAATAATAAAAAAAAGAAATGGACCCAAGATGAATAAATAATCTCAGCAAAAGAAAAAAATTGGCCTAGTAAAGTCAGCCCTCCACACACACAGGTTCCACGTCCACAGATTCAACCAAACACAGATTGAAACTATTCAGGAAAAGAAAAAACATTCCAGAAAGTTCCAAAAAGCAAAACTTGAATTTGACATTTGTTGGAAACTATTTAGACAGCATTTACATTGTATTTACAACTATTTACATACCATTCACATTGTACTATAAATAATCTAGAGATAATTTAAAGTTTACAGGAGGATGTGCATAGGTTATATGCATTTATATGCTATTTTATATAAGGGACTTAAGCATCAAAGGATTTTGATATCCTAGGGGCTCCTGGAACCAATCCCCCACGGATGTGGAGAAACAACTGTATACATAAAATGTCTAATATTTAATATATTTTGGTATTAGAATATCAATAAAACGGAATCTAAAATATATATAACTTAGGAATAAAAGCATAGTATGAAATTTTTACTTTAAGTTCCATGCTAAATGGATTTTTTAAATAAAAAATTTAAAGGGTCCTTTAATTGACCTGTATACTATCAAGTGACTGCATAAAGTGTATAGTGTTGATAGTGTTACCACTGGATCCAAAAACCTTTTTTGATGATAAAACTGTTACTTCCAGAGTCTGGAATGATTTTTCCTATTCTACACCAATCAGAATCCTTTTTGCCCATCAAACTCCAGCTGAAACCCCAACTCCTGGTGAAGCCCTCCTTAATTCCTAGTCTGAATTACTTGCTTCTCCACTGATGTCACAACTTGCTGCCCTTACTTAAATGTAGCATTTAAACCATCCTTTTTTACAATGTGGTTAGTTACATACACATCCTATTCCTCTACTAGACTCTAAGCTCCTGGAAGACAGAACTAGTCTTGACAGCAGGCTTTGCCCTATTCGACATGCTTGCATATGGTAAGCATTCAAATATCTGATCAAAGAATTAACATTTCTTATTATTGTTATTTCAGCTTCCTCCAAATCATTGAAATTAAAGACCAGAAGTCTAGTTCTGATTCAAATTATTTTTCAAATTAAAATTTTTAACTTCTATAGCCTCTGCCAAATAGTTAATGATTTTTAAAAACCTGTTCATGATATTTTTAAAGAAAAATATCGCTAACAAAACATGCATTTCACCTACCTTAAGATGTTCCTTCAGATTGTCATGAACTGCAGCAGGAAAATAAACTACCTCCTGTACTTCATCACAGGGTCTATCTGAATTTTTTCCAAAAATAATCCTGTTATTAACTGTTGCTGGAGGTAGTGCCACAAAAGTGTCACAGGAACAAGGTTCCATTTTTTTTAAAACTAAAAATCATATGGAAGATTCAAAATAAAAAGAGAAAAGCATTTTTAGTATATACACAACAAAGAGTTTTACTTGATGACCAGGGGATATTACTGCCATATCTAACATAGGATATTCATTAAAGTTTCAAATTTCGTATCAGTAAGAAAATGACTTGGGAATGAATCTAATACTACAAGATTTAGTAAGAAAATAGGAACAAGTACCTTCTTCTAGTCTATAGGTCAAATTACTCTCTAAGCTCTTTCTCTCCCGAAGTCTTCCTTGAATCTCCTTTCACTATTTCCATATTTGGGAACACCTGTACCTAGCTCTACTGTTATAAAGACTATATTTGTGTATATATGTCTTCTTAGTGGACAGTGAGATCCTTGAGAGCTGAGAGTCTGTCTTATTAATCTTTGTATTCTCATCACTGGCACTTATGGAAAAGTCACAGTATTATATACCCAGTGTTTCCTCAAAGATGGGAAGACAGGATCTCTTTTGAACTGGTTACAATACTAATAAGACTGAAATTTTGAAACAGACTCACTGAATCAGACAAATACAAAAACATGTCAATAAAATTCCAAATTGTTGTTATTTCCAGGAAGACGTTCACATTCAACTTGTGAATCCTGATTGTATAATTTAATATCAAGATCATGTCTTCATTTGTAATTTGAAAAATCTTAAATCCTCAATTTAGTCGAATTTGTTTGCTTCCAGAATGGCACATTGTTTTAGAGTTTCAGATTTAAATGTAATAAATGATTCATTCAAAAGAAAACAAAATGACTCAAGTAAGAAAGAAACAACTTCAGCCTGAAACACCTAAGGGTTTTTCTATTTTCCTCAATGATGGAAACAGAGCGGTCACAATTGCTTCTGTTCTTTTCCGTGTGAATTTCAACCTTTATATCCTAGATCGCCTTCTATTTGTGTTCCAAAACTAATTCCACCACTACCTAACTTTGGCAGGCTATTTAATCTCTAAGTCTCCTGCCTCATCGGTAAATATCTTGGGGGCTGTTAAGAGAATTTAATAAGACAGTGTGTAAAGCGTTTTTCAGTTCTTAGAACATATCACTTAAAGCTGTTATTATTACTCATCAGAAGAGTCAATTTCTTACAAAAGGCTTATTCTTGAGATCACGCACACCCCCTCCCGCGAGAGGATTTGGTTGGTGGATCCCCTACAGCCACGTCCACTCAAAACCGTGAAGTTTCAAGAGCCATCAAGCTTCACTAGGTGATCTAAGCTAACTGCGGTAATAAGGAAAGCTAAGGAAACATGCCACCTAGTTAGTAAGACACCTAGCCCATTTAGGAGGGGAAGCCTTGAGAGCCTTTACTAACTCCTAAAATGTATTCGTCATTTAACAAATGTTCATAAATATCTTTCTGCACCAGGCACCGTACTGGTAACAAAATAGAGTCCTCGCTCCTTTGGAGTTGACATTCTACTTTATATGCTTTAGTTCACCGAGCGGTTTCAGAAACATCACATCGTTTGATCCTCACAAACGTGCTACAGTTAGGGCAAGAATTACTACTTTAGTAACACAGATGGAAAAAGTTGGTTTAGAAAAGTTTATGCAACTCGAAATGGAGTTCACAGAGTAAAGGGCTCGGACTTCAAGCACCTCCTTGCAGAAAAGCCGCCACCCAGCCCGCACTCCTCACCCAAACTGGCTGCACCCAAACTGCAGCCCGCGCCGCGGCCCGGACCCCTCTCAGGAGCCCCTCGGCGCCGCCGCGCCGCGGTTCCCGACTTCCCGCTTCCTACAACTACTATGCTCGCCCCACCCCTGTGCACGCCCCTCACCTGGCCTCCGAGGGGCCCAAAGTGAAAGGAGGAAGGGGCGAAGAGGGAGCACCACAAGCGCTAATTGCCGGAAGCTGTCCCTTTTGACCCCGGAAGTTCTCTCTGCCACGGGAGGCGCAGTTCCGGTTAGGCAGCAGAGTTTGTTTACGCTGCGCTCAGATCCAGCGGCTGCCTTCCCCAGCTCAGGCTCCAAAATGGGAAAATCCTTCGCCAATTTCATGTGCAAGAAGGACTTTCATCCTGCCTCCAAATCCAACATCAAGAAAGTGAGTACGGGGAGCAGGCCCTTGGCGCCTGGGTTCCCAGGGGTTCCTGGAGGTGAGAGTGGTGGAGTCTCTGGGATCCCTGGGACAGTCGCCTCTTCTCCATGCCTAAAGCCCTGACGTTCTCGTCCCTTCTCCGCTGGCCCTCGTTTATTCTGTTGTACATCAGCCAGGAGACGGGCGGCTCTGTGTGCTCTTTCGGTTTTGTCAGCTAGAATGTAAATCTTTAAGATATGAAGACCGATAACCGGCTTCCTCATAACTTCCCGCAGCAGATTCTGATGTTGACTTTTCGAATCCCAGAGATCGCGGCTTCTGAGCTCTGCTGTCCTGTACAAAGAAGACTCCCTGTCTATTTAAGATAGATCTTAAAAGGGAAATAAAGCCACACCTTGCTTACTCTTTTTATCCCACTTGATCATGTCTGGTGACCTCATTGAACTTTGGCTTTTTAAATAACCACTTACAGGTCTACTATGTCCAGTATAGAAAAACTGAGTTGAGTATTATAGTAGTGGAAAGCAGAATGGTGAGGTAGGAGGAGTATAAGCATTGAAACCAGACCTAGATTCTGTTTTTCCAGCACAGTCACTTTTAGCCACACAAAATATTTAATGTCCCTGATCCTCAGTGTCCTAATCTATAAGTTAAGAATGATTAGTATCAGTTGCCTTGACTTGTGAAAATTGTTATGAGGACTAAATAAGATGGTGTAGATAAAGACTTTGAAATAAGTACCACCACCTAGCACTCTGCCCAACACATAGAGTGAGTGCTCAATAAAATATTAATTGCCCCTACACACACCCTTATCCTTAGCCTGCTCCTAAAATACAGGTGGTAACAAGAGTTTCATCCCTGGCCCATGTCTTGCTTACTCTGTATGCTTTCCCAAACAATCACAGCCAATTTTATAGTTTTAACCACCCCTTATTTACTCCTGACTTTCAAATCTACAGTGCGAGATCTTTCCCCTTAGCTGGAGGCACCTGAAGACAGCTATATACTAGACAGTTTCATCTTGATATCCTACAGGCATCTCAAACTCAGCATATTTGAAATGGAACTTACCTTTTATCCTAAATCTGCTCTTCTTTTTATACTTCCTATTCTCATATCAGTACGACATACAGGTAGTAACACAACCCTTCATCCAGTCACCCAGGCCAGAGACTCAGGATTTGTCCTTTCCCATCACTCCTTTATCTTGTCAGCTAATAAATTCTATTGGTCTTACCTCTCAGATATCTGTTGAATCCATCTCTCCTCCTTGTCACTACTGCCTGTATCTTAGCTTAGACCCTCATCATCTTTCACGTAGACAATTATATTTCCTAACTGGTTTTTCTACTGCCAGTCTTGACCCCTCTCAAATCCTTCTCTACCCATCTAGCCATCAGAATAATTATTTTTTTATTTAGCAGTTTTATTGAGGTATAATTCACATACCATACAATCACCCATTTAAAGTGTACAATTCAGTAGTTTTTAGTATATTTATGAATTTTACCATCACCACAAAAGTTCTAAAAGATTTTCATCACGCCCCCCCAAACCCATATCTATTAACAGTCACTCCCATTTGTCTTTAATCCTTCCCCCTCCCCAGCCCTAGTCAACCACTAATCTGCTTTTTGTTTCTGTGGATTTGCCTATTCTCGACATTTCATATAAATGGAATCATGCAATATGTTATTTTTTTGTGACTGCCTTCTTTCACTTAGCATAATGTTTCAGAGTTCATGTTGTAGAATGTATCAGTATTACATTCCTTTTTATTGCTGAATAATTCCATTATATGGATATAGCACATTTTATTTATCTATCATTTGATGAATATTTGGGTGTTTCCATAGAGTAGTCATTTTAGAGCACAACTCTGATTTCTTCTAGCTCCTTATTAAAATACTACAGGATTAAGTCCAGGTAACCAGGCTCCAGTTTATTTTTCCTTCTTCATGCCTTACTGCTATTCTCCCACCATAGATTTTATACTCTGGTAAAATCAAGCTACTTAATTCCTGTTTTACACTTCTGGATCTTTGTCTGAGTTGTTCCCTCTGCTGGTAATATCTTACCCTGTTTTTCCTTTGACAAAATTTTGATCCGCTTCAAAATCCTGTTTAACATGTATGAAGCTACTTGTGTAACAGGGTTACTTATTGCAGCTGAGTTTGTAATAGTAAAAGATTGGAAATTTCTTAATGCCCATCAGTACAGCAGGAGATTGGTTAAATGAATGGTGGTGTAGCCCCACAAAAGAATGATATTCTTCAGCACCCCATCCCCCAGAAAACAAGAAAGCATTTTGTTTACTGATCTGGGAATGATCTTCATGGTATAGAATTTTATTTTATACATATTCTCTGTGTACAGCATATTGTATATATATGCTGTATATGTTACCATTTATGAAAAGAGTGACCAAAAATGCATGTGTGTATATTATATTATGTATATTATGTGTGTGTCCATGTGAACATCTTTGGAAGGATATACAAAACGAATAATATTGGCTACCTGTGAATATAGTTACTTCATTTAAAACATAAAGAACTTCTAAAAACCAAAACTTGGCTATAAAGCATTCCATTATACCAGCCTTCTTCCTTGCCCCCTAGAACACTGTCTTGTTCTATTTCTTCATGTTGAACATACTCTGTTCCAAATATCAATTTTTATTGTTACTATTTTTTTTCCCAGCTGAGGATTTATTGGCGTAAATGCAACCATATAAAAACATAAGTTATGAAAAACACAGTCACCATATACCCCCCTCCCCCGCCCTCAGCCCAGGCCCAAATATTGTTACTGTTTATTTACACAATTCCTGTCTTTTTTATTATGAAATATCTTAAACATACGGAAAAGTTAGTATGATTTTCTGTTAGCAGATTCTGAGTATTTTGTAGGCAAGAATATGTTTTACTACTTTTTATTCTAGTTCATCATAAATATTCATGTATTTAAGCTCTTGAGCAATTGAGACTAGTAAAATAACTTTGTAAAGTCTAAAGCTTTAAATAAATGGTAGTTATTGTTAGAATATGTTAATCATTAGAATGTTATTATTAATATATTATTTGACCAGGCAATGAGACCTTGCATTTTTCTATTGCAACTGTTTGCATTTTGAGCTACAGTGAAAATTCCAAACATGTGCCTTTTACTGCCCATCCCAAGTGTAGACTTTTCTTCTACTATAACATTACATTGGTAATGTTATGTTGGTTATGGCATGTATATTATGTTATGAAGGCAGTGGAAGAAACTTTCAGAAACTTATACCAAAAGAAATTTCTGGTATATCTGTCCCTGAAGGGTTCTCTTTTCATTTCTATTTTTGCTTTTATCTCCATATTAATCTCAGATTGTGGTGCCCATAGAAGCTTCCTATCTGAGCACTATTAAATACTGATAACTACTGTTTTGCATCTAAAATTGAATAATGGCAGTCTTGTCCCCCATCCTTCTCCCCAAACTTATCTGCCCCCACCTACATTTAATAATTATAATTTTATCAGTGTAAATATTTTTACTTGAATTTACCTTCTAAAACTTAGCTTGTTGGGAGAGAAAGTTTTGCCTTGCTGTTTATGTTGAATGGTTATCAAACATTTTGTCCTTTACTTTATAGGAGGTAGGAAGTCACTGATACCTTTCAAACCTGGAAGTAACATGATTAAATATCCTGCATAAGTTGTGTGGGCCTTTTACCGTCACCACTTCTACGATTCTGAGAATTTCACACAGGGACGCATTCAGCCTGTGGTGGTGGTGCCCTTGAGCAACTGCAGGACGTCAGATGCATCTCTTTGATTCCTCTCTTGTCTCTTCCCTTTTTTCTACAACTACCTTTCATCTCCTTTCCTTTTTTCTCCTATTTGTCTTCCATTTCTCCTCTCTTGGGGTGTCAGTGACACCCACTGGCATCCATGGGCACCATTTAACCTTACTGGTTGTGCCCTGTATGTTTTTTGGACTAGACATATTCCATGTAGAGAGATGGTTGTTCTCATCTCTGAAACAACAACAGAGGGATTGAATGCAAGAAGCAGTTGTACCCCAAGTGCTCAGCGTGGTTATCAAGTTTGACATTTTTGCCTGAAAGTTTAGCTGTTTTGAATGATTATATTTAAGGACTTATATAAAAGCACAAATCAGATTTTCAACTGTTGTTTCGTGATAATGACATTATGACCAAAATAGATGATGTTGTAAACTATATACAATAGCATTTTATATTTTATTATAAAAGAGAGCAAACTTCCTACTTAAGTTTTGTACTTTACTAATTTAGGTATGGATGGCAGAACAGAAAATATCATATGATAAGAAGAAACAAGAAGAATTAATGCAACAATATCTTAAAGAACAAGAATCATATGATAATAGGTAAGAAATTCCACTATGCTAGTGTTTTTAGAATAGTCAATTGCATGAGAATATCCTTTACTGAATCATATATTAAATGAGCTTTATTGAACTGAATGCCCCAATGATAGGATTGTATTCCCTGTGAACTGTCTTTACTCTTATATTGATAGATGGGCACTTTTTCCAACCTTACCCATAATTCACATAAAATACTGATTGATGTGACTCCACATACAGTTTATAGAGAAGTCCCAACTTATACAAAACTTAGAAGAAAAATAAATGTCTATACTTGAACTACTGAGGCCTCTTACAAAGATATTTCTTCAACATACACTGAAATGAAAAGGTACACAGGACAGCTTCAAGAAGTAAATTGAAGTGTCTCTATTTGACCTGCATGTCATTGTTCTGTTAATGGCAGGATCAGAGCTAGAGTTCTTCATTGGTTTACTATGGTACAGTACCTGCCCTTTAGCTATTGTCATTTATGTTTGTATTTGCAGGTCTAACACTGAAGCTGATTTCTCTTGGTTAATCAAGCAAATGAATAGTGGTGCTTTAGTTAGATAGGTCATATTTTCTCTTCCACTCAGTTGTATATTTCATCAAAACATGGAACTTAAGCGAAGTAATACTAAACTATTACTAAATACTCTCTTTAAAATATAGTATATCAAGAGCAAAATTAAAGAAATAAAATGTTTAGTTTAATTAAGTACTTTTCTCACTAATTTATTTAATCTGATTAACTTTTATTGAGTGCCTACTTCATGTAAGACAACAAATGGTATTGTAGTGGCCTATAAAATTGTGATGCATAGTTTCTCTCTACCCCCAAGAAAATCTAATAAGGGATATGTACATACATATAGTTCAAGGCTGAAGGTAATAACTGATTGAAAACACACTTTATAAAAACTGTGGCATGCTAGCATAAGAAAATAATTCCATTTGGGATAACAAGGTAAGACTTCATAAAAGAGGTGACATTTAAGCTGAACTGTGAAGAATGGTAAGGATATAGATCTTTGGTTCTCAACTGAGGGCCATTATTGCCCAGACATGTGGCAATGTTTGGACACTTTTTTTTTTTAATTAAAAAAAAAATTTTATTTATTTATTTTGGCCGCATCAGGTCTTAGTTGCGGCATGCAGGATCTTCATTGTAGCATGTGGAATCTTTCGTTCCGGCGTGTAGGCTCTAGAGCATGCAGGCTCGATAGTTGCAGCTCGCCAGCTGTCTAGTTGTGGTGGGTGGGGTTTAGAGCACACAGGCTTAGTTGCCCTGTGGCATGTGGGATCTTAGTTCCCCAACCAGGGATAGAACCTGTGTCCCCTGCTTTGGAAGGTGGATTCTTAATTACTGGACCTCCAGGGAAGTCCCTGGACACATTTTTTGATTGTCACAATTCAGGGGTTGGGTGATAACAGCACCTAGTGGGTAGATTCTAGGGATGCTGTAAAACAGCCTACAGTGCACTCAAAGAATGATCAAGTCCAAAATGTCAGTAGCACTACCGTTGAGAGACTGATTTACATATAGTAAAAGCTTATTAAAGATGATCACGGTGGGAAGATGGAGAGGATGTTCAGGAAACAGCCAATATAGTTGAGTTACACCAATGAAGAGATAGTGGAGGTGGAAATATTTGAAGCTATGCACATATCCTTAACTTTGCCCACTGATGTCAGTATTCATTGATAGATCTTGCCTGCATCAGTTATTACTGTGGTATTCTAATAATGATTTTCTATTTCAGTTGCTATACATTGTTTAATTTGAATTCTTCTGGAAAGAGGATTTTTCCTTTTCCCTCACTTATTTATTTAATCATTTATTCCTATCAGCCTGGACTCAGATATTTATTTAATCGGTTATAATCTAATACTCTTATTTATTTTTTTGCTCAAATTGTTCCAGTTTTGGCCTTTGCCTGCTCTGTCAGTTTGACTCCTATGTCCATTTAACATGCCCCATCCTTTTTAAAAAAAAAAAAAAAAAAGTTCTTCCTGGCACTACAGGATCATCAAATATTTGTCTTTTATTTTTCCCTGCTCCAGCATTGGAGCAGTTTTATTGGTTCTTTTTATTGGAGAAAGATATTTACATACCAGGATCTGGACACTAGGTGTGTTCATTGCTTTTAGGTTTGTTTGTTTGAATTTATGAGTATATAAAAGCAAATTTATGAGTATTTGGAGTGATTTGCTACATTTTTCTTTTTTTCCTCATTCAAAAGTATTGTCCTTGATAGCCAATTCTGTTCCTTAGTACTCTGTTTTTTTCCCTTTTAAGTTTTTAACTGTCCTAGATGTTTCTTAATGTTTGTGGATATTGATCCCTACATACATTTTTTTAAAGATGACAGTCACATTTATTATTCTGACTGGACAAATAAAAGGATGTCCAAAAGTCTGTACATTTCACTCAGCTTAGAGTCAACAGCAAAAAAAAAAAACAATCTGTACAGGTTTTTAGTTGAAGTTAAAACAGAAATGCCAATATCATAGCTTTTCCTTTTATTTTGTATACCTGTTGAGTTTTGCACAAAATGAAATTGATATTCCAGTTTTGATTTTGTTATTTTTGTTTCAATATAAATGAAATGCTTTTTCAGGGGTGGGAATATATAAAACAAAATTTGCCATTTTTAAGTATGCAGTTCAGTGGCGTTAATTACATTTACAGTGTTGGTACCATTACCACTGTCTATTTCCAAAATTTTTTTCATTACTCCAAATAGAAACTCTATACCCATTAAACAATAACTCCATTCCCCCTCCCTCCAGCCCCTGGTAAACACTATTCTTCTTTCTGTCTCTATGAATTTGCCTATTCTAGGTATACCATATAAGTGGAATTACACAGTATTTGTCCTTTTGTGTCTGGCGTACTTCACTTAGTATAACATGTTCAAGATTCATCCATATTGTAGCATGTATCACAGCTCATTCCTTTTTATGGCCAAATAACATTCCATTGTATGTGTATACCACAGTTGGTCTACCCATTCATCCATCAGTGGACACTTGAATTGCTTCTACCATTTGGCTGTTTTGAATAATGTTGCTATAAACATTGGCATACACATATTGTTCAGCTCCCTATTTTCAGTTCCTTGGGGTATTACCTAGGAGTAGAATTGCTGGATCATCTGGTAATTCTGTGTTTGGCTGTTGAAGAACCACCCAACAGTTTTCCATAGGGACTGTACCATTTTACATTCCCACCAGCAATGCAGTTTTTCCACATCCTTGCCAACATTTGTTATTTTCCTTCTTTTTTTTTTTTTTTGATAATAGGCATCCTAATGACTACAACGTGATATCTCATGATTTTAATTTACATTTCCCTAATAACTAGTGATGTTGAGCTTTTCACATGGTCCATTTTAATTTTTTAAATGGTGTTAATTTAATATAAGATATAATTTATATACTTTAAAGTATATGTTGGTTTTAAGTGTATTTATAGAATTTGGAGCCATCACCATAACTCATTTCAGAACATTTTCATCATCCGAAAAAGAAATCTTGTACCCATTAGCAGTCACTCCCCATTTCCAGACCCTGTGCCCCCTAATACCTCTCAGCTCTAAGTAACCACTAATTTATTTGTCTCTATATATTCACCTATTCTGGAAATGTCATATGAATGGGATCATACAATATGTGGTCTTTTGCGATTGGCTTCTTTCATTTAATATAATTATTTAAAATTTAAAAATTTAAAAATTTTAAATGTATTTTTAAAAACATTTTTTTCAGTGTTTTTGAAGTTCATCCATGTTGTAGCATGTGTCAGTAGTTCATTCCCTTTTATTGCTGAATAATATCCCACTGTATAGAGGTAGATCCTGTCATCCTTTTGCCCTCTTCTTCTTTTACAATTCTTTGTAAACACCAGTGGGAATAAGAAGTGAGGAACTATAATCATGTAGGCTATCCTTTGTGATAGCCTTTTCCAAATAAGAGGAAATTCTGTTCACCCTTTAGCCTTCTTTATAATCAGTACTTTACTTGGATCTTATGAATTAAAGCTTTAACTTGACCATTGATTCAATTTGTAGCAGAGCTTTTTTTCTAAAAAGCACAGCATATCTCTCTAAACAGAACCCAAACAGGGAACTTTTGGTGTTAAAACAGAAATGATAAATAATAAAATGAGGGGCTTCCCTGGGGCGCAGTGGTTAAGAATCCACCTGCCAATGCAGGGGACACGGTTTCAAGCCCTGGTCTGGGAAGGTCCCACATGCCACAGAGCAACTAAGCCCGTGCACCACAACTACTGAGCCTGCACTCTAGAGCCTGTGAGCCACAACTGCTGAAGCCTGCGTGCCTAGAACCCGTGCTCCTCAACAAGAGAAGCCACAGCAGCGAGAAGCCTGCGCACCGCTATGAAGAGTAGCCCCCGCTCACTGCAACTGGAGAAAGCCCGCACGCAGCAGCGAAGACCCAATGCAGCCAAAATAAATAAACAAAATAAATTTATTTTAAAAAAAAGAAAGAAAATGATTTTTAAGATGCAGCAGTCCGGGCTTCCCTGGTGGCGCAGTGGTTGAGAGTCCGCCTGTCGATGCAGGGGACGCGGGTTCGTGCCCCGGTCCGGGAGGATCCCACATGCCGCGGAGCGGCTGGGCCCGTGAGCCGTGGCCGCTGAGCCTGCGCGTCCGGAGCCTGTGCTCCGCGACGGGAGAGGCCACAGCGGTGAGAGGCCCGCGTACCGCAAAAAAAAAAAAAAAAAAAAAAAAAAAAAAAAAAGATGCAGCAGTCCATCATAGTAATTAACCTGTTGTAGATTATCTTTATTCTCTCTTCATTGGCCTCGCTAAAGAATTTGATTCTCTTATTGCCTTTGACTCTTTTAAGAATTAACTGGATTTGCCTTCCTAAAGAAATTCCAGAGAGACTCATTTTTCTAGAACTGTTTGATTCCTCACAATTAAAGAAAAATGTTGGCACTATTTAACTTAATTCCAAATTTGTGTTGGCGTATAGGATTTCAAAGTTGTCCCTATTTCCACAGCATTTCAAAGTTTAAGAAAAGCATGTGAGGGGAAGCATGGCATTTTTTCCCTCATTTCAGTTGGGAGTGCCGGGATCTCTCAGGTAATGAGGAAGTCTCAGAATTTACAACTAGTTACTAAAGAGGCAGCACTGTTGGAATTTCCAGTCAGATATTTCAGATGTCATCTAATCAGTGGAGTAAACTTCTGGAACTTTATCTCTAATAAAAATATTTTATCCTAATTCCCTTAGGATTTAGGGGTATGGAAGGACAGTTTTTCTGTAATTTTTTCCTCCTACAAAAAATTGCTAACTTTATGTCTTGTTTTATTTAGATTGCTTATGGGAGATGAACGTGTAAAGAATGGCCTTAATTTCATGTATGAGGCTCCACCAGGGGCTAAAAAAGGTACTTGGTCATTTCCTTTTTTTAATTCTTTGATGTGTTTGCAAGTAAAGATTGAGAACTGTTATGACAGACATTGTTTAGAAGTTGCTCTTCATCTTTTAAAAGTGCTATTATTTTTGTAAAATAATTTTTTAAAATACTGCAATCGGGCTTCCCTGGTGGCGCAGTGGTTGAGAGTCCGCCTGCCGATGCAGGGGACACGGGTTCGTGCCCCGGTCTGGGAAGATCCCACATGCCGCGGAGCGGCTGTGCCCGTGAGCTATGGCTACGGAGCCTGCGCGTCCAAAGCCTGTGCTCCGCAACAGGAGAGGCCACAGCAGTGAGAGGCCCACATACTGCAAAAAAAAAAAAAATACTGCAATCAATACAGTAGAATAGGGCTTCCCTGGTGGCACAGTGGTTGAAAGTCCGCCTGCCGATGCAGGGGACACTGGTTCGTGCCCCAGTCCGGGAAGATCCTACATGCCGCGGAACGGCTAGGCCCCTGAGCCATGGCCGCTGAGCCTGTGCATCCAGAGCCTGTGCTCCGTAATGGGAGAGGCCACAACAGTCAGAGGCCCGTGTAGTGCAAAAAAAAAAAAAAAAAAAAAAAATACAGTAGAATAAATACTAAAAATATTTGTCTAATCTAGTAATAATTTCATGACTTGTCCTTTGGGGAGGAAAATAATCTCAACATCACCAGAATTACATTTATTCTTTTATAATTTGTGTATTTAGTCCTTCTTACTGAGTATACTTGTAAATACAAAGCATAATATTCACTGTCAATGAAAAATATAAAAGTTTAAAGACTAGAAATAAATGTGCTTATTAAACACTATTTCTTATTCACTGTTTTTTATCCTTCAGTGATTTGAATTTTATCTTATGAAAGAAAAAAGTCAAACTAATACATTCTTACAAGTTACAATTAAATACCGTGATATCATAGTGTCGTATATGATAGCAGACTTTTATGTTGAAGTTTTTAACTTGACCTTCCTTTTTTTCCTCCCATGTTTTTGATATGCAATCAAGAAAACAAAGAGGTAAAGTACTGTTTTCTATGTTTGGATTTATTTGCAATAGATTGTAATTTTATGGAAAAATTGAAAGACTTTAATGAATGTTTTTAGAAAGAAGAAACAGAAGGAGAGACTGAATACAAATTTGAATGGCAAAAAGGGGCCCCACGAGAAAAGTAAGAGCTGGTTTTCTTTTAAGATAAAATGTGTATCATTAAATTTAGATAATATCCCATCTTATGTTGCCTTTTAATTCATTAGAGAAAGCAACTAATGTGAAAGGTTATTTTTAATGATTTGTCTTATGCAACTCATTTGGTTGATTATAGTCTTTAGTTCTATTTTTATTTTTTCATTTTTTTAAATCACAGATCATCAGACTGGATACTTAATAATGAAGTGGTGTTTGCAAATACTAAATAGATTTTATTGTTCTATTTATTTATTGAAGTCATACATTTCATAATTTACTCAGAACTATAAAACTATTTTTAGTTTAATTATTAAATTGTTCTTAATATTGAGTTTGTACATTTTCTCTCCTTAATAGATATGCCAAAGATGACATGAACATCAGAGATCAGCCCTTTGGTATTCAGGCAAGTGACACATATTTATACTGTAAAAATAAGTTTTTTTTATAAACACTTCTTTATACTGTTGTCCAAAAGGTATTTAAGCTGAAAAGGGGCTCTGTGGTTTCTATTTGTATCAGATAATAGAAGGACTAGGAGAGAAAATATTAAATGTACTAAACTGATAAAAGATAAGATTCAAAGTTTTGTAGTAAGGGTTATAATGATAATGGTCTCTGTGGTTTTCAAGGAATTTGGAGAATTAGCTCAAGGTCAAAAAAATATATAAAACTGTCTGGAACCAGAACAAACTATCATCAGAGGGCCAGGTCCTTGTTATAAATAACATTTTTTTTGAACACTGCCTTACTTATTCATTTATATATTACTGGTATATTGGCAGAGCTGAGTAGTTGCAACAGAGACCTTTGGCCCATAAACCCTATAATATTTGCTATCTGGCCCTTTACAGAAAAAGTATGCCAGCCCCTGGTTTAGGAAATTGAAACCTCAAAGGTTAATTTTTTTAAATGAGAGGATTTAACATTAAGCCATGACATCATTCTTTTTTGGTATTTTACCATTTCTTTTTGGATGACATTGTTTTATTTCCACAAAGTAACACACAAAAAGAAATAGGAGGGACTTCCCTGGTGATCCAGTGGTTAAGAATCCGCCTTCCATGCAAGGATTCTTCAATATACGCAAATCAATCAGTGTGATACACCATATTAACAAATTGAAGGATAAAACTTATATGATAATCTCAATAGATGCAGAAAAAGCTTTAGACAAAATTCAACACCGATTTATGATAAAAACTCTCTACAAAGTAGGCATAGAGGGAACCTACCTCAACATAATAAAGGCCATATATGACAAACCCACAGCCAACATTGTTCTCAATGGTGAAAAACTGAAACCATTTCCACTAAGATCAGGAACAAGACAAGGTTGCCCACTCTCACCACTGTTATTCAACATAGCTTTGGAAGTTTTAGCCAAGAAATCAGAGAAGAAAAATAAATAAAAGGAATCCAAATTGGAAAAGAAGAAATAAAACTGTCACTGTTTGCAGATGACATGATACTATACATAGAGAATCCTAAAGATGCTACCAGAAAACTACTAGAGCTAATCAATGAATTTGGTAAAGTAGCAGGATACAAAATTAATGCACAGAAATCTCTTGCATTCCTATGCACTAATGATGAAAAATCTTAAAGAGTAATTAAGGAAACACTCCCATTTACCATTGCAGTAAAAAGAATAAAATACCTAGGAATAAACCTACCTAAGGAGACAAAAGACCTGGATGCATAAAACTATAAGACACTGATGAAAGAAATTAAAGATGATACAAACAGATGGAGAGATATACTATGTTCTTGGATTGGAAGAATCAACATTGTGAAAATGAGTATACTACCCAAAGCAGTCTACAGATTCAGTGCAATCCCTATCAAACTACCAATGGCGTTTTTCACAGAAATAGAACAAAAAATTTCACAATTTGTATGGAAACAAAAAGACCCCAAATAGCCAAAGCAATCTTGAGAAAGAAAAACGAAGCTGGAGGAATCAGGCTTCCTGACTTCAGACTATATGACATAGCTACAGTAATCAAGACAGTATGGTACTGGCACAAAAACAGAAATATCGATCAATGGAACAGGATAGAAAGCCCAGAGATAAACCCATGCACCTATGGTCACCTTATCTTTGGTAAAGGAGGCAAGAACATACAGTGGAGAAAAGACAGCCTCTTCAATAAGTGGTGCTGGGAAAACTGGACTGCTCCATGTAAAAGGATGAAATTAGAACACTTCCTAACACCATACACAAAAATAAGCTCGAAATGGATTAAAGACCTAAATGTAAGGCCAGACACTATAAAACTCTTAGAAGAAAACATAGGCAGGACACTCTATGACATAAATCACAGCAAGATCCTTTTTGACCCACCTCCAAGACAAATGGAAATAAAAACAAAAATAAACAAATGGGACCTAATGAAATTCCAAAGCTTTTGCACAGCAAAGGAAACCATAAACAAGACGAGAAGATAACCCTCAGAATGGGAGAAAATATTTGCAAATGAAGCAACTGACAAAGGATTAATCTCCAAAATTTACAAGCAGCTCATGCAGCTCAGTATCAGAAAAACCAACAACCCAATCCAAAAATGGGCAGAAGACCTAAACAGACATTTCTCCAAAGAAGATATTTAGATTGCCAACAAACACATGAAAGAATGCTCAACATCACTAATCATTAGAGAAATGCAAATCAAAACTACAATGAGATATCATCTCACACCAGTCAGAATGGCCATCATCAAAAAATCTACAAACAATAAATGCTGGAGAGGGTGTGGAGAAAAGGGAACCCTCTTGCACTGCTGGTGGGAATGTGAACTGATACAGCCACTATGGAGAACAGTATGGAGGTTCCTTTAAAAAGTACAAATAGAACTACCATATGACCCAGCAATCCCACTACTGGGCATATACCCTGAGAAAACCATAATTCAAAAAGAGTCATGTACCACAATGTTCATTGCAGCTCTATTTACAATAGCCCAGAGATGGAAACAACCTAAGTGTCCATCATCGGATAAATGGATAAAGAAGATGTGGCACATATATACAATGGATATTACTCAGCCATAAAAAGAAACGAAATTGAGCTATTTGTAATGAGGTGGATAGACCTAGAGTCTGTCATACAGAGTGAAGTAAGTCAGAAAGAGAAAGACAAATACTGTATGCTAACACATGTATATGGAATCTAAAAAAAAAAAAATGTCACGAAGAACCTAGGGGTAAGACGGGAATAAAGACGCAGACCTACTAGAGAATGGACCTGAGGATACGGGGAGGGGGAAGGGTAAGCTGGGACAAAGTGAGAGAGTGGCGTGGACATATATACACTACCAAACATAAAATAGATAGCTAGTAGGAAGCAGCCACATAGCACAGGGAGATCAGCTCGGTGGTTTGTGATCACCTAGAGGGCTGAGATAGGGAGGGTGGGAGGGAGGGAGACGCAAGAGGGAAGAGATATGGGGACATATGTATATGTGTGGAGGTTCCTTAAAAAACTAAAAATAGAACTACCATATGACCCAGCAATCCCACTACTGGGCATATACCCTGAGAAAACCATAATTTAAAAAGAGCCATGTACCACAGTGTTCATGGTGGCACTATTTACAATAGCCAGGACATGGAAGCAACCTAAGTGTCCATCAACAGATGAATGGATAAAGAAGATGCGGCACATATATACAATGGAATATTACTCAGCCATAAAAAGAAACGAAATTGAGTTATTTGTAGTGAGGCGGATGGACCTAGAGTATGTCATACAGAGTGAAGTAAGGCGGAAAGAGAAAAACAGATACCGTATGCTAACACGTATATATGGAATCTAAAAAAAAAAAAATGGTTCTGGTGAATCTGGGGCAGGACCGGAGTAAAGACGCAGACGTAGAGAATTGACTTTGAGGACATGGGGAGGAGGAAGGGTAAACTGGCACGAAGTGAGAGAGTGGCACTGACATATATATACTACCAAATGTAAAATAGATAGCTAGTGGGAAGCAGCTACATAGCACAGGGATGTCAGCTCGGTGCTTTGTGACCACCTAGAGGGGTGGGATAGGGAGGGTGGGAGGGAGATGCAAGAGGGAGGGGATATGGGGATATATGTATACATATTGCTGATTCACTTTGTTATACAGTAGAAACTAACACAACATTGTAAAGCAATTATACTCCAGTAAAGATGTTAAAAAAAAAAAGAATCCACCTTCCAATGCAGGGGACAGGGGTTCCGATCCCTGGTTGGGGAACTAAGATCCCACATGCTGCTGGGCAAGTAAGCCCGTGCACTCTAGAGCCCGTGTGCCACAACTAGAGAGCCCACACGCCGCAACTACTGAGCCCATACACCACAACTGGAGAGAAGCCTGCATGCTGCAAAGAAGGGCCTGCACACCGCAATGAAAGATCCTGCATGCCGCAAGGGAGATCCCATGTGCTGCAACTAAAACATGATGCAGCCAAATAAGTAAATAAATAAATATTTTTAGAAAAAAGAAACAGGATTCAGCTTAGCTTTTAGGCATAATTTATGATAAAAGATTTTAGTGTTTGAATTACATTACCAAATATAGTTGTAGAGTCTCTTTCCCTGGAGATCTTTTAAAAACAAGACTAATTTAACCTAAACTCTGCTAAGGAGCGGGGAGTTGAACATTGGTTAGATTATTAATATTTTAGTAACCAAAATAATTAACGTTTACTATTTCTCAGGTTCGAAATGTGAGGTGCATTAAATGTCACAAATGGGGTCATGTCAATACAGATCGAGAATGTCCTTTGTTTGGTCTTTCTGGAATTAATGCAAGTTCAGTTCCCACTGATGGCTCAGGTAGGCACTAGACATAATTTATTTGTTTGTTTTAGAATTTATAAGAGGGCAAACAAGGGAAGCTAAAATAACTTTTTTTGTGTGTGTGTCTCTGGGTATTGGTTTGATTTGGTTTGGTTTGGTTTTGGGGGGTTAGGTTATATTCCCAAAATGTGGTGGTCAACAGGAAACTCTGATCATATGTTTTGAATTTGAAATGCTGTATATTAGAATTTAATTTTTTTAGCCAAGGGCCCTGATTTTAAAAGTAACAGATGTATTAAACATAGTTTATCAGGTTGGTAACCTAAAAATAGAAGGAAGAAATGGCTATTTCTCATATTCATGTCCTTCCGAGTTGTAGAACTGGGCTGGACAAAAGCCTCAACAATTGTATTTTTTGTTTCCGAGATAAAATCAAAATTGAGTTTTAAAAGATGTTAGATATATTAAAATTAATTTTTACTTGAAAGTTATTTACCTTCCTGCATGTTATTGTCTACTTAAGAAAAATTGGTCTAATTTGGTTCGGATCATTTGGGTTCTTTTTATAAAGAGATACTAAAACTGAGAACTTTTAACTTAAATTTATCAGTGCCTTGTTAGTATGTTGTTGAGACAGCCACACTAATCCAACAGTAACTCATAGTGAATCATAATAGCAATAACCTGCTTAACCCTGTAACCTTAAGTCATTTCACCTTTTTGAGTTTCAGTTCTTCATTTTAAAATAAGGATGATAATATAACTTGAGATTTTCAGAATTTTTTAAACAGCTATAGAACCTTTTTTTAATTTTTTTAAAATAAATCCCACACGTAATCCCAGTGTATAGAACATATGAAGGCAGAGCTGCTGTATTGAAGCAAACGTTCTGGGCGTGAAGCCCCAACCTCTCAGCTAATCTAGGCATGTGATGCACCTCTTTAGGCTCCCTGAGGCTTCCACTGCCACTTCTGAGCCCAGGGTTCACCCTCAATCAGCATATGACCTTCAGCCCTCTTCTATAGCTAGACATTGGGCTTTCTTCCAGCAAGCCAGATGCAGGCTGTAGGATTCAAGATGCCAGTTCTCATATTAGGAGTTTAGAAATTTGATCCATTATCAGGTTTGACACTGTCTCATTAATGGTGTTACGAATGTCAGGATGGCTAGAGGAAGTACAGACAGAATATTGCAACTGATTTTTTTTAAATCCTTATTGCTCTTTTAAAAAGTTTAAAAAACCACATCTTAGGTAAAGGGAAAACTGCTCAGTAGTGAGAAAATAGCCATACAGACCTTGGTCTGGCAATCTCTGACAAAAGAACATCCTGTTGGGGCTTCCCTGGTGGCGCAGTGGTTGAGAGTCCGCCTGCCGATGCAGGGGGCACGGGATCGTGCCCCCGTCCGGGAGGATCCCACATGCTGTGGAGCAGCTGGGCCCGTGAGCCGTGGCCGCTGAGCCTGCGCGTCCAGAGCCTGTGCTCCGCAACAGGAGAGGCCACAACAGTGAGAGGCCCGCGTACCGCAAAAAAAAAAAAAAAAAAAAAAAAAAGAAGAACATCCTGTTGATGCCTAAGTGCAGGTACTCTTAAAACCCACATACTATGCTCCCTCTCCCATGCCCTCACTCAACTGATGAAAGATGGGAGAGAAGCTCCCAAAGAAATAAAGCCCCAAAGAAAATGAGGGCAAAGTAGGATGAATAACCCACTGGCGCAAATATCTCTGACCACTTGTTTTGGTGGTCACAGGGATCTGTTGTTATGTTTGAAAGGTATATTCTGTTTGCTGGAAGGGGTTGCATCTTTCTTCATTCTTTCTCCATCCTTGTGGTGTTCTTCCAGCTACATGACCCCTGCGTTGGCTAGGGGCAGGCAGTGGCAGTTGCTGTCTTTGTTCCTCAGCCTTGTCTTTCTTTGATTCTGCTTGGAGAGAATGAGTAGGATAGACTCCAGGATACTAGGAGACTAGGATGTAGACTATACATAGACTAGGATAGCCCTTTATTTAGTAACTAACAGACCTGCTTTCTCTTGAATCTGTATTAGAAAGTCTACTAACAGCAACAAAAAGAACGAGTGCTAAAGGTTTAAAAGAAAAACACATACAGTGTTGGAGCAAATATGATAAAATGAACATTTTAATCCACTATTGATAAATTGGAGCAGCCTTTCTGAAGAGTTATTTGATGATATGTATCAAAAGCCTTAAGAACATGCATATCGTTTTACTGGAAATTCAGCGTTCAGGAATTCATAGTAAGAAAGTGATAAGGTAGATGCTCAAAGGTTAATAGTAGTAAAGATTAGAAATAACCCTAAATGTCTGTCAATAAGGTGTTGGTAAAATAAACTCACTCATGTATTCAACAATCACGTATGGATTGCTTACTCTGTGCCAGCCATTTTTCTAGGCTCTCAGAACACAGTAGCAATACAGAAGAGGTTCTTACTTTCATTCTATTGGGAATGACACAAAGTAAACTAATAAATAAGAAAGTACTAGGTATTTATAAATTCTGTAATTAAAATTACATTGGATACTGTGATAAGAACTAAATGGGGAATAACTAGATGAGGTGGTCAGGAAGGGCCCCTCTGAGGAAGTGATGTTAGGCTGAGACCTAGATGACAGAAAAATGCAACCATGCGGGATCTGGGAGAAGAGCATTTGGTATCTCAGGCAAAAGGAACAAGCTTCCACACAGAAGGAACCGTAAGTTCAGACTCTGGAGGTGTGGAGGTATGTGGATGCCTGATTTGGAACCCCTGCTCTCTACTTAGTAGCCATGTGACTTTAAGCAAGCTGCCTAACTGCTCTGTGCCTCAGTTTGCGGTGTCTGTAAAATAGGTATTATACTAGTACCTACCTCATAAGGTTGTTAAGAGAACTAAATGAGTTAATACATGTGTAGTGCTTAGAATAGCACCGGGCACATACACTTTATTGATGTATTTTTTTACATATATGTTTATTTTATTTATTTATTTTTGGCTGCATTGGGTCTTCGTTGCTGCGCACGGGCTTTCTCTAGTTGTGGCAAGCGGGGGCTACTCTTTGTTGCAGTGGCTTCTCTTGTTGCAGAGCACGGGCTCTAGGTGCGTGGGCTTCAGTAGTTGTGGCTTGCGGACTCTAGAGCACAGGCTCAGTAGTTGTGGCTCATGGGCTTAGTTGCTCTATGGCATGTGGGATCTTCCTGGACCAGGGACTGAACCTGTGTCACCTGCATTGGCAGGCGGATTCTTAGCCACTGTGCCACCAGGGAAGCCCTATTGGTGTATTTTTTAAAAATTAATTATGGGGACTTCCTTGGCGGTCCAGGGGTTAAGACTCCACGCTTCCACTGCAGGGGGCACAGGTTTAATCCCTGGTTAGGGAACTAAGATCCTGCATGATGCGCAGCGTGGCCAAAAATTTTTTTCTAATTTTTAAAATCAATTAATTATGGAATTAATTGGAATACCAATATAGCCAAAATGGAATACCATATAGCCATTAGATATAGATATATGAATCAAGCTATTGATCTATATTGACAATCTATTGACACATGAGGGTATACCAGGATATATCAAGTAAAGAAAAAAAAATTAAGAAGCAGTATTTTAAATTTCTTAAATCCTGTGTCTTACTTTTCTAAGAATACCTCAAAGCACTGAACTCTGTGATAAGATTATGGTAAAAATAGATCAGTAACTTTCACCATCTGTGATACCACATAAGATGATGAAAGTTACTGATCTATTTCTGATGCACTGTCAGCGTTGAGAACCATCAGCTTCAGCTGTATGTAAGAACAACGGAAGATTTGGGAAACAGGACCTTGTTTTTTCTGTTTAAATTATGTTTTACTAATATTACACAGTCATAAATTTATCCTACAGAAATAATCATTGATACGTCCCAAGATTTTTGTCATAAAGCATTGTGTATAATAGTAAGACAGGTAGAGAACCTAAATATCTAATAAAAGGATGTAAGTGAATAATTATGGGATATTGCCACAGGGGAATACTATACTATGCAGCCATTAAAAATGACAGGAAGATTTCTTAATGAATGGATGTTGTTTACAACATTTGGTCAAATAAACATTATAAAACAAGGTAATTACATGGATTCCATTCATGTTTCTCTTTATATGTTTAGGTAGACATATAGAGAGATACTTTTAGAAAAATAAAAATGCCTGGAAGGAGATACACTAAAATATTAACAGTGGTTACACATTTATAGTTTTTAAAGGAGTATTAGAGGAATTTAAATTTATACATAGAAATAAATTATTTAAAATGGTTTTGCTCACTTAATACCTTTTAAAGTTTGACCTGAATTTAGCGATACCACTTAACTAATATTATTAGAAACTCCTAAAGGTTTCTCAAAACCAAATCAAAAATACTCTACTGTATCAAAGAGGAAAGCAAATAATGATGTTATATTCAAAATTTGAATGCAATGAATAATAAACTGGCCAATTTCCTAATCCACTTGCTGATTCAAGCTAAAAACTTTTCATTTAAAAAAATCACCTATTGAATAATGTCTCACCAGTGAATAGAGATTATTTTTGCAATAAGGCAATTTCAGTGGATACGGTTATCATGGGATAATCACACCCCTGGGGTACAGCCTTGTGCCTGTAATCTCCCAGGAGTGTAATTATTTCATGATAACTGCACCCCCTGGTGTTACATTATTTCTATTATGAAATTCTTAGTTTAGTACATAAAGTAACTTACTTTGATCACTGGAAACTGCAAGGTGCTGTTAGAACATTCCAGCTGTGAGGTTTACAGAGACCAGCTATAAGATTTACTTCTCCTTTACAAAGTTAAATTAGGCAATCAAAATGCTTCTTTTGGCTAAGCTGGTTTAGAATATCTTTTCTACTGATAAGATCATCTTAACTTTATAAGTTTTTGTCCACTCTAGATATATCAAAATTATATATAAAACTTACAAGCTTCAGTGGTGACTGAATTTTTATAAAATATTTTTATATTACAACATAACTAAATGCCTGACCCACCAGCCTTTTGTTTATACTCTGTAGCCCTTACTCTTTTTTGTTGTTGTTGTTGTTGATGTTCTCTATTGTATTTTATTCTCTATTTCATAAATTTTCACCCCAATATCTATTGTTCCTTTCTTTCTTTTTGCTTTGGTTTTAGTTTGCTTCTTAAGGTTAAGATTAGGTTATTGTTTTTTGTTTTTGTTTTTTTGAAATAAATTTATTTATTTTATTCATTTATCCTTGGCTGCGTTGGGTCCTCACCGCTGCGCATGGGCCTTCTCCAGTTGCGGTGAGTGGGGGCTACTCTTTGTTGTGGTGCGCAGGCTTCTCATTGTGGTGGCCTCTTCCGCTGCGGAGCATGGGCTCTAGGCGCGTGGGCTTCAGTAGTTGCAGCACACGGGCCCTAGTTGTGGCTCACAGGCTTCAGGGCACAGGCTCAGCAGTTGTGGCGCACAGGCTTAGCTGCTCCGTGGCATGTGGAATCCTCCCAGACCAGGGCTCAAACCCGTGTCCCCTGCATTGGCAGGCAGATTCTCAACCACTGCACCACCAGGGAAGCCCAGCCCTTACTCTTATCATTGCCTCTTACCTTCTGTTACTTACTCATGTTTTTAATGTATATTGAAATTAAACATCATTTTTTAAATCCACAGTGGGGGTTTTCAACAAGGCAAGTGGGTTTTTTTGTTTTGTTTTGTTTTGTTTGGCTTTAGTAGATTTAATGGTCACAGATATCTGTATGTCTACTACTTAATCTTTTTGTTTGTTTTGTTTCAGTCTTATTTGTGTTTTTTCTTAAAAGACTTTTTTTTAAGAGCAGTTTTAGGTTCATAGCAAAATTGAGAGAAAAGCACAGAGAGTTCCCATATACCACCTGCCTCCACAAATACATAGCCTCCCCCATTATCAGCATCCCCCATCAGAGTGGTACATTTGTTATAGTTGATGAACCTACATTGACACATCATTATCACCCAAAGTCCATAGTTTACCTTAGGGCTCACCCTTGGTGTTGTACATTCCATGGGTTTGGACAAATGTATAATGGCATGTATCCACCATTATAGTATCATACAGAGTAGTTTCACTGCCCTAAAAAATCATCTGTGCTCGGAGTATCCATCCCCCGCTCCCCTCTAACCCCTACCAACCACTGATCTTTTTACTGTCTCCATAGTTTCACCTTTTCCTGAAGGTCATACAGTTGGAATCTATAGTATGTGGCCTTTTCAGATTGGCTTCTTTCACTTAGTAATATGCATTTAAGGTTCCTCCATGTCTCTTCACGGCTTGATAGTGTATTTGTTTTTAGTGCTGAATAATAGCACATTGTCTGGATGTACCAGTTTATTGATCCATTCACCTGCTGAAGGACATCTTGGTTGCTTCCATGTTTTGGCAGTTACGAATAAAGCTGCTATAAACATCTATGTGCAGGTTTTTGGAATGTGATTGCTGGATCATGTGGTAAGAGTATATTTAGTTTTATAAGAAACTGCCAAACTGATCCAAGGTAGTTGCACCATTTTACATTCCCACCAACAATGAATGAGAGTTCCTGTAGCTCCACAGCCTCACCAGCATTTGGCATTGTCCGTGTTAGGAATTTTGGTCATTCTAGTAGGTATGTAGTGGTATCTCATTGTTCTATTTTTCATTTCCCTGATGACGTTATGCAGCACATCTATTCATATGCTTATTTGCCGTCTGTATATCTTCTTGGAGAGGTATCTGTTAGGCCTTTGGCCCATTTTTTTAAACTGGGTTATTTGCTTTCTTATTGTTGAGTTTTAAGAATTCTTTATATATTTGTGGTATCAGTCCTTTATCAGATATGTCTTCTGCAAATATTTTCTCCAAGTCTGTGGCTTGTCTTTTCATTTCCTTGAGCAAGTGTTTTTAATAGCTTTATTGAGTCATAATTTACATACAATACAGTTCACCCATTTGAAGTATACAATTCAGTGGCTTTGAATTTGCATATTCAGAGTTGTACATCCATTACCACAGTCAATTTTAGAACATTTTCATTTCCTCAAAATGAAACCCCACGCCCCTCAGTTCTTATCCCCAGTCCCCAGTCTCCCCCAGTCCTAGGCAATGAAAAATTTCACACTTTAACACAAAATTTCCTTGCCTCTCCCTACCCCAAACACGTAGCTTCAGTGTCCTCTCTCCACGGGTCTGGACATGTCATCTTCTTTACCTATTGACGTACACCAATATGCACAGAGTATTGTTAATGAGGGAAACTCATCCAGGCTGTCCAGAGTTTTTATTAGGATTTAATTACATGGGCATGATTCATTGAATCATTGGCCATGTGGTTGAACTCAATCTCTAGTCCCTCTCCCTTCCACCAGAGGTCAGGCTGATATGTGGCTCAAAGCTCCAACTCTTTAATCACATGGTTAGCCTTTCTGGTGTGGCCAGCCCCATCCTGAGTCATCTCCTTGGCAAAACCTGTCTAGGGGCTCACCATGAATAACAAAGACACTCCTATCACTCAAGAAAACTCTGAGATTTAGAGGCTCCCTTCCACGAATTGGGGACAGAGTTCTTCATTATACAACAGTTGTATTTTCATTTTCATTTAGTTCAAAATATTAAGTTTCTCTTGAGACTTCTTCTATCTGAGTGTTATTTAGGAGTGTGTTTATTTAATCTCCAAATATTTGGGGATTTTCTGGCTATCATTCTGTTATTCGTTTCTAGTTTAATTCCATTTTGGTCTGAGAGCATTCTTTGTATGATTTCTATTCTTTTAGTATTAAGGTATATGCTAAGGTTATGGCTCAGCATGTGGTCTTGGTGACTGTTCCATATGACAGGGGTCCCCAACCCCTGGGCCGTGGACCAGTACTGGTCTGCGGCCTGTTAGGAACTGGGCCACACGGCAGGAGGTGAGTGGTGGGTGAGCAAGCGAAGCTTCATCTGCTGTTCCCCATCGCTCCCCATCACTCGCGTTACCGCCTGAACCGTACCATCCCACCCCCCACCCCCCGTCCGTGTTAAAATTGTCTTCCATGAAACCGGACCCTGGTGCCAGAAAGGTTGGGGACTGCTGCCATATGAGCTTAAGTATGTGTATTCTGCTGTTGTTAGATGAAGTACTCAATAAATAACAACTAGATCAGGTTGATAGATGGTGCTGTTCAACTATACCCTGCTGATTTTCTGCCTGCTGGATCTGTCCATTTCTGAGAGAGGAGCACTGAAGTCTCCAACTGTAGTTGGGGATTTGTCTATTTCTAAAAACACTTCTGTTAGTTTTGGCCTCACATATTTTACTGCTCTGTTGTTAGGTGCATATACATTTGGGATTGTTATGTCTTGGAGAATGAGCCCCTTTTTCATTATGTAATTGTCTTTCTTTATCCTTGATAAATTTCCTTGGTCTGAAATCTGCTTTATCTGAAAATAATGTAATACTCCAGCTTTATTTTATTAGTGTTAGCATGGTATATCTTTCTCCATATCTTTCCTTTAATCTCTCTCTCTGTGTCTTTATATTTAACTTGGGTTTCTGTAGACAACACAGAGTCGGATCTTTTTTTAATCTATTATTGACATAATTGGATTAAAATCTGCCATATTTATAATTGTTTTCTATTTGTTGCCCTTGCTCTTTGTTTTTTTGGTTTTTTTTGCGATATGCGGGCCTCTCACTGCCGCAGCCTCTCCCGCCGCGGAGCACAGGCTCCGGATGCACAGGCCCAGCGGCCACGGCTCACAAGCCCGGCTGCTCCGTGGCATGTGGGATCTTCCCGGACCGGGGCACGAACCCGTGTCCCCCACGTCGGCAGGCGGACTCTCAACCACTGCGCCACCAGGGAAGCCCCCTTGTTCTTTGTTTTTGTCTTCCACTCTCTGCTTTCTCTGGTTTTAATTGAGTATTTTATGTGATTCCATTTTCTCTCCTCTCTTAGCATATCAATTATGCTTAATTTTTAAAAAATGTTAGTTGTTGCCCTAGAATTTGCAGTATACATTTACAGCTAATCTAAGTCCACTTACAAATAACACTGTACCACTTCATGAGTAGTGCCAGTACCTTATAACAGAGTAAACCAATATCTGTTATACAACACAATTCCTTTCTCCTGTCTCTTATAACATTACTGTCATACATGTCATTTATCCATAAGTTATAATGCATCCAGTTTATTCTTGCTGTTATTATTTTGAATAATATGTTATCTGTTAGATCAGTTAAGAATAAAAAACATAAAATATTGTATCTTTTATTTCTTATCAAATGCTCTTTCTTTATGTAGACCTAAGTTTCTGATCTATGTCATTTCCTTCTTTCTGAATAACTTCTTTTTAATATTTCTTGAAAGGCAGGTCTACTAGTAACATGTTCCTCAATTTTTGTTTGCCTGAGAAAGTATTTCTTCTTCACTTTTGAAGGATAATTTTACTGGATACTGGATAATTTCTATGTTGGTAGGTTTTTCCTTTCAACCTTTAAATATTTCACTCCACTCTCCTCTTGCTTGCATGGTTTCTTAAGAGAAGTCTCACGATTCTTATCCTTGTTCCTCTCCTGGTAAGGTTTTTTTCCCCCTCCGACATCTTTCAAGATTTTCTCTTCATCTTTGATTTTCTGCAGTTTGAATATCATATACCTAGGTACAGATTTTTGGTATTTATCCTGCTCCATGTTTTCTGAGCTTCCTGGATTTGTGGTTTGGTGTCTATCATTAGTCTTGAGAAATCTCAGCCATTATTATTTCAAATATTTTTTTCTGTTCTTTTCTGTCTTCTCTCTTTCCCTTCTGGTATTCCTGTTGTACATATGTTACACCTTTTGTAATTGTCCTACAGTTTTTGGATATTCTGGGTTCCCTTTTTTTTTTTTAATTTTCTGTTCAGTTTAAGAAGTTTCTATTGACCTATCTTAAAGCTTACTGATTCTTTCCTCAGTTATGCCTAGTCTACTGATGACCTCATCAGAAGCATTCTCCATTTCTATTAGTGTTTTTTATTTCTGTCATTTCCATTAGATTCTTTCTCAGAGTTTCCATTTCTCTGCTTACAGTACCTATCTGTTTTGCATGTTGTCCCCTTTTTCCATTAGAGCCCTTAGCATATGAATCTTAGTTATTTTAGATTCCCAGTCTGATAATTCCAGAATCTTCATTATAGCTGAGCTTGATTCTGATGCTTGCTTTGTCTTTCCAGACTGTGGTTTTTGCCTCTTATCATACTTGTAATTTTTTGTTGAAAGCCAGACATGGTGTATCAGGTAGACAGAACTGAGATAAACAGGCCTTTAGTGTGAAGTTTTATGTTTATCTGGCTAGGAGTTAGGTTGTATTTACTCTTTGCTATAGCTGTAGATTTTAGAGGATAAATATCCTCTGGTGTCATTGTTTTGGTCTCCTCTGTTATCTTTGGGTTTCCCTACAGACTCTGTTAATAGAGGCTGAGCCTGGCTTCAGTTGTAATCTTATGTTATTTTACAGGAGCCCTACTGTTGTAGTGGTAAGATATGAGGGGAGGGGAAGCATTCTATAATCCTATGACTAGGTTTCAGTTTTTTAGTGAGCTTCTGCCCCTGGGAAGTAACCTTCACGTGTGTTTCTCAGCTTTTTTTCCCCCACTTCTCAGCTTTTTTTCTTCACCCACATAGGTTAGGCCCTGGTGAAATAGCTTCCTTTGAGGGTAAGCATTTGTTCAGGACAACAAAATGCTCTGGGCGTATTTCAAGATGATTACTTTTCCCTTCCCACTGTTGGAAGTACAAGGGGATTGTTATTTGATGTTCACAGTGAGAACCTGGTGGGGCTTCTGGAAGTAAAACTCACAGAAGTGTTGGGGCCCCTTTAAGGTTGAGCCCCCAGGAGTTTTCATCTCTCAAGCTAGTCCTTGCTCAGTCTCCAAGAATAGTCAGTTATCATTTAAGTATTTCTACCAATTGCTGGCTCTGTTGGTTTCTGGTCTCGGTTAAACTGAGTCTCTGTATCACCTGTCTCTCCCATTTGGGAGCAGTGATTTGCTCTGTGATCTCAATTCTCCGATAGATCTATAAGATTTATTGATGTTCACTTTTTTCAGCTTTTTTCTTGTTGTGAGAATGGGAGGAATTTCAGGCTCTTCATATATTGGACTGAAGCCTAAAAGTTGTAAAAGCAACATAAAAGTGAAGAAACATTGATTCGAAATTTGTTAACATAAGATTCATATTGTAGTAATTATTTGACTTTTGTTTTTTTAGGTTTAAGTTGCTATATATTTAAAGTTACTTTGCCATTTTTTTAAATGATTTTTAAAATTTATTTATTTATTATTTATTTTTGGTTGCGTTGGGTCTTTGTTGCTGTGTGTGGACTTTCTCTAGTTGCGGCGAGCAGGGGCTACTCTTTGTTGCAGTATGCGAGCTTCTCATTGTGGTGGCTTCTCGTTGCAGATCACGGGCTCTAGGCGCACAGGCTTCAGTATTGTGGCACATGGGCTCAGTAGTTGTGGCTCACGGGCTCTAGAGCACGGGCTCAGTAGTTGTGGTGCATGGGCTTAGTTGCTCTGTGGCATGTGGGATCTTCCCAGACCAGGGCACAAACCTGTGTCCCCTGCATTGGCAGGAGGATTCTTAACCACTGTGCCACCAGGGAAGTCCCTGCCATTTTTTTTTTTTGGGCGGTACACAGGCCTCTCACTGTTGTGGGCTCTCCCGTTGCAGAGCACAGGCTCCGGACACACAGGCTCAGCGGCCATGACTCACGGGCCCAGCCGCTCCGCAGCATGTGGGATCTTCCTGGACCGGGGCACGAACCCATGTCCCCTGCATCGGCAGGCGGACTCTCAACCACTGCGCCACCAGGGAAGCCCCCTGCCATTTTTTTAAACTTAATTTTAAGAATATTTGGAACTGACTCTATATGATAATATGGTAAATTTCACGTTTTTAATCAAAGTAAATTTTAAATGCAAAATGGTATCACTGGATATTCTTGACATATACAAAATTTCTTTTTCTTTATAACGCTTAAGTATGAGATCCAGCCATACCACTGACAGCTAAAATGATGATTGGTACTTAATGTTTCAGGTTTCTCTAACCAGTCTTGTGTACGCCAAAGGTTTTAGTGCATTTAAACAATATGAAAATTAATAATAGCTTAAATTGAGGAAAGTATTATTTTATACTTGTTGCAAACATTTGTTTACATATCAGTGCTCTTTTCCTTGCCTTATTTCCCCTAAGTCTTGATTTAATTTTTGTTGAAGAATATTACACTAAGCTGTAGTACTAATAGCAGTTTCCTGCGGTAGTACTCCCACATGCTGCTCCTCCATCTTTCCATCAACCTGTCATGTTGGAGGAATTTTTGTTGCTTGAGAATATGTTTGGGAAATTTAACAAAATAATTGTCTGATCATAAGCTTGTACTAGAAGGACACCTAGGAGCATGCTGGAGCATGCTGGAGGGACTTTGTTTAGAAAAAAAGATGATAAACTCAGTTGCCCTTCTGGCACATCCGGCCCTTATCTGTTACGGAGTTCTTTTATGTAACTCCTTGAAGAAGTTGAATCCTCCCAGGATAGCTACTGAGTTAGCCCTACATCTGATGGCAGAATTTTTTTTAAATCCTTCAACATAATTCTACTGCAGAAAAAGTATTTGTTACCAGAATCCCTTTAAAGCTAAACTCTTCAAATAGGTGGATTTTAAAACTAATAAAGGATTGACCTCAAAATAAAAAGGAAAGTTAGGCAGGCACCACTTCTTCTCTCCTTTAATATGTAGTTGTGTGGTTGTTTGTTATTGAGATGTATGAGCTCTTTGTATATTTTGAAAATTAAGCCCTTGTCAGTAGTTACTCAGCCATAAAAAATAATGAAATAATGCCATTTGCAGCAACATAGATGGACCTAGAGATTGTCATACTGAGTGAAGTCAGAGAAAGAGAAATGTCATATGATACCGCTTATACACAGAAACTAAAAAGAAATGATACAAATGAACTTATTTACAAAACAGAAACAGACTTACAGACTTAGAGAACAAACATATGGTTACCAGGGAGGAAGGGAGAGAACAAACATATGGTTACCAGGGAGGAAGGGTGGAGGGAAGGGATAGTTAGGGAGTTTGGGATTGACATGTACACACTGCTGTATTTAAAACGCATAACCAACCAGGACCTACTGTTATAGCACAGGGAACTCTGCTTACTGTTATGTGGCAACCTGGATGGGAGGGGAGTTTGGGGGGGAATGGATACATGTATGTGTATGGCTGAGTCGCTCTGTGGTGTACCTGAAACTATCACAGCATTGTTAATCGGCTATACTCCAATATAAAATAAAAAGTTTTAGGGACTTCCCGGTGGTGCAGTGGATAAGAATCCGCTTGCCAGTGCAGGGGACATGGGTTTGAGCCCTGGTCCGGGAAGATCCCACATGCCGCAGAGCAACTAAGCCCGTGCGCCACAACTACTGAGCCTGCGCTCTAGAGCCCGCGTGCTGCAACTACTGAAGCCCACGTGCGTAGAGCCTGTGCTCTGCAACAAGAGACGCCACCACAGTGAGGCCCACTCGCTGCAACTAGAGAAAGCCCGCGCACAGCAACGAAGACCCAGTGCAGCCAAAAATAAAAATTAAATTAAAAAAAAAACATAAAATAAGTTTTAAAAAAATTTGATAAGTCGGGAACATACATGTTTTTAAATGCATGAGAAAACTAATTATCTAAAAAGAACTATTGACCTATTAAAGAGATTATTCAGTAAAACTTGTCAATTCATAGTGTTTCAAAGGTCAAATTGATGTTCTTGATTAGTACTTTAAATTTTGGCTATTTTAAGTGACTACAGATGGTTACTCATTTTGAACTATTTATAAGCACTATTACAATTCAGTGATTAAATGTGTTGTTAGAGTGGCTATGCCTTGAAATTCCATTGACATTAACAAATTAATTGCAATCCTGTCAGTAAATGGCTCTGCTCTGTGTTAAAGGCATATGTGGGGCTAGTGGAGGCTACACCTCCCCAATCTCAAAGGGGTATTATGATTCTCAGATCCCAATCATAACTCTCTTTTACATGACTCTTCCTGTTAATATCATTCCATCTACTCAAGGTCTGCCAACTTCAAGTAAAGGAAATTAACTACTGATTACCTGGGTAAAGGAGAATGAATGAAATGTAGTCTACCTAGTAAATATTAATTCTACCCAAATCAAACTTAAGTTAACATGAACCTTCGTCATGTTCCACTCATTTAAAATGCCATATTTTTTACCTTTTTCTAAATCCTATGAGTTTGAAAGTCAAACTCAGTTTCTAGTTCTTTCCTAGAAAGTATTGCTTTTCTGAAATATGTAATGTATCTTATTTATCTTTGTATTCCCAATGCTTTCCACAGTGCACATGCTTACTAAATAATAGTTCAGTGAGTGGCTGAAGAGTTAGGCTTTGCTAACTATACTAAACATCACTGTTTATCATCTTATTCTCTGAATATATCTTATAACACAAATTTATAATTTATATTTTTCCTATTCTTTTATATTAACTAATTTTCCCAAAAAAGATTATAAGCTTGAAGGCAAAAACCAAGTTCTCCATTCTTTATTTTCAAGTACTTAGTGAGATAAAATAATAAGCCCTCAATAATACATATTGATTTGTAAAATCACTTTCTATGTTATATACTAGGGAAGAATAAGTTGAAATTCCCTATGCAGGGCTCTCTCCATAGTTTGAGAGAGATCTAGTATAGAAATGTAGTGAGAGTCTATAGTAACTCAGTCATTCAGTAATTACTGTTGACTGATTTAATTTATTTTTAAGTAAAATGCACTGGTCTTAAGTGTAGATTGAGTTTGACAAATGTATGCACCCATGTAACCAATGTTTCTGACAAATACAGAGCATAGAGCATTGCTGTCACCCTGGTAAATACCCTTCTATCCCCTTCCAGTTGGCATCCTCCACCTACAACTACTACTCTCATTTCTAATCCCATATATTACTTTTACCTGTCCATGAACTTCATATAAATGGAATCATACAGTATGTGTTCTTCTGTGTCTGACTTCTTTGACTCAGCATACTGTTTTTGAGGTTCATGGATGCACAGCTTTTCAAGAGCGTTCGTATTCTCATAACTTCTTTAGAACATAGTGCTGACTTCTAATACTTCATGTTCATCACAACACAAATGATTTTTCTTAGTCCTCTAGGACTATGAATTCACTTTATTATCTTTATTCACTTTAGTATTTAGTGATAGTTGTATCATCAGTAAAACACCTGCATGTAAATTAAGTTGAAAATATGTGTGAAGACATAATCAGATATACCTCAAATATCTTTAACATTATTGATTCTGTAAGGCAAGATTGTGTTTTATAGTGTTTTTCACTAGCATACAATAAGGGCAGTTTCATCTTTCCCTGCCTTTGTGTATTTTCCAGACACACAGACAAAAATGAAATGTTTAATTTTTCTTTTACATTGTATGTCTTAATAGAGATCAAATTAGCTTTCTCCAGTATGAACTCAGGATAAGGGCAATAAGAAACCTTATTGTTTCCAGCCTCCACTAAGATGAACTGGCAACATGTCAGGAAAATTCTCAGTATGGAGCAGTTTTATTACAATTCAGTACAATTGGTTCTTGCATAACCTTTAGAAAATCATACATAAAACATTCTCATCTATATAAATAAAAATCACCCACACACTTTATTAATAGCTTTGTTCACTTTTTCCCTGGGACTTGTGCTGCATGCTGTGCCCCCCTTTTCAGTCTTTTTTTAAGGTAACTTTCTATAAGCTTTCTTTAAAGCAAAAAGGTTAGGTAATATTAGGATTCAAATACAAATGTAAGATAACTGTGATAATTCTCCCTCTTGATCGTGTACTATTACTAGTGTTTCTAAGTGTCCGTTTTACATTTAGTGACAGGGAGTGGCTTTTTCACAATATATAGTCAGTTTAACCGTAAGAAAGAAGGAAGAAATAAATGTCATACTTTTCATGGAAATAAGAATCATAATTCATTTGTGATGTGTTTGGGGGTTTATTTTCAAACCCACGCATTTTTAAGGTTGTATCACTGTTACTGTGACTACAATAAATACATGATGAAAGCAAGAACATACCAGGTTGAAGTCTCAGCCTTTTTTCCTTAGTCTAGTTCATTAGCAAAAATGTGTTTCTTTTCAGGTCTCATTTTCCTGAATCCAAACTTTAGAAAACTTTCCATTATTCCCCTAAAATATGTGTTATAAAATACCAAAATAATGTAATAATAAGCCTCTAGATCTAACTGCTCATTTACAGTAAATACAAGGGCTAGAAGAACATATTAAATGACATCACTACCCAGAATGGGGGAGATTCTACAGTACAAATGACCCAGTTTCTTCAACAAATGAATAGCAATAAGGGGGGAGTGGAGGAAAAGTGGCTACCTTTTTTTAGATTAAAAGAGATTTAAGATATGTGTCATTTGTACCTCAAAAGTAGAGAGGGAGAGAGAGACTTAAGAGATACATAAACCAAATGCAATGTGTGGAACTTGTTTGGATCCTAATGTGAACAAGCCAACTGTAAAAAAAAATTTTTTTTGAGGTAATTGGGGAAATCTGAATGTTGACTGGATTTTATAACTGTCAGTATTAATAAGTGTAACAAAGGTGTTAGGGCTTTATTTTTAAGAAATAGCCCATATTAGTGATTTATATACCAAAGTGATGTCTGAATTTTTATTTAAAATACTCTATCAAAAAAGAAACAAAAAACCCTGGAGGTAATAAATAAAACAAGGATGGCAAAACATTGATAATTGTTGAAGCTGTGTGATGAATATATAGAACTCTTTATTCTCCCTAGGTTTGAGATTTTTTCATTGTATCAAGTTAAAATACACACACAGAATGAGAAGGAAAATAATTAATCACCACTGTCATCACAAACAAAATGATATTCACTCTAGGAATAGAATTTTAGTCTCAGGAAGCAGTAGCACCCTATAAATTAAATTAGTGTATTAAATTTGGGGGAAGGAGGGGAAAGTATTTCTAATACAGCCATACTTAACCTGTAACTCAGTGTCCTTTTTCCCACTGAATACCATAAAACTGTAGAAGGTAATGCTTCATTTGAAAGGAACAGTGAACTTTGGAAGGAAGGTAGCTCTGTCCTTGGGAAGAGCAGATGGGCCCAGGCTAACAGTGAGACACAGGAATATCTCTTCCTTCAGCATTAGTCTCCCTCCTGTGCCATTTGTGGGATTCATGTGGGACTGCTGTCCTCTAATTGGGGAGTCGGCGACAGGGCCTTTCTCACGGCCAGCACTTTTGACTCCTATATTATTCTCTGATAAAATACCTATTTTACTACAGAACAATTTTTACCTTCTATTGCTTCGTTCTATAAAAATGAATGCTCTTAATGAATGGATTAAACCCTTTACAAACATAATTTTGTACGACATAATTTGCCTTCTGAGAATTTATTTTTTCTGTGACATTGACTTCATGTTGTTTTTCTAGTAGAAAATAGTCTGGGTCTAATCAGGGCATAGAACTGAATACCATAGTCACAGTATTTTGGTGCTTACCCACATCACAGCAAAGAAAGTTTGCAAAATTAATGAATGTTGAAAAACAGTTTCTTCAGTGGACCAACTTTTCTAAGTTGGAACACTGGTTTTCAAGCTATGGAGGCTTAACCCAGCCTGACTGAAGTGATCTAGAAAGGAGCCTTCACAAATCTACATTTTAAAACAAATGCCCTTTTTCTGAGTTCTCTAGAATCATTCTGCCATAGCAAATTTAAGAGCAAACCAAACCTTCCTGAACCCCAGCTCCATCTGTAATTTAAATTATAAAGGCATCCAAAAAAAGTAGTCATTTTGCATTTGAACATATTGTAAAATCTGTCTTCAACATACCTATATAATCTATTGATATTATATCAATTAAATTTTGAGTTCTCAGAGAGCTGGAGTCATTTCTGTCAGGTTAACTCTACATAGCCACTACCACAGTAACATGAAAGTATAAAGATACCTTGCTGAATATATCTTAATTAAACCTGACTTGTCATATCTTTCTAGAAGTTTTGATGATAGAAGGAGAAAGTTTAAGTACAAAAAGAAGTGAATAAGACTGGATTTTGAAAAATGTTACTATTAAGAGCATTTTTTGTGAAAAATATATAATAATCACAAAAGTTTTATAGCTACTGACAAAAATAATAGTTACTATTTTTTAGGTACTTCACTAAACATTGTTTAGAGTCTTACAGTGTGGAAGTATATGCTAAGCATACGTACTACAAAATTTCAGTTGAGATTTTGGAGAAATACAAATGATGGAAGAGTAATGTTTGTTTTATAGTCTGAATAATCTCTGTCAGCCTGGGGAAAGAGAGATCATTTTCTTGAAGTAGTTGGAAGTACTGTAATGAAAAATTTTAAAGTATGTTTTCTAAAGCATTTTATTAAAAGTACCCATCTTTTGATGAAAACTGATGAAATCAGTACCCTTTCATCATAATGGCCAAGCTCTTTAGCCCTTTACTGGAGTGGTTTTTATCCTAATTCTTAGCATGTTTGCTTTCTGAATTCATTGAACATCTAAAAAAGTTGTTGACAAGGAAATGTAGTTTTGACACTTCAGGAAAGACATTTTCTACTTTATAAAATTCGGTTCCTACATGTGAAGTTTGAGAAGCCACCAAAGTGAGACACTCTATAATTAATTTAAAGCTATTAATTATATTAGCACTTCAATGCCATTTAGAGGCACTCCATACTAATATTTAAAGTTCAATTTTTGGGACTTCTCTGGTAGCGCAGTGGTTAAGAATCCGCTTGCCAGTTCAGGGGACACAGGTTTGATCCCTGGTCCAGGAAGATCCCATATGCCGTGGAGTGACTAAGCCTGTGTGCCACAACTACTGAGCCTGTGCTCTAGAGCCTGCGAGCCACAACTACTGAGTCCGCGTGCCACAACTACTGAAGCCCGCACGCCTAGAGCCCATTCTCTGCAACAAGAGAAGCCACCGCAATGAGAAGCCCGTGCACCACAACGAAGAGTAGCCTCCGCTCGCCACAACTAGAGAAAGCCCGCGCGCAGCGACGAAGACCCAACGTAACCAAAAATAAATAAAATAAATGAATTTATAAAATTCAGTTTTTTACTTAACATATTATTATCAGTATTATCAACCAAATTGAATTTTTCTAGAAGTCATTAAAGTAATCCACAGGAAATTAAATTAATTGTATAAAAGAAAAAACAAACCAAAAATCCAGTGTTGTTTTAAAATGAAATATTAATATCAATGAAATAAAGATGGTGCTTTATGATGTTTTTGTTTTGTTTTCAATTAAATAAGGCTTTTTCCTGCAGTAAATTAAAGCATCACATTATTAATACTTCCCATACACCAGTAATAGGCAGTTTTTTCTAATTATCTCCCTAATACCTATAGCCAACTTTCAGTTGTTTTTGGTAATATGAGTAGAATGGTAAAGCCCAGAGTCCAATAAAAGTTATTAACCTATACCTGAACTTGTCTGACCAAACTTTTTACCAAAGATGCTATTGGCAAGAGAACAGATTTGAATTATATTGCCTATTGCCTTTTGTTTTTTTATGGTAACATGTAAGTGAGCATGCAAAATAAGTAGTAAAAGACCAATAAATCAGGGAAAAGGTAAAGAAATTAGATGACGTATTTAATCAACAAACTAGAGTATCAGTTTCTGAATATTTCTCTATCCCCCACCCTCCCTTATGAGTTCCTTGTTGGCAGGAACTGTCGTATTCTTACCTGTATTCCAGATACATTGCCCAGTACAGTTCTTTTAAGCCAGTGTAATGATTTAGGCCAGAAACTAAACTTCCATGAAATGTTGTCATTATTTGCTACTTGCAGGGAAAACAAAATGAAACTGGAATATATAAAAGAAGGAGGAAAGAATCTTTCCTATCTTATGTAAACATAATAATGTTTGAGGGAAGGGTGCAGATGTTTAAAATTTTTTATTTTTAATTATATCTATGTTTAGTCCATATTATTTGTCTTTAGAGCATATTATGTGACCAAAAACAAGCTCACTTTTCAAAAAGTTTGGGGATTTTGTAAAAGTGGAAACAACAGCTTGTAGAAAATATAACACATACACACCTATAGCTAGCCTAAAATTGCTTGTCACCAACCCCAAACTAATGACTAGAAGTTTCAAACTCTGAAAATGTATATATGCAAGATTAACTAAAGTACTTGATTGTTACTGATAGCATATGTGTAAGTATCTCTTTTCAAATTGAATTCTTACTGAGAGAATAACTATTAGAAGTTTAATTGCAGTCTTTTATCATTTTGCTTTGATTTTATACTAAAAACTGCCAAGCAGATAACACTTAAGTGTATCTTTTTCAATATGACAAAGTTACATAAGAGAATCCCCTAGCACGTAAGAAAAATGCAATTATTTTCTATTCTGAATCTCCAGACTGCTGTTTTAGAAAATCATATCTGATTATTTGCTCAGCAGAAGATTATTGAGTTGATTTAGCTGTGATTTTACTTAACAAAGCTTCAACTGCATTCCTACTGTGGAGTCCGAAAAAGGTAGAGAGTTATAAATGATACATTCAAACTGTGATTTTTGTGAACAGGACCATCGATGCACCCCTCAGAGCTAATAGCGGAGATGAGAAATAGTGGGTTTGCATTGAAACGAAACGTACTGGGGAGAAACTTGACCGCAAATGATCCATCACAGGTAATGATCTTTTTATCAGTAAGCTGAAAATGTCTATAAATCTAAATGTGATTGCTTGTGAATTGCTACTTAATGTTTTCCAATATGTATATATCCATAGGAAGGCAAGATAGAGCAAAGAAAATGCCTAAAACGTATTTTGATTTTGCTTATTATTTTAACCTAAATGAAATGTTTTTAAACCTATATTTTAATAAACGAACCTGCTCCTCTGGGTTTATATGGATAAAATATCTAACTGATCTGGTGATACGGTTGTTACTTTTTCCTTCCTGCTAACTTACCCATGAAGTGACATTAAACAGAACCAATGGGAAGAAGTGTATAAAAGCAAACCCCTAAAAAATATGGAAAATATTTTAAACAGTTACTTGATTAAAGTGTACATAGATCCAGAAAATGGTTGAGTTTAAAGGGTTAAATGCAGATGTTCTAATACAAACCATTTATTTCATTTAATGAGGAAACTGGAGCCCTCAGAAGTTAAGTGATTTCCCTGAGATCATGTGGCTTTTTAGAGACAGAGCTGAGACTAAAACCCAGACTCCCACTGGCATAAACTTGTACTGCTCTGAAAGAGTCACCTTCCTTCTCAAACATTGCTAGGGATTGTACGTATAACGTGTATATCATGTATTTGTACTGTTTAATATACTTGATAATGTACTATTGAACTTGTAAAGGCAAAAATTGTGGATGTTTTGACCTTCTCCTAAAGTTCATGACCTTCCTGGTTTTTATGTTCCATTAAATTAAAAAGAAAATTGAGAGAGTAGAAGCCATGCTATAAACATTTTGTCTATGCTTCTCTGTCGTCCTCTCCTGATAAAGGTTGTTAATGGTGGCAAAGCAGTCATCTTAACCTCTTAGGGCATTATGATCCTCCTTGGCAGGTAGACTACAAAAATTTTTTAATTCCACTTTCCAATCCAAAATGTCGTACTCATTTACAGTATGTCCCTAATACAAAATGTCTTATTTGTAAATGTTTCCTTTCCTGTCTGATAACTAACTTGTCTTATAATCTAGCAATTTAATGATGTCTTTGTTGACTTAGGAATATGTTGCAAGTGAGGGTGAAGAAGATCCAGAAGTCGAATTTTTAAAGTCACTAACAACCAAACAAAAACAGAAACTTCTCAGGTGATTAAAAAGTGTCTGTTTAATGAATTCAACTACATTTTTTCTTATGTTTCATCTTAGTGTCATATTCAACTCTGATCCTAAGTTTAAGGTACTTAAACCATGTATCACATTCATTTACTGATTTATTCTTCAGCTATAGTAGTACAATTTTATCTTTCTTTCAGTAATATGAAAATGAATGTAAGATTATATACTCAGTTTATACCGCAAAGTCACTGCACTTTTCAGAACATTTAATTTGGAAATAGATTTATTTGTAGGTTTTAGTTTTCACAGATTTGTATATATCTTTGCATACAGTTTGTTCTTAGAAGATTGTGGGCCATGTATTACTCTTCTTACATTTTGTACAATTTTATGAGGAATGCCAAAAAATGCTTAAATTTAAAGTCAGTATGAATCGTGTTAAACAGACTACCTCTGGATTAAAGAATCCAAGAAATGTCTGCTGAGTCCAACAGAGGGAGCTCATGATGTTTCAATATGTGGAGTTTTGAGAATGGCTGGACAGAATCCAGTGAAGACATTTTTATTTCAGAGTAACTCAAACATATCATATAAACAAGTTACTCTTCTGAGAATGTGAAATACTCTTTAGAAATTCAGAATGCCATAATAGAATTGTCCTAATTATTTATTTATAAGTCTAAACAATTGTTGAAAACTAATATGTGATTATTTTATTTTATGTAACTAAAATAGAATACTAAAAAAATGTAAAATGTATTAAACTTATTCAGACTTTCTGGAGAAAATGCCCTTGAAATTTGATAGTGTAATGTTAATGGGTATTTCCATATTTAAAATAGTACATACATAAAATTAATGTTTCATCTGATTAGAGCTTTATATTTCAGTTTGCAGTTGGTCCAGCTAATCTTACAAACTTTTCTTTATGCCAGGATGACCATTTATTTAGGGTACTATATAATTACAAATTCTGATTCAGTAAGAATTTTTTTAATAGTTATTACTATTGAGGAAAGTATACTGAGACAGTTAATGCATTTTTTAATTTAAATTATAGTATATGTGACTTGAATAATTTACAGGGAAGAAAATGATTTGTCATTTAATAAAAGTAAAGAATGTATTTGTATTTGAATACCACTTTTTTTTGAATACCACTTTTAATAGCTTCTAAGAAACTATATTGTCTATTCAAAATTTTATATTTGTCGGTGAAAGGACTGTTTTTACATAGCCTGTCACTGTTTTTTCCCAATAACAGGAAATTGGATCGACTTGAGAAGAAAAAAAAGAAAAAGAGAAAAGATAGAAAAAAGAAAAAGCTTCAGAAGAGCAGAAGTAAACACAAAAAGCATAAAAACAAATCCTCCTCCTCTTCCTCTTCCTCCTCTGGTGGCACTTCAGAAAGCAGCAGTGAGAGTGACAACAAAGAAAAAAAAATACAGAAGAAGAAAAGAAAGAAACACAAGCGTTCAGGGAATTACAACAGTGGTTCTGAAGAGATGGACAAGTCTAAGAAGAGAAAACTTGATGAAGAACGTTCTAGCAGTCACAGTAACAAGGAAAAGCCTAGGTTTTTAAAACAAGAGAGTTCTGGGGAGAAGAGCAAATGGAGGCATTCTGATTCTGACAGAAAGCCCAGAAGCCATAACCAGAGTCCAGAGGAGAGAGGATCTGGAAGAAATGAGAGAGGCAGCAGGAGCCAGAGCAGGGATGAGAGGAGTAGGAGAAGCCGAAGCAGAAGTCATGGTGGTTACAAGCCAGGAGAAATAAGAAGACGGCCACGGCCAAGTCCCAGCGAAGAGTGGGACAGAAGAAATGACACCAGAAGCCACGGCACAGATAGATACAGAGGAGGGAAGATGCACAGGGCATTATCAGGAGACAGGCACACTAGAGTGATGCAAAGAGAATGGAGAAGTAGAGAATAGAGACTTGTATGTGACAATTACCTGGAAATAAAAATATCTCCACTTCCTTCTTGAATACCTTTAGCAAGGGCTAAATTATGTACTATTGTCTTTCTAATAAAAAAGCTCTATTTTAATTTTTCATCTCTGTAAACTGTTATATCAGGTACAAAACTACATGAATCCCATAAGAATGAACTTGGCAAATATTTGTAAGTGATCTATTTGGAGGCTGTAAAAATATCTTCTGTTGGGCTTCCCTGGTGGTGCAGTGGTTGGGAGTCCGCCTGCCAATGCAGGGGACGCGGGTTCGTGCCCCGGTCCGGGAGGATCCCACATGCCGCGGAGCGGCTGGGCCTGTGAGCCGTGGCCGCTGGGCCTGTGCGTCTGGAGCCTGTGCTCCGCAACGGGAGAGGCCGCAGCAGTGAGAGGCCCGCGTACCACAAAAAAAAAAAAAAAAAAATCTGTTCATTAATGTTTCTTGTGCCCTATAACAAAAACCCCATGTAACTGCGTGACATTTTCTTTGTTCTGAAACATCATTAAAAGAATGACAGTACATTGAATGGGTATAGTTTATTTTTTTTCAATTCAAATTTATTACTCTTAAGATTTGAATTTACTTGAAGCCAAGTGTAATCATTGTAGAAATTCACTGCTATGCATTAAGTAATGGATTGGTCAGTATTTCTTTACGACTTTAAATTCCCTTCAGTTTTGCTCTAGGGTCAGAAGCTATTTACATTTGGATGATGTATTTTCTATGCTGCCATAACAAATAACCTCTGTCTTAACGCGAATACAGTTCTGGAGATCAGAAATCTGAAATGGGTCTCACTGGGCTAAAATCAAGGTGTCAGCAGGTTTGATTCTGGAGGCTCTAGGGAAAATCTGTTTGCTCGTTGCAGCTTCTAGAGGCCACCTGCATTCCTTGGCTCCTGGCCCTTTCTTCCATCTTCAAAGCTAACAAAGTCAAGTTCTCACATCTAATCACTCTGACACTTTCACATTCTGCATTGTTTTCCACTCTTTGGGACCCTTGTGATTACATTGGGCCCACCAGGAAAATCTCCCTATTTCAAAGTCAACTGATTAGCAACCTTAATTCTATCTGCAACCTTAATTGCCCTGTGCCATGTAACCTAACATCTTCACAGGTTCCAGGTATTGGGATTGCTATGTCATTAAGGGACCATTATTCTACCTAGGACAGATGGCCCTTCTACTACTGACATTCAGCTATTACAGATTTTACTTCTAAAGGTGAAGCATTTACATAACGTCACAAATGAACCAGTGTAAACTGTTTAGATATATTTCATAAGTATAGGTATATAAAGTATGTTTAAATTTAGCTGCAAGGTTCCCCTTGTGTTTCAAAGCATATGGTGAAGGAAAACTATAGAAAAAAATCATTTAGTTCAAATTAAAAGTAACATGCAATTCCAAAAAATATATACTAACCATCATGGACACAAGTATTGTTATCAGGGTTCCACATTTTAAAAACACTTCTTATTTAATACAAATATTGATTAGTTTGGATGGTTTTGAGAATGGAAGTCCTAATTTCATAATTTTATAGGAAAGAAGTTTGAAAGAAGAATTAAGTAAAACCTCTCTGTGTAGTCTGGTATATGTATCTTTGTCTTGTATATGCACACACAGAGATGTCCTCTGATTTACAAGCAGCTAACTAAAGGCATAAGCAACCCTTTGATTATTTATATTTTTAAGAGAGTTGGGAGGGGAGAACTTGAATTCATTCTACGGTACTCTTCAATAACTTACAGCACACCTCAAAGATCCCTTTCCCTCTTCATTTAAAAAAAGCATGCATTTGAGATTGATAAAGACCACTAATTTAAACCTTGAGTTCATCAGTGTTGCACTGATTATTTTCTATCTTAGGCCTTTTTAGACTTTATAATTTTTATAATGTCAAAACCTATGCAATATTTACTGCCTTAAAGGATTTCTGAACCAGTGTTCATGAAGAGAAATGTTGAAAAGCATCCTGTAATTAAAGTGAATTATATACTTTATCATTTCTTAACACTTTGACTTCCACAAAAGTGTGGTCCCCTTTTAACTTTATAAGTGGCTGCAAGAATTTTTCAAATCTCTGGTTTACTTATCCTTCACCGTTAAGATTGAGAAACTATAAAGTACCAATAGCCCCAACATTCTTATCTATCCAATGGTGAGAAAAATTCCCGTGTAATTATAGGAAATGTTGGTTTGCTGTTTGGCTTTCAGACTTGGTCACTAAAGGATGCTAGACAGCCCCAAGGGGCTAGCATTCCAACTTGGCAAACTTAAAAACTGAAGGGAGGCATTTTCACATACAATCATAACATGGTAATAAATAGCTTTAAAGAGGCTCACCTGACTTGTTCTGCACACTCTAACGATAAGGGTAAAAGGAATTGAAAGTGATTTTTAAAATAAAATATTAAGCATCTAATTATACTTTTGCTTTTGAAATACAAGGTAAAAACCAAAGAGATAAACCTCATAATAAAAAAGATATCTAGTTGTATGTGTAGAGGTTCCCCTAAGTACTAACGCCAAAAAAAGAATCCTCCAAGTTTAATGAATATGATTCAAGAACAAGAGTCCCCAACAGTGAGAGACTTTTTTTTTAGAAAAACCACAGGAAACGTCTGGTGATATGTCCTTCTTCTTACCCTTAATAGAGAAATTCTTTTAACGAAATCTGGGTGTGCCTGGTGACATTTGTTCAGCGGCCTGGCACTGCACTGGCCAACTTGGGAGACATTATTGGGGTCCCCTCCTCCCCTTTTCCCTGGCCTAACATTTAACATAATTTAACACTAGCAAATTAATTCCTGTAGGAGGTGCTGTCGATTTACAAATGGTCAGGCACGATCAGGTTACTAGGTTAGGACTTGTTTATCTGAACGTCTATGTGGTAAGTTAGTCATCATTTCATCTAATAAATGTGCCAAAATAGGCAGAGGTTGCTGCAGCACAGCGGCAGGTCTGCTTACCTTGCAGTAGGAAATGGAGATCTTACTTTGTATCATACGGTTTTAATCTGAAGAAAGCTTTTTATCTGAAAGGCTTGGAGAGACCTTCCTTGTTCTTCCATGAGAAGGCTTGCTGATAGTGAATCACATCCGTCCACGCTGTAGGGAGCTCGGCGTTTCCCAGTTTCAATCAAATATTTACTATGTTTTTAGCATTGAATCTCAAAGATTTCAAATCCACCTGAGCCATTGCACTCTCCTTCCCTAACGACCACTCGGCCAAGACGCAGGTGGAGGCCGCTCGACAAGGCCGCGTCCTCCACACCCTGTGTTTAAGATCAGGGAGAAGGCTGCCTTTTAGCTTCAGTAGCTGAGGGGTATTAAGAAATCTTATTTCGATTTTCTGAAAAGAAAACCTTGATAGTTACCACTTCTTGAAAAGAGCTAAAGGTATGCCATAGCTGCAGACCTTGGGAGCGGGTTTTTCAGATCCAAAAGGAGAAATGCTTTTTTAAAGTTGTGAGGAACAAATAAGGCCGAGGGAACTCTTAAGTTTTGGGAAATGCCATGGCAACTGAGAGCTGATGAAGCTCCTCAAACCCCGTTCCTGCTGACAGAAAAGGAAGCAGATCCTCATGCCCTTCCCCCTTTCTCCTCCCTTCACGCCACACTTAACATCACCCTCAGAATGTAACAGTAATAATGAAGCGAGGTGTGGGGTGAAACGCAGGAACGGCTTGTCATGGAAAACGCATACTCTGGCCCAAATTGCCCGTGAGTCGCCTTTCCGCGACTCGTAGGCACGGGAAAAACCCAGTCCTTTCGGTTCGAAGGTCCTCCCGACGGGGTGGTCAGAAGTGGAGGTCCAGCGGTTTGGGTGCTGACCGGACCGAGGCTTCCAAGGACCTCGCCTTAGACCGGAGGCCGGAAGGGGGCTGGAGTGAGTCCCGGGCTGGCGTGCCCCTTCCCATCCCCACAGGCGCCTCCACCCCTACGTACGGTGGTGCTTTCCTTCTAGACGCGCGCCTGGCAACCTTCTGAACATACCTCAAACCCAGATGAAAGCCTGAGAATTAGGGGGAGCGTCTCCCTCCTAGAATATGCGCCTCCCGTGCGAGGAGGCCGCTGGACTCCCCACCGACAAAGTGTAACGGGAAAGGATGCAGGCTAGCTCGCTGCAAGGGTCCCCCTCCCCCACGACCCTGCCAGTGGCCCACTCAGAAGAAATTCCAGGCTGCGGACCACGGGAGCTGCGCCCTGGGGACCAGCACTCCCCGGCCGCCACGCGCCCTCGCCTGCCAGTTCCAGCCTAAGCTCGCCCGGCCTCCAGCGCCTTTCGTCTACGCAGGTCAGAGGGCGGACTTGCCTTCACTAGTTAGGAAAGTGAGCGAATTTCTCTCGTCTCTCGGGCTCCACAGGTGAAGAGGGCGCTTTAGGGCGCCGCTGCTAATCTCTCGCTCCTGGGGCAAAAGTGAAAATGTTGACTCTCGCCAGCAATCTGCAAGCAGAAAACAAATCGGGGTTGCCGAGGAGGGTGTCGGGGGGGACAACACATCACTTTGCATTTCTTTTATAAATGAATCACCCTGAAGGTTAGATGTTTGCAAAACAATGCAAAATCCCTGGTATGAGTGCAAGGGTCTTGGAAAATCTTAAACCTTGTTTTTCTTTCCCGGGTCCCTGAGAACAGGCCCTGACGGAACATGTTTCCACGGACCTACTGAAACCTTCCCCTTAACTGGAGTTGCAAACACACTGTATATATTTATATCAATAACATATAGGGTAGGCATATCTGTATGTATTTACCTCATACATATTTCTATAAACTCCAGCGTCTGGAAAGGGTGGGGGTAAATAACCCCGAACGGTTAAAATTATGGAGAAGGGATAATAACTGATTACTAATTTGAAAGTAAATAAACAGGTGACTTTTTCAGATCAAATCCCTCCTTGGATCGTTACAATAAATGTCTCTGAAGGAAGCTCTCTATTTATGTTGTCATTGATTAATTCTTCACTACCTCATTTGATTTCGATTTAGAACGATTTGATTCTAATTTAATTAGCATGTAATTTGGATGTACATAATTACTGTAATTATGACATTCAGGTAAGGCAGCTTTAGGCTGAAAGGCAATTTCAAATTTTCTAGCAACCTACTTTGTACTGGGAAATGGACAAGGACTTTGCGCCCTGCTATCCAAGTAGTAATTAGCACATCTTTCTGAAACAGGCAGTGCGGCGGGGTTTGTATTAAAACAGCAAATACAAACCCAACCGAGTTACCGGCTGCAAAGGTGGCTGCGAGTTCCCGGAAATGCACGGCGTTTCCCTGGCGCGAGATCGGGGAGCCCGGCGCCCCAGCGCCTGGGCCGGCTCTAGCTGATGCGGGCTCCGGCGCCTCTGCGGCCTCTGGCGCGGGATTTGGAGGTGTAGCTTTCAAGATTAAAATACAATAAACGTGCGGGGAGGGTGGGGGACAAGAAAGGGGAAGAAGCCACTGCACGATGTCTGAAGACGCGGGGTTGGGTAGTGGACTAGGAAGAGGAGGGAAAGGGGCGGCGGGAGGAGGGCGAGGCAGAGTGGAGAGAAAATTGATCAACGCCCCCAAGTGTTACCCGATTTTAGATTTGGGTTTCGAAGGGAAAAGGTGGGGGCCAAAGGGGTCAGTTTGCGCCAGCAGCGAGTGCGGACCCTTCGCAAGGGTCTGGGGTCAGGGGTTTCGGGACTTCTGGCAGCCCTAGGGGGCCCTGCGCTCCCCGCAGGGCCCCGGCCTGCCCAGCAGCACCCAGCACCCGACTCGGGCGGGACGGCGCCTGGAGGACAGAGGCGAGGCAGGAGGCTGCTTCGGCCATCCCCGGGTCCAGGCTGGAGAAAACTGCGGGTCCCTCGCTTCCTCCCCTTCACAGGGGGGCCTGGGGACCTGGGACGGTCTGCTTGCCTGGTTTAATCAGCTTGGTTCGGTCGGTCCCAGATAACCCACGTGGGTCCCGCCGACCGGGAGCCTTCGGATCCGGGTAGTTGGGGGAAGAGCGCGGGGGCGCTGCAGCCACGGCCGGGCCCCCATGCCGGGGTTCACGTCGCCGCTAACAGCGCCCAGCGTGCTCACCTCCAAGTTGGAAGACCCTAAAGTTGCCTTGAAGGAAATGCAAAATGCGCCAATTCTAAGACTAGGGCCAAGCAGGGCGTTATATTGTTTTGTTTGGATTTTCAGTTAGCAAGTTCCAGAAAAGACTTCCTTTGTCTGGGAGCATTTAATACCGGCCATTACTAAGCAGTGCCGCCCAGTAGCGGGGCTTGTCCCCCACGAAGCACAAAAACTCGCTTTTCTTTTCTCGATTCGCTGGGTTGCTGCAGCTCGCGGCAAACGCCGACTCCCCGCGCTCGAAGCGTCGAGCAAGGGCGGACAGCGCGGCCTTCCCGGCCCGGAGCTCTAGATGGCGCCAGCGAGCCGCACTCGCCAAGCTCCTCTTAAGGGAATCAAGAGCGACTGTCAAACATAAAAGCAAATCAGAGTTTTCAGTTTTTTTAATGTGTTAAGAATGTTATTCCTTAAGAAAATTTGTAGCTAAATTATTCTCACTTAAAATAAACACTTAGTATACCAATTACACAAATGGGCGGGATTTATGTAAGATTTACTTCATCTGCATTTTTGTAGTGGGAGAGAGCCTTGGTGAATACAGATAATAGATGCAAATAAGATTAGAGTTAAAACAAATAAAGTTTCCATCTGAATAAAAAGAAATTCAATTTTACACGACTTATAACGATTTGACGGAATGTCCGGACAAGCCGCTCAGGTGCACCATCTAATCGTGTCAAACTAATGTTGTTTTCCCTCCTTGAGGAAAGAAAAATCTTTCTTTCTTTTTTCTTTCTTTTTTTCCCCCCTTCATCAGGTAGGATCCAATTCACTCCGCGGGGGAAAATATAAAGCCAGAAAAGGAAATCGCCGGGGGAGGGTGTGGATCGGCGCTGGCTAGGCGAAGAGCCGAGGAAAACTTGGTCTTCGTTCCTCTACTACGCAGGGAACTACAGCACAGGAAACGCTGGGAGAAACCGGCTGAAACGAAATCGCATTTCCCCTCACCCGGTCCTGAGCGGACTCAGGACCCCTGTCTGCGCCCCTCGCCCCACACCGGCCTCCGAGCAGCAGCCCCCGTCTGCGCCCCGACCCCTGGCCGCGGCCTCCCGTTTCAACCGGGCCCAGGAGCCAGATTGGCCCGGGCCCCGTAGCCCCCAGGTGGCCCAGGGGAGACGCGGCTCCACCTCGGGTGGAGACCGAACTCTTCCCGGGTTCGTGGACTCTCCTACCACGCACGCTCTCTCCAATTTGCTCGGCCGCAGCGGGTGGCTGCCCGCTCAAGACAAGGTATACCCGCGCCCCCCAGAGCCCCCTGGGGCTGGGGGTTGGGTAGGAGCGCGGGGATCTGTCTTGCCTGCTGGTTTCGGCTGGGGGCAGGGGCCCGCTCCCTCCGCGTGCAGGTTCCGCGAGCTCTGCCCACCCCCCGACTGGACGCTCGGGCCCGGCCGCCGCCCGCCGTTCCCGGGAGCCGCGGTGATGGACGTCGGCTGACCCGCGGGGCAGAGGCAGCGCGCAGAGGCCTTGATCACTGGGCTGCGGAGGGAGCCGCGCGGCGAGCGGGACCTGCACGGCCAGGCCCTTTGATCTGCTTTTATTATCCACGAGAAACAAAGCTGCCTGGGACAGACGCCCGGGCGCCCTCATTCCTCGGGAGACCCCACCACACCCTCACCTCCGCGCCGCCCGCCCTTAGCCCCCAAACACGCCGGGCACCCTCTCGGCCTCCAGCACCTCGGCCCCGAGCCCCCAGGGTGAACGTCCCCCTGGCCAGCTGCTCCAGGCCAGACCTGGACCAGAGGCGCGAGGAGTGTGGGCTGGGGCGCCCGGTGATAAACTGTTTGAGCGGGGAGCGAAAATGGCCAAAGAAAAGAAACACTCGAGGAAGAGAGGGGCAGCCGAGGCTGCGGGGACAGCAAGAAGGAGGAGCGGGAAGAAGCCACCCAGCGCCACGCTGCAAACGCCCCTCTGGGGACCTTCGCTGTACGTTTTATCGCTACTTTGCTAATTGGCTTTTCACTGCAGTTTGCGAGGAAAATTTTGTTAACTATTAATAACAACAATTTATTTTTCCCCCATGAAAATAAAAACATTCATTCAAGTTCCCAAGGCAGTAATAATAAAAAAAAAATTCCCCCCCACTGCGGCTGACTTTACTTGCATTTCCTATTGTGTGGGGAGCTTTTTAGAAATATTTTTATTCTGTAAATATGTACTTTATTTTCTAAACTAACATTTTTTCGAATTGGGAAATTATCTCATTTACCAATTTTCTTTTCGTCTCTCCCTCTCTTCTCCCTCTCTTTTAAACTGGGGCTGTTAAGTTGGTGGTCAGAAGACAAAGAGAGTGAAAATAATTTTCATTTCAATAATTGCCTTCTGGTCAATTTAACTGTGCCTTATTTTGAAAGAGACTGTCTAAATGAGATTCCTGTCCCAAATGTGTTCCCAGGCCTGATCCCAGCCTTTAATTATTCCTGAGTTTTTTTCTTCAGAATAAGACGCCGCACTGAGTAATCACAAAGAAGTCAGAGAGCATCCTTGAACCTTTTCAGAAGCAGCGCCACTGATATTCAAATAACCTGCGAGGGCCATTTGACGGCGCGGGGACCTAGGCATTTCCAATTCACTATTTGCATAGATCAGCCGTCTTTGAAAAGGAAAGGAGCAGTTGTCTTCCATAACATTAAAAAGCCTAGTTATCAAATCAAGTGCTTAGTTTGGGGGCTTTTAAAACGTTTACATTTTATCTCAGGTTGCCCTTTACCGTTTGACATGCAAATTTGGTGCAGTTAATTTAGACAATTAAAAAGATCTTCAAGGGAGCTTTGTCACGGAGAATATTTGGAGTTTTCCCCGTGGACCAGCTGAGATAAAGTTGGCCAGAACAAATGATGTCTAGGAGATTAATTAGATATTTGATAAGACATGAATCCCTAATAAGGGAATACAAGGCACAGGGGGCTGCTGTGTGCTCTAAGTCAAAATTAATAACATTTAACAAGATTTTCATTTAGGCATGAAATGTCTTTTCCGGGGTATTGACTCTAGCGATTTATTCCCCTGAGTCACCTCCCAACGTAGAGGGTCTTGGGAGCTACGACTTCTTTTAAAAAGCTTTTTCCTTTCGAAGATTGTTTTAAAACCGCTTTTTAAAAACAAACAAACCCACTGGAGTTTCGTCAGACCCCTCCGGGAGGGGTAGGCACCTCCCCAGTTAAAGCTGCCAAGGACCTTTGCTTTTTTGAAGGGGTTCCAGAGTTTTAAAATGTCACCTTTTGAGAGCTCTCTCGTTTAGTAATACAACTACACCTTCTTATAACCTAATTTAATTTACGCTGTTAATATACAAATAAATAATTCTCACTTCTCAAAAACGTATCGCTTTTATAACTCACATAAACCTTACATCACCTAAAACTAACATTAAGGGATTTTTTTCCCAACAAAAAAAAGTCGGCCCACTTAAAGGTTATTGAGGGGGTAACAGGATCAAAAAAAAAAGAAAGTGTATTGTTCAGAGTCCTTTAATAATACCAAAGTGAAAATATGATGTCAAAATTTTCTTCATACAGATAAACGCATTTAATTTCTTTAGGTGACCTTAACTTACGTGTTTGTGAGTGAAATGATAACTCAACATTTTAAATATCTTTTACATATATACTGACTTTCACAAAGTGCATCAGAAAATTAAAAAAAAAAACTCCCTGAATTTCAGGAATTCACCAAAAAAACTCTATTCGAATGAACATTTACAAGAAAATAAAAGAGAACACAACCTTTTGAACCCTATTTATACAGATGTTATGAAATACAGAGAAACTGTCACTAGACTTCCAGTTTAATTTCTCACCTTCGGCCTTTTTTGATGCTTCCTTTTATAAGAAAAAAAAGTCTTATTGTAAGTAGATATCAAGCAGGACTTGGAGCATTTTATATATAATATAATCCACGCAAAGGGTCTGTTTTTATAGGTCCCGTTTGTTTTCAAATGTTCTGACAGTCCTTTGCAGGGTGGTGGCTAGCTTTTGGAAAAAAGGACAGAGAAGGGTGGTGGAAGGGGGTGGGCGGTGGGGGAGGAGGGAGCGTTTCTGTGTATTGCTCTTCGCTCGAGAAGTTTGTGCGAGTGGTGTGTGTGCGCGCGCTCGAGTGTGCGTGCTTGTGGTTGTAGGTTTCCGGTGTGTGTGTGTGTCTGTGCGTGCAGCTTTTTAAAGTGTTGTTTGTGTCGAAAGATGCTTCGCTTTTGTTCCTGGACCACGCGTTTGATTCTCGTCTGGGCTCGGGCAGCAGAGGGGAGCTCCTAGCGTGGCCGGCAAGCGGCGGCCCGCGAGCCGGATGCCGCTCTACCTCGCGCCGGCCCGGGGGCGGCCGTGGAGCTCCCGCCCGTCCATACCCCGCTCGCCCTCCGAACCTCTCGCTCGCTCGCGCTGTCTCTACTCGCTCGCTCGCGCCTCTCGCCCGGCCTCTAAGAGTCGTTGGGGCCAGACGCGGCTTCCTTGCCTCCTGCCGAGGCCGCCGCCGCCGCCGCCGCCGCCGCTGCAGCCGCCGCCGCCGCCGCCCGGGCGGCACTGACGCCGGAGTCGTGCAGGATGAGGTCTGGGGACTCGGAGCGGGGCGTCTCCAGGTTGCTGGCGTCCGTGTCACTGTCGCTGCCCTTTTTGCCCCCGCCGCCCCCGTTGTGCGTCTTAATGTGTTTGCTCAGGTGGTCGCTGCGCATGAAGCGCTTATTGCACACCGGACAGGCGAAGCGCTTCTCGCCCGTGTGAGTCCGCAGGTGCCGCTGCAGCTCGTCCGAGCGCGTGAAGCGCTTGCCGCAGAAGAGCCAGTTGCACACGAAGGGCCGCTCGCCCGTGTGCCAGCGCAGGTGCGCCTTCAGGTGCGACGTCTTGCCGTACACCTTGCCGCAACCCGGGATGTGGCAGCTGTGCAGGCCCTTGCGCCGCAGACTCGCCCCGGCCGGGCCCAGCCGCTCCGCTTCCTGGCAATTGGGGCAGTCGCAGGTGGCGCGGCCGGAGTAGCGGCGGGCCGAGCGCGCCGAGCTCCCCCCGGCGGCGGCGGCCGCGGCGCCCGAGATCATGGCGCTGGCTGCGGCGGCCGCCACGGCGGCGCTGGAGTCCGAGTAGGAGGGCAGCACCGGCTTGAAGCCGTCCTGGGCCAGCAGGTGCTGGCTGGTGGAGAGCAAGTGCGAGGCGGCGGCGGCCGAGGAGCCGAGGCCCGTGGAGCTGAAGGCCGAGTGCGTGAGCGAGCTGAAGTCGGGATTGTAGGTGCCGAGCTGCGAGTGCAGCGAGGCCTGGGGGGCGCCCGAGTGCAGCGAGCTCTGGAGCCCCCCAGCGGGGTTCTGCACCTCCAGCCACGAGCCTGGGCTGCTGTGCACGTCCCACCACGACGACGCCGCGCCGTTGGTCACCTCGCCCGCCGCCAGCGTTGAGTGGAAGCCTGACTTGTACCACGACTCGTACGGGTGCGCCATGCCCACGCGCGGGTACAGGCCGTCGGCCGCCGTCGTGTGCACTTTGGAGATGAAGGCCGACTGGCCGCCCGCCTCTTGCGGGGACACCCCGGCCGCCGCCGCCGCGGCCGCCGCCGAGTTGGAGAAGAGGCCGCCGTAGTCGCTGCTGAAAGCGGACGACGTGGGGGACGTGGAGGCCAAGCAGAAGGCGCTGTTGGCTGCGCCAGAGCCGCCCGCCAGGCCGCCTGAGCCGCGGCCGCCGGTGGCCACGGCGAAGCCCGAGAGGCTGGAGCCGAGGTTGCAGCTGGACGAGGAGCGCTTCCAGGGATGGAAGCCGCCCTTGGCGAAAGCGCTCGACTCCGGCAGCGTCGTCAGCGGGCTCGTGTTGCCGATCTTGTTGCAGGTCGCCGCCAGCATGGCCAACGGGGTCGTTCCGAAGCGCGGCTCTTCCTAGAGTGGGTGGGGTGGGGGAGGGAGCAAGGAGGAGGAGGGCAGGAACAAGTGGGAGGAAGACACAGAGTGCACCCGTGAGCAGCCTCGTCCTCCCGCGGCTGGTCCCGGGGGGTCGTGGCTCCCCGGCTCGCGCCTCCTCCCCGCACGCTCGCCGAGGATGCGCCGCACCCCGCGCGGGGCAGAGGCGATCACAAGGGCGAGGGTCCCGGCGCTGGAAAGTTGTTCTTCAGTGGGACTACAAATCAAAGCTGTCTCGGTTCTCCCTGCCTCAGTCGCTGCAAACCCTGCCCCAAACCGGACTCGAGTCGCTCGCCTTCCGTTCGCCATAAGCCCGCTCCTCTCACAGAAGCCCCCAGATCGCCCTTCGGGGTGAAGCACGGAGGTAAACACATCGACAACAAACGCCAGGTGAGGGCAGAGGCGGCCGAAATAGCGACCCGGGGGTGGGGGAAACTTGGGGCACTCTTCCCAAGGGTGGCTAGGACTTGACTTTTTAACAGAAAACATTTTAAATGTTTACACACACACACACACACACACACACACACATATACACACAATTACGAAAAGAAGAAGTCCGAGTAGAAGCGACCCCCGCGATGGATTTCAGAGTCACAGACGAACTGGGGATCCGCAAAAGTGTAAATGTTTGTTAACGTGACTACATGAACTGCAAAACAATTAAGGCTGTTTTCTGGAAACACCAATGTCGCGTAATTGCAACAATCCCCGAAGCAAGGGGGGATGGGGTATAAATCACGAGGGGCAGAAAAGAAACCTCTAAAGCAGAATGTTAAAAGGACTTGCTTAACAAATCCTTTTCTTACAAAGACACCTCCTGGGTTCCAATAACTTGGGAAGAATCAGTCCTGGAAATGTGGAAAGTGCTAAAAGAAGCTGAGGCTGCAGTCGGGCAGCAACAGTTTCTCCAGAGCCGCGGACCCGGAGAAGCCATAACGAAAAATTACTCCAGTTATAACAAGCAAATGCCGCACTTCCGACTTACCCCAAGTATAGACGTGGCCATAGCAGGTCCCTGGGCGGCGCGGCGGGGCCGGGAGCGGGGCTGAACCTGGCGGCTGCTCGGGAGAACTGTTCGGGTACCGCACGGCTCCCGTGTCCCCGCGCTCGCGCCGAGCGGACTCCGGGCTCCCGCCGGCTAAACTCAGCCTAAGTGCTAGGAGCACCCGCTTTGAAGTGCCGCTGGCGGCGCCTCTCACCCAATGAGGGCGCAGGCAGAGCAGACTGGAGCTGCCCCGCAGCCAATCAGACGCGCCGAGGGGCCCGAGCCCGGGCTCCTGGCGCGTGCCAGTCACCGCGGCTGGCGGGGGGGAGGGGTGTCGCGGGCTGGAGATCGAAGAAATTACAGAGCAATTAAAAATTTACACACACGCACCAAGCCAGGTTTAACTATCGTTGAGACCGAGCCACAAGCCACCCGAACCTCCCCGAGATGATGCAAGTTAAGACTGACAGTCCTCGACTCTCCACTTGTGGGAAAGGAGGCAGGAGGGGAGGGGGCCCGAGGCTGAGGCCGCACCAGCAAGACCCAAGTGGAGACGGAAATGTCAACGCTCACTTTGTGTGTCCAGGCTCTCGCCCGCGGAGCACAACTTCAGCTGGAATCCATCATTCTCGCTTCCGATTTTATCATTGTCATTTATCTACCTAGTTCCTTATTCCCACTGGATTCAGTTTTACTCTCAGAGTCACATTGAAGAGAAGGGGGCGAAGGGACAGCTCCTCCGAGAGGAGAGAAATAGGCCTCTCCGTCCAGGTCTACACCCACAGACTTGCTGGGAGGGCCTGGAGCCTCCCGCATCCCGCCATTTCCCCTAGCGGCCTAAGTGACTTCCTAATTGTCGCTCTGGCCTCTGACCCGGGGGGTAATACAAGTGCCACTCACACCAGAAGCTTCTAGTGGTAATTAAGGGCACCCTTTGTACCGTTTCGCCAGCGCCTAGATACCAGGCTAACCCAGTTGTCAAATATGACTAAACAGTGGGACGTGCTGTCTGCCGGGTTTCGCTGGGGTCTGGCGTGGGGGTGGGAGGCATCAGCCCATACAACACGCTGCACGAAGCTGCTTATTTTCACAATGTAACGACTTTGGAAACAGAGACCCGCGCGAGCCGCGTCCGCCCCCATCGCCACCCCCGCTGAAGCTGAAGCTTGCTAGGCTGTTTGTTTAACCCGGTGAAAATTTGCATGTCACGTTTCAGCCTGGAAGCGAGTTTTCTTGCCCCAGCTCCAGCCCACTCCCACTCCAGACCGCCTAGGCCTAGAGGCTGCTTTGCAGGGCAAGGGCGCCGGGTTGAGAAGTGGACTCGCCCCTAGCCCTGCTTTCGTGGACGTGCTCAGGGAGCTTCTCTCCCGGACCTCTGTCCACGAGTGCCTGGGACGAGGCCACACGTGGGCGCCTCCACATTTTGCAGGCTGGAAGCATCCTGAAGTCCTCTCCGGATCCTGTCGGTGTGAGGAGACACGTCCTCAGACGGACAACTGAGCGTCCTGGAGCCCCTCGGCACTCGCTGAGCTGTTTGTTTTTCTTCTTTCTGGGTCTCCTTTTCTCTTTCTTCTTCAGGGCAGCCAGGAGCAGCTTTTGAACCAGAAATACCAGTGCCCTCAACAGACCTGGGTACTGATTTTAATGTACCACATCCTCCTGAAAGCCCACAGCCTGCTTTCAAAGACATTTTAAACCACGAACCTCAGATGCTTGGGTGCAAAAGGCGAGTTGTTGAGGAGGGGGAGCAAGTGAGGAGGACATGGAACTATGCCCCCAGCGTTTTCTTCCTTCTTTTGCAATATCTCTTGGCGCAAGAGTGCGACCACCGTGGCTCTTCTCTCGGCCCTGAGATGGAGCCTGCGTGTATCCCGGAGCACTTCGTAGGTGGAGAAGGCTATCTGGGTTGCTTTCTTTGCTAGTCGTTAGAATATCTTTGCTCAAAATGCCTCCCCCCGCACTTTGATCTAAGGTGGCGAAAGCACCGAGGCACGTATGACAGAGAAAGGGGAGAGAGTGAGAAGACCGGCGCGGCTATAATGAAACTCTGTGCCCTGGGGGGTTGTGGTAGCAATCGGCGGGGGAAGCGGGGGGAAAAGGTGTGAAAAGCCCCCGGGACACTCGGGGTGGAGGGGTGAGGGGGAGTCCAAGCAGCCCGGAAGAGCCAGAAAGCCCGGCAGTGGGACCCGGGAGCCCTTCCCAACAGGTGACTTCTGCCCTGGAAGGTCAGACTGGTGCTCGGCTTCGCGTAGTCTTCGCGTCGATTTACTAATAGAGGGATTGTTAAGTGGCAGCCAGGCGTTGCCGACTCACCCAGTGCAGCCCCGAGGAGAAGCGCGGAGGTTTCCCCCATCCACATCCTCCCTCACCCCCAACACACGCTCTCCTTAAGGAAACCTGACAAAGTAATAAATAAGACAATCCGAAAAGCCATTTAGCACTCGTGACATTTTCAAGTCAACCATTTAAAACAATTCACGCTGGCACCTCGGGCTCCCGGCGCCTTGGTTGCCTGTCTCTTCTCCTCCTCTTCTTCCTCCTTTCCCCTCCCCCTTCCCTCCCTCCGTTTTCAGTGTAGTTCCAGCTGTCAGACTCTCTACGTGGGCACTCGGATATTCCTTTAGATACACATCACCGGATCACAATAAAAGTTAGGAAATCTTCCAAACGATCGCAGGCAGACCCTCCGGGCCCTTCAACTCCAAAGTGGGGCCCCCATGGAAATCTTTCAGAAGAAGTCCAGTTTGTGTGTGTGTGTGTGTGTGTGTGTGTGTGACAGTTTTTTTAATTCTCTAAAAAATCTAGTTTTTAAACAAAGATCAATGTGTTATGCTGAAGTGTTGAGCTGACTGTTAAAACATTTGGGGAAATAATGACAATGTAACAAAGGCCTGGTTTGGAGTGAATCATCACCCTTTTAAAAGTTAAAGCAATTTTCAGGAGAATAGCTTTCAGCAAACGCTTTACATTATTCAAAACGGCCAAATAATGCTCTATTATAGCGCCTGAATGCTGCCAGTCAGCCTCTCTCTAAGTGCAATTTGTGCAAAGGCCCCGGTGCCTTATCTCCACTTCTTTATAAAGAGGTGAATATAAAACAATTTCTTCCAAACCCAGACAGAGAGCACGAAAATTGCTTCCCTTTCTGCAATCAGGGCAATTTAACTGGAGTGCAATTAGCACTATTAAATGTCGATTCTGCATAAACAAATCTGACTGAGCAGCGAAAGTGGGGTGAGAACCTCATATACACTGAAACTGATTTTTTAAAATTATGTATCCGGGTCCTTTACAATTGATCCATGACGTTTTCATCTTGGAATATATTTACATCGTAAATACACTATGGTTAAATCAACATAATTTTTTTACAAAAAATTTCAATAGGAATCCTAATAAAGAAGAATGGGGTAATTAAAGGAAAGAGTTCACTTCCTTTGAACAAATATTGTTTCCCCCATCCTGCCTGTCCCGAGAGCTTTGATCTGAGCAACTGCTCAAGTTGCTGCATTTAGTGGGCAAAACCGGGGAAACAATTCCGTCATTAGCGCGGATCCGAAGGATTGGAGCTCCTACGCCACAGGAAAAAAAAAAAAAAAGCTTCTCCCTGATGCACAGGGAGACGGGGGAGGAACAGTTATCTTCTGAATAACTCGAAATATTAGGTGGCTGCCCAGTCTCCCAGGGGCTTTGGCCAGTCGCAGAGTTGAGCAGCGGATATACTGCACAGGGGTGGGGTGAGGTAGAGTTGGGGAGACTAGAGGATGTGGGCGGGAGGGGAGGAAGAACCGAAGGTTCTCACCTGGGCGCTGCTGGCTGCTGCCAAAGCCTCGGCCACCAGGACCTGGGTGCCCGGGAGCAGGGAAAGGAGAAGGCAGGGAGAGGAGCCCGTAAAAAGCATTTATCTGACCTGTCCTCCTCCGGCATGCCTTTATTTATTTGCTTAGCCACCGCGCTCCCTTTCTGGATAATTTGCGCGATTAATTATGCTTTTCATTTGCATGATCTACACTACAGCAGTGATTATCAGGTCAGCACAGTGTGGGATTTGGGGAGATACATTAATAATGAGTTAAAAAACAAAACAAAAAAACCACACACACGAAAATCTGCCCTTGTGTACCACAGTCACCTGCCATGAACAGGGGCTGAGGAAGCCACTACAGACTATAGCGCCTGTTGAGTCCAATGAGTCTTTTCCTCAGTTGGAGTTTGTCAGTTATGGATGAAAATGAAATGCAGCTTTTGATTACAAGGGAATCTTTTATAGTTAACATATCTATATTTTTAAAAGCACTAGCCTTGAGATCATCTGGGTGGAGAAAATAAATTGAAAACTGAGGAACTCTCCCACAATTTCCATTGAGCTTTCATTTAATATTTGTTCTATAACACCCTCATTCCATCCCAGCCCTTGCAAATAAAAGAGCCAGGAAGGATCACCAGGCCATTGGAACTTTCATCTTTTCTCCATCTCAGAAGTGTTACTGCTATTTAGAGATGGCAGGAGATGCAAATCCGTTTTGTCTGTAAGGTCTACTGGAGAAACCGAAAACGCTTAGTCTATTAAGTACACTCCAAACATTTGCTACACAACTAATTTTCTGCTGCTAGATGTATCTGGGCCATATATTTTAAGCCTGCCTTGATCTGTTTATCTGAGCCAAAAATGCATGAACAATTAAAGGAAAGACTCTGGTGTGTCAAAGGAAGGAAGGTGACTGTAGACTGTGTGATGATTTTAATGACTGCAATTATTGGAAGATTATTCGACAAGCATCATAGATTTGTTTACTGCCTTGCTTGGAAACTACGGGGGGCCTATTCGGCTTGGGGTTTTACCTTCCTCCCTCCCTCACCAACTACCACAGAGGGGTATTAGACCTAAGCAAATGTGCCATTCACTGTTGGCTTCCTTCTTCTCTTTTAGGGCATTTCTACCAAAATGGAGCACATTTGTGTCTCAGCCAACTCTAATCGAACCATCTTTGGAGATATTCAAGCAATCTTTTCACTCAGACCTTAAGCTAATATTTTTTAAAAAGCCAAAGGCCAGGGAGTTCTTCTCATTCATCAGCTTCTCCCAGCCAGGGTACCAGTTTCCTCAGTTTCACTCTTTCATAGGCAGGCTTTGAAGAGACTTCCAACTCTCCCTCCTCCTTTCAGGGTTTGAAGGAGGCACAACTGCAAGTTGTGAAACAGGACTTTAGGCATATCTCCAGGACTCCATCCATACTGGAGAAAGTTTGGCTTTTTCTTCCTTCCTTTAACAGTGTCCGCCTCCCCCATATTATTTTCTATCACAATTCCTAATCTTACGCTGTGAGAAATAAGTAAATAAAAAGAAAAGGTATGACTAAGAGCGGTTTGTGGCTAAGGAATTTTTTTTACTGTATTATATACAGACACAAGGAATGCAAATAAGGAAGATTTCTTGTCTGATAAAAGCAAAATCATCCTGTCTACACTAATCAATAAATCACAGCCTGGGCTTTGCTCATTAGTGCAATTTGAAAGAAAAAAAGGTATAGCAAATATCCCTAGTAAGCCCCCTTTCCTCCCTCCCCTGAGGCTCTGAGACTGCAGATGACCTGGTCGTCGTGGTGCTCTTCCTTGGTCTGGAATCGAGAACCTTCCCCGTTCAAACCGGAGCCTTCAGAACTCTGCAAGTGGCAATTAGGAGCCTATTACAAGCCATTAGATTGATCAATGTACCTTAAACAATGCAAATGATTTATATGGCTGATTTATATGGAGAGGAAAAAGAAAAGGGGTGGGGGGGGAGGACGACTCCATATCCTTCACATTATCGCAATGTTCTGGAGAAAACACGGGTCCAGCCTCTCTTCATCACTGCTTAGAACCACCAGAGCGATTTATTCTGAAAACTTTTCAAGCAAAGACACAGGCTCCCCTGGCTCGTTCGATGGATGGCGAGGTGCCCATTCTTTGCCCCTTTTCTCTTCTTTTTAAGGAAGAGCTTAGAAGGACCGAGCCCGGGGTTCACAGCGACGCCACTCCCCCAGCGGAGGACACTGCCGCGAGCAGTCCCAGCTGCCTCCTTTCCCCGGGTCTGTCCCCGGAGAGGGGGAGGATGACTTACAGATTTGTTTTAACGGAGTGTTCGAGTGCAGTGTGGCCTCCTAATTACGGCAGGAACACACAACCATTAGCCCTTGAAGTTTCAGGCGCGACTCGGGGAGGAGCCGCGACCCAGCTCCCCGCTTGCACACGACGCGGGGGAGGGGGCGGTGGGGAGGGAGAGAACTCCTCGGAACCGACCTCCTCGCTCGGGCTGACTATTTCAGCTAATCTAACTGGCGAAGACAAAATTACAACAGAGCCAAAGCGATCAAAGCAGGCCCCTGCCAGCCCCCTCCTCCCGCCCTCCTTCCCGCCCCAAAGTCTGTTTGTAGTTGTCTCCTGAACTGCAGACTCGTCGGTCTTCTCACGACAAGGAAATTCCAGCCAGTTTTTCCAGAGCCTGAAAGGAGAGGACAGACGCACTTCACACTTCCCTGGGGAGAATTCCCTTTGTCTTATCTCCCCCTCCCCCAGTCCGCCCTCAGCTCTGAAATGGGGGACAGGCAGTGGGCCTAAAGACCCTGGGCGCGGAGGGGGCGATAGTAACCGAACCCCACGTCCAACTCTGTCCCTGTAGATCTCCTCCCCCTTTTCTCCTCTCTCTTCTTCTCTTTCCCAACCTTCTCTTTTCCTTTCTCCCTCCCTTTTTCCAATTCTGTATATCCTCTTACCACTCAAGTCTTCTCGCGGGCTCCAGCGCCTAGAGCCTGGGCAGGCGCAGTTTATTTCCCGGCCTTAGTGGTTTGGCGGGAAAGGGCTTCGTCCTGGCTTGTCCATGGGTGTCTGGGACAAATCATTTTATTTGTGTCTATATGTGGAATGGGAAGCATTCCGGGTTGATAATGGGACACAGAGGGAAGAGGGGAAAAACAGAGAAACTACATGCATTGGGAGAGTTGCCACCTGTGTCTTTTGCAGCCAACCTGCGATGGGACCCCAGGATACGGAAACTCTTCTAGGCGGATGGTGACCTCACACACACACCCCTCTCCCCACAACCGCTCTCATCTGTCCTTTATTACCCCATATCTTACTCTCCTGAGTTCTTCCTTGAGTTGCTTCCTTTCATTCCCCACCCTGCCTCCCTTCCCAGGGCTCTACAGCTTAGTGAGAGATTGAGAAAGAAGGTCGGTTAAGAGTCCCACCAAGCACCCAGGTACTCCTGTGACATCTCCGAGAACAGGCCTGTCCTGGGCCGACACTTTCATGCTTTCTGAATTTCAGCCACTCTAGAGTCCTCTCTTGTCACACCCACCCCCATCGAGAGGCCAGATTGCACCTCCACCCTGACTCGCCTCTTGAAGTATCAAGAGCCGGGTACACGGAGGGGCAGAGGGAGGCTCCGCACACATTAGACACGTGCGCCTCCTCCTGCCCCTCCCACTTCCCCCGCTGCCGCAGGCAGAATGCACATTGATGACACTGACACACTCACTCGGGCACGCGTCAGCAGCGTCGATCCTCCTTCCCTGCCAGGCGGCAGCAGGCGAGACGGCCTTGAGGCAGGTGACATCGCCGCGGGGAGGCAGACTCCGCGCTCCAGATGCCACCCTGGGAGTGGGGATGTTCGGGTCCCCCAAAGCCAGCTGCGGGGCTCCCCTGCCGTGTGGCCGGAGGCCTCGCTGCTGCTGGTCCTCCCCTCCGCCTCTTGCCGCGCTCCCCGCGCCGCCCCCTGCTCTGCGTCCGGCTCCGCACCTTCACCGCCGCAGCCCCCGAGCGCCCGTCTCCAAGAAGCCTGCCGCCCACCCGCCCGCCCTCCTCCAAGGCTCGGTTACATCTGGGATGCATTGCCCCTTAATTGTCAACCCCATTATTGTGATCAAGTGAACGTTGCTAATCTCTACATTTGTTGTTTAGGTAAATAGAGGCTGCGTTTAATCAATACGCGGGGCCCCAGCCCTCGCAGCGCCAAGTAACTTAAGTCAACGGTGAAGATTTCACTGTGTGTGTGATTACAGAGCACACGGAATATTCACTCCAGCCTAATCCCACATCTCTTCTCCCACCCCGGGGAGCGAGCAGAGGGAACATGAGGAATCTCCACCCTCCGAGGGATCGAGGGCCGGCTCCCTTCGGGGAGGAAAAGGACTTCGTGGCTGTGACCCCGCGCGCCGGGCGCGGGGGCCTGAGGCTGGACTGGGGACCGCCCTTACATCCGAGGGGCTAAATCCCGCGTTCCGTGCCTTCTCCCCCAGGGCTTCTGGCCCCTCCCCTCCAAATCTGCAGCAGTGAAGAGGGTGGTTCCCCACCCGGCAGGTCCCCGCCACCCGGAAAGGCTGAGGGCAGGGCCCCGGGAGACGGGTCGGGCTATTCCTGACGCCCAGGCCTCCGCAAGCGGGCTCCGTCTCTTCATCTCCCTCTGCTCTGAGTTGCCGGGTTCCTCGCCCCGCGGGAGCTCTTGAGAATGCCAGGCTTGGGCGCGCAGAGCTCGGGGTATTTGCGCTTCTTCCTAAACAGCTATTGTTTCCTAATTAAGAGGACCTTAGCCCAGCGCTAGGCGGAGAGACCCGGATTCGCAGCAGGGAATAGGCAGGCCTGGGGAGGTGGGCGGTCCTCTCTGGCGAGGGGTGGTGTCGACTCCTTCCTGCAGCCCGGCTGCGGGAGTGGCCTTGAGAGTGAGGGCCTCTGGGCTCTGCAGGGAAAGGGTTAATTAGCTAGGCCACTTCCCGGCGGCGTTTGGAAGAACCCAACCCCTCCCGACGCCCTGGAGCGGGGCCCAAGAGGCTGAGCCTCTAGTTTGAGGCACTATCTCCTTGGGCACTTGGTCGCTGGAGTTTGTTTCTTCTGGTGTCTCTTTCTCCGCTCCATTCCTGGGAATGTTCGATATAAACAACCAATAACTCCGGTTGTAATCAGATACTCTCCTAGCACGGAATTGACCCGCTTTCAATAAGCTGGATTCTAAAGTCAACTGATGATTTGCAAGTTTAGGGTGTCGGCGTAACCACGGAACTAAATGACAGCTGGGGCTTGAATTGGGGCCCACGGTTTTGGATGGTAGCTGCCTGGTTTTAATTTTTGGAATTGCATGCTCTCGTATAAGGTATCTCTCTCTGCTTTCTCCTTCCCATAAAAGTTGAATAGCATTTAGAACAAGAGGAAAATTAAACACAAATGTCAGGGCAATCCTGAAGTCCTTTTTCTTTCTAATACTTCTTCCTGAGAATCCCCTCTGCCAGCCTCAAGCTCCCACCCAAGCCTGTGACTCTCCTTATCAGATGTGCAGTTCTTTTACCACCCTGCGGCAAACCAGCCTGCCAGGAAGTCCACAGGACAGATAAATATGGTATCGGACTCCTTTGGGGACAACTTAACTTTTTATGGATTGTGGTTGTTTTTAAGTGAGGACAAGGAAAGAAAGGCAAGGAGGCTGATGGCCAGGGCTCCTGGATAAGCACAAGCCCTTTGGGGCTCTCAGGAGCTGAGTGTGAGTTAAGGTCCACCACTTAATGCTGTGACCTTGGGTGGGCCAGGAAGCTTCTCAGTTTCTTCCTCTTGAAAATGAAGCTAACAATTTCGACTTCGAAGGATTTTTAGAAAGGTTAAATAAAACTGTGTAGGGAAATTCCTAGCAACTGCTCAATACTTATTAATAGTTGCCTCCCATTTTCCATTGAAATTCCCAACTAAAACTTACTGTGGAACTAAAAGCAAAATCAACAGCAACTATAATACAGAATTTTAGTGCGTGTGGAAAGTACGGGGCCTAGTACAAAATCAGGTTGGAGGAGGACGAATGCAACAACAGCTAGCAGCTGCCTGTGTGGGAAGGAGTGAGGTTAGCTGCTCCAGTCAGCAACACATTTTATGGTCTGGCTTTCACAGGTCTGCACATGGGAAACAGGAGATGTTGTCTCTAACAATAATAGCTGACATTTATTGAGCACCTATTATATGCCAAGCATTCTGCCAAGTGCTTTACACACAGCATGTGATTTAATGAACACAATAATCTTATCAGGTAAGTATTATGAGTATTATTGATATCTCTCTTTTTAAACTTTTATTATGGAAAATCTCAAATATGTATTTAAAACTAGAGAGTATATTATAATGAACCCCTCTATGTTGATCACCCAGCATCAATAACTGTCAGCTCATAGCCAGACTTCTTTAATCCCTACCTCATCCATTTCCTCCTCCCTTATTTTAAAGCAAATCTCAGACATCATATCATTTTACTTGTAAATATTCCATTACTATCAAAAGACAACTAAAGGGCTTCCCCAGTGGCGTAGGGGTTGAGAGTCTGCCTGCCGATGCAGGGGACACGGGTTCGTGCCCCGGTCAGGGAAGATCCCACATGCCGCGGAGCGGGCTCGCTGAGCCTATGCTCTGCAATGGGAGAGGCCACAACAGTGAGGGGCCCACGTACTGCAAAAAAAAAAAAAAAAAAAAAAAAAGACAACTAAAAAAAAAAACCCAAATCACAATACCATGTTATAATCATACATAAACATATTTGAAATAATTCCTTAATATTATCAGACATCTTATCAGTGTTCAAGTCCCCCAATTATCTCATAAATGATTTTTACAATTGCTTTTTTTTTTTCAAAACCAGATCTAAGCAATACCCACACATTTAGTCTCTCATGTCTCTTTTAATCACAGGTCCCTCTCCCTCTTTTTCTTTCCTTGTAATTTGTTTATTGAAGTAACCTCGTCATTTATCCTTTTTATAAATGAAGACACAGGCTCATAGAGGTTAAAGGAATTTAGTAAGAGATAGAAAAGGAATTCAGACCCAGCCATGTCTGACTCCAGAGTCCAAGTGCTTAATGGCTTTATTATATTCCCTTTAAATCAAATGATGAAAAGCAAGACACAGGAAAAACACAACCACCCATAAAAGATTTCGGAACATGTCTAACTCCCCTAAGTGACTAGTTCCTTTACTAAGCGTCCACAGAAATCTGTTCATTTCAAACCCAGGCAGGGTTTGAATGTGGGAAGAGAAATTGAAAACAGGATAACCCAGTATCCTCCTTCTGTTTTGAATCTGACTAAATAATTCCTGCATTCATATGTATCTGTAACATGGTGAAGGGATTTTTATTTCCAACAAATATTTAGCAAAGCAAAAACATTTCTTAAACGAATCTACCAGTTTCCTTTTTCTTTCTTTCCTCCTTATTTTCCTCCTATATTCCCCTTTTCTCTGTTCTCCATAGCTAGATAAGGAAAAAACCATCTCTTTTAAGTAGTTATTTTAAAATACCAGTCAAATTAACAATTTGGTAGTTTGATATGTGATATCTGGCTTTTGTTACGGTAGTTTTGAAACCACAGTTACCCTAGCAACTGAATAAATTTTTTTCTTTAAAAAATTTTTTAGCTGCCTGGAGGAGAAAAAAAAGAAAAAGAAAACTTATTGCCAGAATTTTCCTGTAATAGCCTCCATTAACTGCAGTGACTTCTATTGGAGAGGCCAGCACTGCTGTCTCCTGCTGTCACCCATCATTCACTGATCTAGCAGATGTTTTGTTTGATAAGGCCAATTTGAGCTTTATAAAACATTTATTTTTTTACCTCCGAGGAGCAAATACCAGTAAGGATGGGATTCAGCATCTATCACTGGATACCATACAAGGGCCTCAACCTGCCAGTGGAGCTTCTAGGTGAGAGGAAACACTAAAACAAACCTAAAGACTTCATTTATTTTTTTAAAAAAAAGAGGGAGGATGGTTAGAGGGCATTAGATCAGTCCCTTGAGACTTAGCAAGAGGGAAAAAAAAAAAAGTGAGTAGAAGAGCCAATATGGAATTGGCTATGCCATTATGGAATCTACTATGGAATCTTTCTGGAAACACCTTGGTAGGTGAGCAGTTGCCAAAGTGGGCAATGATATTAGTTAGTGAGATGACGGAATAAGAGAGGGGGTGATGCACATAGCGTTGAGTTTTATAGATTTGATAAAACGTGTTAGTATTTCAAGGAGGAGAAGTAGAGAAGAATCAGCAAGGAAAAAAGTTCCTTTTTATCATTTTACTTGTAAATATTCCATTACTATCAAAAGACAACTAAAGGGCTTCCCCAGTGGCGTAGGGGTTGAGAGTCTGCCTTTTTGGAGCAACTAGACTATGAACATTTGTAAGAATATTCATGCATTTGCTTCTGAATAAAATTCCCCTAGTAATCATGCTTCTAATGCACACAACTCTAGATTCCTTTTTCTTTACAAAACAAACAAACTGACTTTATAAATTACAAATATCTAAATCCTTTTCTCTTGACTAGAAGGAAGATTGGTTTCAAGACCTGGGGCTATGGTGTGAGTAAGCCAAAAGGTAGCAAAAGAAGTGCTGGGCGGTTCTGCTCCTGTTGGTAAGATGCCTCCTCTTATGAGTCTCCTGGGCCAGGAAGTCCTCCTTTGTAATGTAATGGCTCGACAAAATGAAGGTTCCAAGTCCTTCCTTTTTATTTTAGATGGCCCTACCTATGTAAAATATTTTGACTTGAGGAATTACATTTTGAGCCAGGGTAAGAACTAAAGAAAGAGAGGAAAGAGAGAATGTTGCTTCCATTTGCGGAAAATGTAATTTCTGTACAGTAAACTTACCCTGAACAGCAACAAAATTTTTTGCAAACATACGCACATTCCTCTCTAGGTCAAAATAGAAAAAAAAAAAAAAAAAAGCAGAAACAGCAATATCAGCTAGGGGCTTTTTCTTAACTACTTGAATCATTAAAGGAATCTACTGCTTCTTTCCCCCAGCCCCCCACCCAGCTTTTTTGAGATATAACTGACACATAACGTGGGGTAAATGTAAGGTATACAACATGTAGATATGATACAAATGTATATTGTGAAATGATTACCACAATAGGGTTAGTTAACACATTCATCACCTCACATAATTACCTTTTTTTTTTTTTTTGGTAGTGGTGATGGTAAGAACATTTGAGATCCACTTTTTTTGAAAGTAAATTTATTTATTATTTGTTTTTGGCTGCATTGGGTCTTTGTTGCTGTACGTGGGCTTTCTCTAGATGCGGTGAGCAGGGGCTACTCTTCGTTGCGGTGCATGGGCTTCTCATTGCGGTGGCTTCTCTTGTTGCGGAGTACGGACTCTAGGAGCACGGGCTTCAGTAGTTGTGGCACGCAGGCTCAGTAGTTGTGGTTTGCGGGCTCTAGAGCGCAGCTCAGTTGTGGCGCACGGGCTTATTTGCTCCATGGCATGTGGGATCTTTCCAGACCAGGGCTCGAACCCGTGTCCCCTGTATTGGCAGGCAGGTTCTTAACCACTGCACCATCAGGGAAGCCCTGAGATCTACTTTTTTAGCAACTTTCAAGTACACAATACAATACTGTTAACTATAGTCACCATGCTGTACATCATTAGATCCCCAGAAATTATTCATCCTATGACTTGGAAGTTTGTACCTTTTGACCACCATCTCCTTGTTTCTCCTCCCCACAGGCAGTCCGGAATTCAGATTGAGTACAGTGGGTATAGATGGCTTGTCTCTGCTCCACCATATTTGAAGCCTTAGCTGGGAAAACTCAAAGAGCAGGGACTAGACTCATCTGGATGAGTCTTCTTCATTCACGCATCTGTCAGTGGATGCTGGTCGGGACATCTCTACATGGTCTCTCCACATGGTATCTCTGCATGGGCTAGTTTGGACTTCCTCACAGCATGCATGTGAATTCCTAGAGCCAGTGTCCAAGAGAGCAAGATGAAATAGCATGGTATCTTTGTGATCTCTTGATTGGGACAGTCACAAGTATTTGCCCAGGTTTGAGGGGAAAGGACATAAACTCCACCTCTCCATGGGAGGAGTGTTAAGATCACATTGTAAAAAGAGCACTCAGGATATAAGATACTGTTTCAGTCCCTTTCGGAAAATACTGTCTGCAATAATATATGTATATACATGTAAAGGGAGCTTCCTAACAGAGTGCAGAGAGTTAACATCTGAGAGCTAGTTTTCACTGTCTGTGGCAGTTGAAAATTAAAGTCTTTCTGGGACTTCCCTGGTGGTCCAGTGGGTAAGACTCCATGCTCCCAGTGCAGGGGGCCCTGGTTTTATCCCTGGTCAGGGAACTAGATCCCGCATGCCGCAACTGAGAGTCCGCATGCTGCAACTAAGACCCTGCATGCTGCAACTGAGACCCGGCACAGCCTAAATAAATAAATATTAAAAAAAATATATAGGGCTTCACTGGTGGTGCAGTGGTTAAGAATCCGCCTGCCAATGCAGGGAACATGGGTTTGAGCCCCCGTCTGGGAAGATCCCACATGCCGCGGAGCAACTAAGCCCATGTGCCACAACTACTGAACCTGCTCTCTAGAGACCGTGAGCCACAACTACTGAGCCCATGTGCCACAACTACTGAAGCCCGCACACCTAGAGCCCACGCTCTGCAACAAGAGAAGCCACCTTAATGAGAGGCCTGCGCACTGCAACTAAGAGTAGCCCCCGCTCCCCTCAACTAAAAAGAAAGCCCGCACGCAGCAACGAAGACCCAACGCAGCCAAAAATAAATAAATAAATAATAAATAAGTTTATTTTTAAAAATGAAGTGTTGAAAATAAATAAATAAAATAAAGTCTTTCCTCCGCAGCTGCTCACCAAACATGAACACCCATTTTGGAATTCATAGAAGTGAGAAATAAATATTTTGTGTTATCCATTAAAAAATAATAAAGTCAGTCTGAGATGTAAAGCAGGATTTTACATCTTCCCTATGCTTTCTTTATTAAGAATTATTTTCCATTAATTTCTTGCAAGTGTAAACTTTGCAGTGTTTTGATTTACATTTTGCTCTCACACGCATAATTGGCAAGTGCATTACAATTCTTTAAACTTCTCATCAGCAGATGTACAACAGCAAGTACAGAATTTCAGTAACTACCAGAGTTTCTCTTTTGGCTCAAAATACTGTAATAAAAGTATTGATCTAATAACTCGATCACGTGCATCTCTTTAAAGTAAAATGTGATAGACGGCTTTAACAGAGAATTACTGATAATAGAAAAATATAATGCCCAGTCTCTCACTTGTGCATTCCTTTTTATTAGCTTCTATTCAATTACATAATGCAAAGTTTTGGAATATTTCAAATTAATGGGCACCTTTGAAAGAAACTTTAATACTTTTCTTTGTTACTGCAAGTCTTTTTTTTTTTTAATATGAAAAAAGACTGAGGAAATGTCTTAATGTTTGGTTAACAAATTAAAAACCCATGTTTAGGGGCTTCCCTGGTGGCGCAGTGGTTGAGAGTCCACCTGCCAATGCAGGGGACACGGGTTCGTGCCCCGGTCTGGGAGGATCCCACGTGCCGCGGAGCGGCTGGGCCCGTGAACCATGGTCACTGAGTGTGCGTGTCTGGAGTCTGTGCTCCGCAATGGGAGAGGCCACAACAGTAAGAGGCCCGCAACAGTGAGAGGCCTGCGTACCACAAAAAAAAAAAAAAAAAAAAAAAAAAAACAACCCATGTTTAAATGCTTTAATATCCTGGTCCTATTTCACTGTGTCATCAGGGGTTGATTTATCAGCTGTAGAATTTCATAAGAAATCTTTTAAATGTAGAACTGTTAACAATAGTTCAACTTCTGTACATATACTGTGATCTTCTGATAATGACAATATCAATTGTGACAGATCACTGCAGCTCACCCACACCAGCTCTGAAATCAGTGATGCATTTTCAGAGATCTGAGACAGGTCACAAGGCTGGACTTGATTTCACTATCCAATGCTTGCTATGCATACAACAGTTCAGGCCCTTTCCACTCTTCTCCAAATCCTTTGTGCAAATCTTATGAACAAAACACTTTTTTCAAGAACCAAACAATTGGTGCGTTTGGGTGATCTTTCAATTACGAAGACAAAAGATGTTGATCATATTACAAGGAAAGACTCAACGGAAAGGAGTTTTGGAAGTTGACAATTTGTCATTTTAAAACATCAAGTTGAATGGAATACACCTCAGTGAATAGTTAAATTATATCTGGAGGCATTAGCTCAGAGCTAACCCCTTTTTCTGTGTGCTAGTTCCATCATAATTGAGGGATGGGGAAGATGTACACAGAAGTGTATAGAAGTTAGGATTCATCTGGCTACATGTGTCAAAACAACCAGAAACCAAGATAAATAACATTGGCTTGAAGTTTACAAAATAGAAACTTACTTCTAAACTAATACGGCAGCTCCATGATCATCAGGGATCTTCTGCCTCTCTTGATGTCTCACCTATTTTACTTAGGACACAGCCTTACAGGTCAAGATGTTAAGTTCCAGCTATTGATTCTATATTCTAGTCAGCAAAAAGGAGGAAAGGAAAAGAAAACATAGTCTTTCCCCTTACAAATGTTACCCAGGGGACTTCCCTGGTGGTCCAGTGGTAAAGAATCCACCTTACAATGCAGGGGATGCAGGTGCAGGTTCGATCCCTGGTCAGGGAACTAAGATCCCATATGCCGCGGGGCAGCTAAGCCTGTGTGCCCCAACTGCTGAGCTTGCACGCCTCAACTAGGGCCCATGCACCACAACTACGGAGCCCATGCGCCCTGGAGCCTGTGTGCCACAACTAGAGAGAGAAAACCTGCACGCCACAACTAGAGAAAAGCCTGCACACCACAACGAAGATCCCGCGTGCCGCAGCTAAGACCCAACACACCCAAAAAATAAAGTAAAATAATAATAAATAAATCTTGAAAAGAAAAAGAATGTTACCCAGGAGCTAATTTAACACTTCACTTAACATCTGTAGTAGTAGAATTTACTCACATGACCACATCCAGCTGCAAGGAATGCTGGGAAGTACAGTCTTTATTCCTCATGACCATATTTCTAGATAACAAATCTGTAAGGAAAAGGGAGAGATGAGACATTGGAGGCCAAATGGTATCCTCTACCACAAGATATGTGCTTTGGGGGAGGAGGGATGATCTAGAATCCAACAAACTGTTGTGATGAGGCAAATTTGTACAACATTGGGCTAGTCAGTATGTGACTGAATAGCAAAATGATTTTTAAATTTCATTCTATTCCAAGTAAACATCAAAAATTGTATCTAAAAGAGACAAAGTAATTATTATTGATATTGTTAAGTGTGAAAATGGCATTGTGGTTATTTTAACATAATGCCCTACTTTTTAAAGATTTATGTTGAGTATGAAGGGATGAAATAACATGATCTCTGGGATTTGCTTAAAATATTTCTGCAAAGGAACAATGGGGGAAAGATGAAGAAAATACGGTCAAAATATTGATAATTTAAAATTTGGGGTTTTAGGTATATGGGATCTATCATCCTACTATTTTTTATTTTTAGTAAGTTTGAAACATTTCATTATAAAATATTTTTTTGTAAATAATCAGGATTGAAATTTCTAGATCCTAAGTGATAATATGAGTTCCTTGTAGCCTTGGCCAAGTTACTTAATGTTACTGAGTCTCAGTTTCTTCGTATGTAAAATGCAGATGGTAATAACTTGTCCTAACCATTTAACAGTGCCACAGCAAGGGTCAAACATAAAAATGCCTGTGAAAGTATTTCGGAACCTATAATGTGGTATGGTATCAGTTATTGTTAATGATATGCTTGCTGTCATTTTTGTTATCATTATTGATGTGAGGGCAAAGGCCATGTCTCATTATTCACTGCTGTATCTCCAGTGACTAGTAAAATGCCTGGCACATAATAGATATGAAATAAATGTCCGATGACTGAGAACAAAAATTGGTAAGCAAAAAATTTGTATCTGCAACTGACATGGGCTAGAAGAGACATGAGAACTTATCCATAGTACATATTAAATGACTGGCTTAAAGTGACACAGGATGGCAGAGGGTCAGTACAGTGGAAAGGCAAAGGCATAGTCATCCTCAAAATTACAAGGGAAACACCAGAGACCCAGAAAAGAATGTTGTTTTCTTTTTAACTACCTTGGGAAAAACATGCCATAACATAATCATGTCACTTCTTGTTAGAGTCCCAAGGAACAGTGCATTTTCTAGCAGTACTCAGTTTTGTTTTGTTAACTACTATTTCTAAACCCGAGGCCAACCAGAGGGGACTCAAAAGTCCTTTTGTCATGCAAACATTTTGGTTCTAATGGTCACTATTGTAAGAATTGATTTTGTAAATGGAATGACTACTTACCTCTTTTCTTTAAAAGTTCTCATAATACTGTTACATGATCTCTGTAGCCAAGAGCTGTGACTTCTGTCCAAGTCTTTCCTGGGAAATTCTCTACTTGAGTATGCATCTGGATCAATCACTTCAGCAATGTCCTGACACAACAGGGTTGAGTTAGGACCACATTTTCAGATTATCACTCTAGTCCTATGTGTGAGATACGTATGCTCGACACTCCGCTAGCAAATAACAGCAGAGAGCAATCATTCAGTAGCCAAGATTTCAGTGATAGAAATTATAGACATTAATTTATTTTGACATACAATAAATATGTATTTTTGCTCATGAATGTATACATTGGTTAGGTAGTTCTGCTGATCTGAGCTGGTCTTGGTTGATCTCAGTGGGCAGGTCAGCTGGGAGCTGATTGAAGCAGGATGTTCATGGACGAGATGACTCATCTCTGCACTCTTGTTCTCCGGCAGGCTATCCCATGCTTGTCGTGGTGAAGGCAGGGTTCAAAAGAGCAAGCAGAAGTGTGTAAGTCTTCTTGCAGGCCTTAGCTGAGAACTGGCACATTCACTTCTGCTGCTTCTACTGGTTAATCAAGTAACAAGGCCAGTAGAGAAAGGCAGGGAAAATAGATTCCACTTCTACATGGGATGCAAAGTCACATCATAAGAGACATGCATACCTAGAAGAGAAGAATTGGGGCCATTTTTTTTGCAATCAGTCTACCATAATAAAGATGAGATTTTGCTAGGGATACCTTAGTGAGGTTTCCTCTTGGAGTGTCCCCAACTAACCAAACAAAATATTTTACCTCTTGAGTAAGAAGAAGAGAATTTCTTTGGAATAGTGGAGAGAAGCTTTAAGTTAGGTAGGCTGGTGACAGATATTGGACTTTATTTTGAATGTTACAAAAACAGGCATAGATCTAATTATTCTGTGCTTTCCAAAGTTTGCCCATGCCCAATAACAACATGGATTTCTATGTTCTGCGTATTAAGCTCTTTACATATTGCAGCTCATTTAATTCTTACAACTACCATATAAAATATCATTATCCCTATTTTATGGATGAGGTACCTGAGGCTTAGGAAGGTTAAAGGTTAGGAAGGTTTAACAGCCTGATCAAGGTCTCTCAGTTGTAAGTGAGAGAGTGTGGATTCAAACCCAGGACACTCTGACTTCAAGGCCGGTGGGAGATATTAAACACTATGATATTCAGTCTCCCAAAATGAAGAAGTTCCCTCTATCCCTGCAAATGGCATTGTACTTCCATTTGGAGGTACAGAAAACCCTAACCATCTCAAGCTAAAAAAGTAATCGAATTTTCATTTGCGGTTTATATGCTAAAGCAGGTTGGTGTCATATCGTAAAAGAGGAGTCAACAAACTTTTTCTATTAAAGGCCAGATAGTAAATAGTTTAGGCTTGTGGGGCAAATGGTCTCTGTTACAACTGTCAACTCTATATGTAAATGAATGAACGTGGCTATGTGCCAATAAAACTTTATTTACAAAACGGGTGGCCAGCTGGATTTGTCATAGAGCATTTGATACCAAGCCAAGGCTTAGCAAAAAGGCACTTTGTTCCAAAGTCCAGTTTGAAGTGTTCTCCAAATCCTCTCAAACATGATAAATAGAGTAATAATGCACATTATAATAATTCATATATGCTATTAATAAAATATACTTTAAAATAAGGCAAAATCATGATTGTTATGTAAATACAAAAACACACAGGTCAAAGATCTTATTTAATTTATTAATAATTAATGAGAGGGCTTCCCTGGTGGCACAGTGGTTGAGAGTCCGCCTGCCGATGCAGGGGATACGGGTTTGTGCCCCGGTCCGGGAAGATCCCACATGCCGCGGAGCGGCTGGGCCCGTGAGCCATGGCCACTGAACCTGCGCGTCCGGAGCCTGTGCTCCGCAATGGGAAAGGCCACAACACTGAGAGGCCCCCGTACCGCAAAAAAAAAAAAAAAAAAAAATTAAATAATTAATGAGAGAAACAGTGAGAGGTTAAAACTTTTTCAAAAGAGAATTCAAAGAACAAACACATATAGGAGCAACCAAGAATACTGAAATGAAATTGCCAATAGGTGATAAAACAATATTTACAGGGAATAAAATGTAATGTTTGGAATCGTCTCTTTTACATGGTGACAGTCAATCGCATCTTCACCAGAGACAATTTATTGTCATGTCTACAGACAAGACTCAGTTGCGTCAGTTTTATACAACTTAGAGTTGGATGTAAAATTGCCTGAAGATCATGAAAACCACAGACACCTATATAGTCAGAAAACCCCAAAGGATCAGCTAGACAACATCCATTGAGAAGATACCTAGTAATCTTCACCCATTCTGAATTTTCCCTGATGATCTATTATAATTTTTCTTAACACTATGCTTTTCAAAAATTGAAGTAGAGTTGATTGACAATATTGTCTTAGTTTCAAGTATACAGAAAAGTGATTCAGTTATACATATATACACACATATATTTATAATTTTTTGATTCTTTCTCATTATGTTATTACAAGATATTGAATATAGTTCCCTGTGCTATACAGTAAATCCTTGTTGCCTGTCTATTTTATATGTAGTAGTGTGTATCTGTTAATTCCAAACTCCTAATTTAGCCCTCCCCCCACATAGTTTGTTTTCTATGTCTGCGAGTCTGTTTCTGTTTTATAAATCAGTTGATTTGTATTATTTTTTAGATTCCACAGGTAAGTGATGTAATATAATATTTGTCTTTCTCTGTCTGACTTACTTTATTCAATATGATAATCTCTAGGTCCATCATGTTGCTGCAAATGGCAATATTTTATTCTTTTTTATGGCTGAGTAATATTCCTTTGTATATATATATATATATATATATATATATACCACATTTTCTTCATCCATTCATCTGTTGATGGACACTTAGGTTGCTTCCATGTCTTGGCTATAGTAAGTAGTACTGCTATGAACACTGGGGTGCATGTATCTTTTCGAATTAGAGTTTTTATCTTTTCTGGATATAGGCCCAGGAGTGGGATTGCTGGACCATATGGTAACTCTATTTTTAGTTTTTTAAGGAACCTCCATACTGTTCTCCGTAGTGGCTACACCAATTTACATTCCCACCAACAGTGTAGGAGGGTTCCCTTTTTTCCACACCCTCTCCAGCATTTATTATTTGTAGACTTTTTGATCATGGCCATTCTGACCAGTGTGAGGCGATATCTCACTGTAGTTGTGATTTGCATTTCTTTAATAATTAGCGATGTTGAGCATCTTTCCATGTGCCTGTTGGCCATCTGTATGTTTTCTTTGGAGAAAGGTCTATTTAGGTTTTCTGCCCACTTTTTGATTGGGTTGTTTGTTTTTTTTTGATATTGAGTTGTATGAGCTGTTTGTATATTTTGGAAATTAATCCCTTGTTGGTTGCATCATTTGCAAATATTTTATCCCAGTTTGTAGGTTGTCTTTTCATTTTGTATATGGTTTCCTTTGCTGTTTAACACTATGCTTTAATCCAAGTTTTCCAAAGGGTGGAAGATATAACACTAGTGATACTAAAGATGATTTTAAGTGGCATGGATAAATGTTTTGTATCTTAATGATCATATATTTATTTTATAATGGGTTGTAAAATTAAAATTAGTTAACTCATGATTTCACAGATACTATTTTTTAAAAAAAATATCTAGACAGGTCACTTTGAACTTACAGAACACTGTAGGTCAAGAGATGATTCTAAAATCCTGTAGAAAAAATATTTACAAAGGAACAAAAATGAAACAAACATCAGACTTCCCATACACACCATTGGATGCTTAAAACAAGGGAAAAATGTCTTCAGTTTATAGTGAAAATTATATTGAGTAGAATTTTATTTCAATCCAAACTTTTCAATCAAGAGTGAGAGCAGGGACTTCCCTGGTGGCACACAGGTTAAGACTCCAAACTCCCAATGCAGGGGGCCAGGGTTTGATCCCTGGTCAGGGAACTAGAGCCCATGTGCATACCACAACTAAGAGTTTGCATGCCACAACAAAGGATCTGGTGAGCTGCAGCTAAGGAGCCCACCTGTCACAACTAAGACCCGGCACAACCAAATAAATAAATAAATAAATAAATAAAATATTTTAAAAAAGAGTAAGAGCAATGTACAGTTATTCTCAGAAATTCAATAATTCAGAAAGTTTAACACCCACGTCAATTCCAAGTAACTTAAAAATGTACTCATTTCCAGTCAAGATGGAGTAACAGAGACCAGATTGACCCTCCTGCCTGAAACAACTAAAAAAAAAAAAAATCAGATGAATTATATGAAAAAATGGTTTTCAAGACATTGGCCATGAGATAATGAAGGACAGTGATCCCTGAGAGATGGGAAACACAGCAAGCGACCCCAATGATTATCACAGTTTAGTGCCTGGGGACAGTTTCCAGGCTGCAGTGGAGGAGGGGGAGCCCAAGCAGAATGCAATGATCTCTGAGTGGAGCAGGTGGAGCTGGGAGTTGAAGAGATGAAGCTGAGAGAGGCCAAAGCTGCTGGAGTTCGAAGAACAATGAACCAGAGAGGAGAAAGCTTCTCAGAGAGAAAGAACCCCCCAAATGTCCAGAGGTCCTCCCTGAAGTATTCACCTGAGAGCTTACCAGCACATGTGTGTGAGGACACTATACTAGATCATGTAAAGAACCACCCATGAGGACCTCACACAGGGCCACGAATAGTGCCAATGCCCACCAACCATATTGGGAAGCCTTATAATTCACGGGGTATTGGGTAGAGCATGCAGAAGGGTCTTGCTTCTGTAGCAGGGCAAAATTAGCCCTAGATTAAATGCTGTTCTGGTCTTACCTAATGAAGCTTAAAAGCAAGACCTGAAAGGATCAAACTTTTTTCCTGGTAACTTAGTTGCATCCCAGAACAAAGCTCAAGAATATTTATAGGGATATGAGAATATCCATAATCAACAAAGTAAACTTCACAATGTCCAGCATATAATAAAAAAGGTATCGGGCACGTGAAGAAGCAGGAAAATTATAAGGAGAAAAATTAACAATAGAAATTGGAGAAAGCTGATACAGATGATAGAATTAATAGATAATGACATTAAAATAGTTATCATAACTGTATCACATATGTTCCAAAATCTAGAGCAGTAGTTTTCAAGAGGGGACTGATTTGTTTTCCCCCAGCCAACATCTGGCAATTTCTGGAGACAGTTTGATTATCACAACTTGAAGGTAGTGGTGCTACTGGCATGTGGTGCGTAGAAGCCAAGGATGCTGCTAAACATCCTACAATACATAGGACAGCCTCCGCAACAGAGAGTTATTCAAACCAAATATCAGTAGAGCTGAAGTTGCGAGATCCTGATCTAGAGGAAAGATAGAACATGTTAAGTAGAAACACAGCAAATGTGAAAAAGACACAAACTGAGCTTCTAGAGATGAAAACAACAATGACAGAGATGAAAAAATACACTGGATAGGATTAAGTAACAACAGATTAGATTAGACACTGCAGAAAAATCAGGAGTGAATTTGAAGACGGGGCGATATAAACTATACACAAGGAACACAGACAAAAATAAGTCTGGGGGAAGAAAAGGAACAGAGCATCAGTGAGCTGTGGGCCAGCATCGAGCGGCCTAATATGTATGTAACTGGAGCCCCGATGGAAAGGTGACAGGGGGAGGGGTTTACAGAAAAAATGTATTTGAAGAAATAAAAGCCCCAAATTTTCCAAATGCAATAAAAACTAGATCCAAGGAGTTCAACCAGCCCCAAGAACAAGAAACACTACACCAAGGTAACATCGTAATCAAATTCATTAAAACAAGTTACAAAGGGAAAATATTAAAAGCAACCAGAGGGGGTGGAAAAACATGACATGTATGAAGAACAAAGGTAATGACAGAACATTTCTTGTCAGAAACAATGTAAGCAAAAAACAAAACAAGACAAAACAAACAAACCCAGTGGAGCAACATCTTTAAAGTACTAAAAAATGAAAATAGTCATATATATACTATACTAGAATATGTTTTTAAAATGAAGGCAAAATAAAGAACTTTTCAGTCATTAAAAAGCTGAAAGAATTCATATCCACATTACAAAAAATGTTAAAGGAAATCTTCTAGGCAGAAGGAAAACATTATCAGTTGTAAATATGGATCTACCAAAAGGAATAAAGAGCAATTGAAAGGGTAAAAATGTAGGTAAATGTGTAAGATTTTTTTCTTATTATTTCAATCTTTTAAAAAGATAACTGACTGTTTAAACAACAACAAAATAATGTAGTGTGGGGTTTACAACATATGTGGAAGTAAAATGCATGACAACAACAGGACAAAGTGCCAATTTGCTTGGAGGGGAGGCAAAGTGGGGTGGTCCAGGAGCTCTGTCTGTGACTGACTGATTTGTTAAACTTAGTAGAAGTATTAGAAAACCTGTCTGGCCTAGAGGCTGAGTCAAGCTCTCCATTGTTAAGTACAAAGCCAATATTTTCTTTCCTAAAGAAAAGGAAAAGGAAAGAAGGTGTAGACTGATTTGTACAGGCATTTGGTATGGATTTCCTCAGCAATGATGTAGGTCAGTGTTTGAGTGTCCCTTTGAGTGAAGGTCCCCTTCACTCGGTCCCCACGCCACCAGGACAGCAGGCCCTGCGGGTAGGCCTGGCGGAGCGTAGGCTGAGATTGGGGAACAGGCATTCAGGAAGGTTCCTTTTTAGGGTACACGGCAAGGAACAGACCGGCAAGTTGTCCTTCCTCAAGCTAGGAGGACCTGGCTATGTCAATACTCAGATGGCAAAGCCCCACCTGGCTTAGTGGAGCTGCCGCCCCAGGTTGATGCTCGTGGGCAGGGAGCCACCCTCTACAGAGGCCTGGCTGCACTTCCCTAGGTCTTATTTGATCCCCAATATGAGAACCCAAAGAAAATGATACCTATCTTTCTAATCACAGGAAAGCAAAGATATTTCTAAATATAAGACCAAAGCCAGGAATAAGGACTTACTTTGTGCCAACATTATATCAAACAACTGATTTGCCTAATATTTTCACGGATTTCACCAAACATTTTGACATTGTGCAGATACAGAACTTGAAATAGTTTCTTCCTTCAAAAATTGAGGCTGCAGTATTTGGCTTTAAAGATGCCAAGCCTAGAAATTCCAAAAGATGGGTTCTCATGATAAAATACAACTGAGAGAGGAACTAATTATGGTCTGGAGCTTCATTAGCTATAAAAACCCATAGAAAGTTGTCTGGCTCCTACTGCTTTTGTGCTCTGTTCTAATATATGACTTTGCTTCTAATACTGTTTGGAATGTTGCAGAGCAATTGAATTATTTATTAAAACTCATAAACATAAATTCATTTCTTACTCTATACAATTATACTGGAAATTAGTAATATTTTGTCCTAAAATGAAGATTCCCTTAAAGGTCAGTATGCGGTTTTTAATTTTAATTAATTAATTCATTCATTCATTTATGGCTGCGTTGGGTCTTCGTTGCTGTGTGCAGGCTTTCTCTAGTTGCAGGGAGCGGGGGCTACTCTTTGTTGCGGTGCAGGAGCTTCACATTGCAGTGGCTTCTCTTGTCGTGGATCATGGGCTCTAGGTGCGCAGGCTCAGTAGTTGTGGCACACGGGCTTAGTTGCTCCGCGGCATGTGGGATCTTCCCCGACCAGGCTCGAACCTGTGTCCCCTGCATTGGCAGGCGGATTCTTAACCACTGTGCCACCAGGGAAGCCCCAGCATGTGGTTTCTATTTGGAGAGATATTAGGCTGATAACAGTCTTTTTTTTTTTTTTTTCCTGTTGGCCTCCAACAAATTTTATCACTCTTTTCTTTTTCTTATTTGTTATTTATCTTATAATATCAGTGTATACATGTCAATCCCAATCTCCCAATTCATCACACCACCATAATCCCCCACCCACCGCTTTCCCCCCCTGGTGTTCATACGTTTGTTCTCTGCATCTGTGTCTCTATTTCTGCCCTGCAAACCGGTTCGTCTGTACCATTTTTCTAGGTTCTACATACATGCGTTAATATACGATATTTGTTTTTCTCTTTCTGACTTCACTCTGTATGACAGTCTCCAGATCCATCCACGTCTCTACAAATGACCCAATTTCATTACTTTCTATGGCTAATATTCCATTGTATATATGTGCCACATCTTCTTTATCCATTCGTCTGTTGATGGGCATTTAAGTTGCTTCCATGACCTGGCTATAGTAAATAGTGCTGCAGTGAACATTGGGATGCATGTGTCTTTTTGAATTATGGTTTCCTCTGGGTATGTGCCCAGTAGTGGGATTGCTGGATCATATGGTAGTTCTATTTTCAGTCTTTTAAGGAACCTCCATACTATTCTCCATAGTGGCTGTATCAATTTACATTCCCACCAACAGTGCAAGAGGGTTCCCTTTTCTCCACGCCCTCTCCAGCATTTGTTGTTTGTAGACTTTCTGATGATGCCCATTCTAACTGGTATGAGGTGATACCTCATGGTAGTTTTGATTTGCATTTCTCTAATAATTAGTGACGTTGAGCAGCTTTTCATGGGCTTCTTGGTCATCTGTATGTCTTCTTTGGAGAAATGTCTATTTAGGTCTTCTGCCCATTTTTGGATTGGGTTGTTTTTTTAATATTGAGCTGCATGAGCTGTTTATATATTTTGGAGATTAATCCTTTGTCCATTGATTTGTTTGCAAATATTTTCTCCCATTCTGAGGGTTGTCTTTTCATCTTGTTTGTAGTTTCCTTTGCTGTGCAAAAGTTTTAAGTTTCATTAGGACCCATTTGTTTATTTTTGTTTTTATTTCCATTACTCTAGGAGGTGGATCAAAAAAGATCTTGCTGTGATTTATGTCAAAGAGTGTTCTTCTTATGTTTTCCTCTAAGGGTCTTATAGTGTCCGGTCTTGCATTTAGGTCTCTAATCCATTTTGAGTTTATTTTTGTGTATGGTGTTAGGGAGTGTTCTAATTTCATTCTTTTACATGTAGCTGTCCAGTTTTCCTAGTACCACTTATTGAAGAGACTGTCTTTTCTCCATTGTATATCTTTGCCTCCTTTGTCATAGATTAGTTGACCATAGGTGCGTGGGTTTATCTCTGGGCTTTCTATCCTGTTCCATTGATTTATATTTCTGTTTCTGTGCCAGTACCGTATTGTCTTGATTACTGGCTTGGCAGTATAGTCTGAAGTCAGGGAGTCTGATTCCTCCAGCTCCTTTTTTTTCCCCTCAAGACTGCTTTGGCTATTTGGGGTCTTTTGTGTCTCCATACAAATTTTAAGATTTTTTGTTCTAGTTCTGTAAAAAATGCCACTGGTAATTTGATAGGGATTGCATTCAATCTGTAGATTGCTTTGGGTAGTATAGTCATTTTCGCAGTATTCATTCTTCCAGTCCAAGAACATGGTATATCTCTCCATCTGTTAGTGTAATCTTCGATTTCTTTCATCAGTGTCTTATAGTTTTCTGAGTACAGGTCTTTTACCTCTTTAGGTAGGTTTATTCCTAGGTATTTTATTCTTTTTCTTGCAATGGTGAATGGGATAGCTTCCTTAATTTCTCTTTCTGATCTTTTCTTGTTAGTGTATAGGAATGCAAGAGATTTTTGTGCATTAATTTTGTATCCTGCAACTTTACCAAATTCATTGATAAGCTCTAGTAGTTTTCTCGTGGCATCTTTAGGATTCTCCATGTATAGTGCCATGTCATCTGCAAACAGTGACAGTTTTACTTCTCCTTTTCCAATATGTATTCCTTTTATTTCTTTTTCTTCTCTGATTGCTGTGGCTAGGACTTCCATAACTATGTTGAATAATAGTGGTGAGAGTGGACATCTTTGTCTTGGTCCTGATCTTAGAGGAAATGCTTTCAGTTTTTCACCATTGAGAATGATGTTTGCTGTGGGTTTGTCACATATGGCTTTTACTATGTTAAGGTAGGTTCCCTCTATGCCCACTTTCTGGAGAGTTTTTATCATAAATGGGTGTTGGATTTTGTCAAAACCTTTTTCTGCATCTACTGAGATGATCACATGGTTTTTATTCTTCAGTTTGTTAATATGGTGTATCACATTGATTGATTTGCATATATTGAAGAATCCTTGCATCCCTGGGATAAATCCCACTTGATCATGGTGTATGAGCCTTTTAATGTGTTGTTGGATTCTGTTTGCTAGTATTTTGTTGAGGATTTTTGCATTTATATTCATGAGTGATATTGGTCTGCAATTTTCTTTTTTTTTTTTTTTTTTTTGCGGTACGCGGGCCTCTCACTGTTGTGGCCTCTGCCGTTGTGGAGCACAGGCTCCGGATGCGCAGGCTCAGTGGCCAAGGCTCACGGGCCCAGCCGCTCCGCGGCATGTGGGATCCTCCCGGACCGGGGCACGAACCCGTGTCCCCTGCATCGGCAGGCGGACTCTCAACCACTGCGCCACCAGGGAAGCCCTGCAATTTTCTTTTTTTGTAGTATCTTTGTCTGGTTTTGGTATCAGGGTGATGGTGGCTTCATAGAATGAGTTTGGGAGTGTTCCTTCCTCTGCAATTGTTTGGAAGAGTTTGAGCAGGATGGGTGTTAGCTCTTCTCTATATGTTTGATAGAATTCACCTGTGAAGCCTTCTGGTCCTGGACTTTTGTTTGTTGAAAGACTTTTTTTGTGTGGTATGTGGGCCTCTCACTGCTGTGGCCTCTCCCGCCATGGAGCACAGGCTCCAGACACGCAGGCTCAGCGGCCATGGCTCACGGGACCAGCCGCTCCGCGGCATGTGGGATCCTCCCGGATGAGGAGGATCCGCGGCATGAACCCGTGTCCCCCGCATTTGCAGGTGGACTCTCAACCACTGCGCCACCAGGGAAGCCCTACTTCGCCATCTTGAACCAGTCTGATAACAGTCTAAATTTGACTTGAGTACAATGAAAATCTTTTTAATGAAGATGGAGAAGCTGGATATATTATACTCTGCAACCTGTTATCAACCTTCCAAATAAGTGAAAAATTCCTAGGTAGAAAATTAAGATTAGCATCAATTATACTTCTTTGTGAGGCATGTTTCTATCTAAGCTCTTTGGACTCTAGCACTGCAAAATATATATTGCATAGTTGACAACTATTGTTAATGGATAGCTACTGTACTAATTTAAATTTTTTTTTTTTTTTGGCCACGCCACGTGGCTTGTGGGATCTTAGTTCCCCAGCCAGGGACTGAACCCAGGCCCTTGTCAGTCAGTGAGAGCGTTGAGTCCTAACCACTGGACAGCAAGGGAGTTCCCTACATGGTTATTATATGAATGAGTTTTGATAGTTTATACTGCAATAAGAAACATGCACAAATCTCAGTGGCTCAAAGGTTTATTTGTCACTCATGGAATGTGTCAGCTGTGGCTGTGCTCAATATGTGTTCATTTCAGGATCCAGGCTGAAGGAGCAACACCTATTAAGGACACTCATTATTGTGGCAAAGGGAAAATGGTGTAATGGTTGACCTGTGCAATGGCACTTAAGCTTCTGTTTATATGTACCTGTTGATTACACCTCACATTTCATTGGCCAAAGCAAATCACATGGCTAAACCCAATGTTAATAAACTGAGGAAGTATGTGTCTTCTATACAAAGGGACTGAAAGTCACATGGAAATGTGTAGGATATATAACTCTCTTACAGGAGGTGTGGTGAATAGCTGAGAACAATAATGCAATATTCCACCATTATTAAATGGGATGCATCAGATGAAGAAGTAATTCAACAGACTGTTCTGCTCTGATTATTCAAATAAGACCAACCTGATGGTTTATAGCATCCTTTGAAATTTTATCATTGCACTTTCCATTTAAGAATCATGGAACTTCTAGTGAAATACAAACCATTGCCACTCAGTGCTATTGTGTTGTGTTTTGTTGTTGTTGTTGGTGGTGGTGGTGGTGGAAACATGGAGGAGAAAAGTCTCCTTAACAAGATCAATCACTAACTAGTTATGCCAAAGATAGTGACTCTTCTCTAATAACAGCTGTGTTGTAAAGCATTTCTTCCTACATATGGCTCACATGTTCTTTTTTTTTAAATTTATTTTTATTTAATTAATTTATTTTTGGCTGTATTGGGTCTTTGATGCTGTGCAACAAAGCCCTCTCCAATTGTGTAGAGCGGGGGCCACTCCTCGTTGCAGTGCATGGGCCTCTCATTGCGGTGGCCCTCTTGTTGCAGAGCATGGGCTCCAGAGTGTAGGCTCAGTAGTTGTGGCACGCAGGCTCAGTAGTTGTGGCGCACGGGCTTAGTTGCTCTTTGGTGTGTGGGATCTTCCCGGACTAGGACTCGAACCCGTGTCCCCTGCACTGGCAGGCGGACTCCTAACCACTGCGCCACCAGGGAAGCCCAGGCTCACATGTTCTTGTTAAAATGTATGGCAGCCACCACCATTCACACTTCCTATTACTGTCTATAACCCTGTCCTTTAAAATTTGTCCCCTACTCAAAATCTTTCCTCAGGAAGAGCTGTCATTGATTTTTCTCCAGTATTCCACTGAGAGGCCACATTGTTTGAAGCAAAATGTCAGTGAATATCCTTCCAACAATTCTTCTGGCTTGTAATCATCCCCACACCTTCACTCTGGCTCATCATGTAAGAGCTAGTTTGTTCTGATGCCACACACATGTCCTGGGCAGGGAACTGTTTTTGAAGAGCTCTGCTACCATATGGTTTTTGTAAGTCTTCATTTGTGATTCAAGTATTTTGGCGTGATGTTGAATTTTATATTTTTTTGAGAGAGACTGAGCTCTGCCAGAATTTCAAAGACCTTAATTTTTGTCTATAGCTTGATGCTGCCCTGTTTTTCAGTTTCCATTATATGATGGTCTTCCTGATATTATTGCTAAATTTTCTTTATTAATGCACGTGAGAGAATTATCGTCATCCCACCCCACCCTGCTGCCTTTATAGAGAAATTGGTCATTATTTTTGGACGAGTTGAGTCATCAAAGAGATTCTGGATAATGGGCAGATCTGATAGTGTATATAGGTAAAGGTAAGATTATTCATTTTGTTTAGAACTCGCCTCTTATCTTTGCCAAGCACTTGAGTGGGGAGTTCGAGGTTTCCAAAAGAAAAAAAACATCAACTGAGTGGAAGATCCAACAGAGAGGCATAAACTTTGAACTTGAAGAGTCAGAAATTCTTCTGCTTGCCCCTGGTGGGATGCTGCCATAAGATGGAACTCATGCTTTGAGCACTACGATGAATGGAATTGCTGAAAAAGCAAATGTTTCTTTTCTTTTCTTTTTTTTTTGCAATTGTTTATAATTCACCAACAAAAGGCCTTCAGAAATCCTATAAGGGACTGAGAAAAAGGTCAAGGTTAAAGGCCCCATCTTCACCAATGTGAAAGAGATGACTAGTCAATCAATACAGGATTCCTGCAAGGAATTCTGAAACCAGAGAGGGAAGTCTCTCTTCTGTCTCTAGGCAATTAGGAAAAGGCAGAACTCAAGAAGCAAAGTGTCTGATGGTACCGGTTAGGGCACTGGGCCCACATCCTGTGATAAGAACCAGCAGATGGTTCCTGGAAGAGACAAGAATTCTGTCAGTTCTGGTGTTGGTGCCTGCCAGATATTGCTCAGGTTAACACTCTGACTGCTAAGTATCTACCTCACCAAGTATCTAACTCAGACTGGAGCAAGGCATGGAGGTGGGCGCTCTGTCAGCCAAAGCTTATCTGGGGCTGAAAGCTAGTTTCTTAGATAACTAAGAAAGATTTTGTGTTCTGTAAACTATAAAAAGGGAAAGGGAAATCTGTCCGTTTCTCCACGGACGAGGAGTTGATACGCTTGTCAGAAGTCAAGAAACTTATTAGACTACAATTACCTGTGGGCAGGGTCACTGTGATTAAAGACATGGATTTTCTTCTCTTCCTCGCTTTCATGTAATGAGATGACACGGCCTCTGCTCAAAACATTCAGATAGGGACTTCCCTGGTGGCACAGTGGTTAAGAATCTGCTTGCCAATGCAGGGGACATGGTTCGAGCCCTGATCCGGGAAGATCCCACATGCCGCACAGCAACTACACATGTGCTGCAACTACTGAGCCTGTGCTCTAGAGCCCGTGAGCCACAACTACTGAGCCCATGTGCCACAACTAATGAAGCCTGCGTGCCTAGAGGCCATGCTCTGCAACAAGAGAAGCCACCGCAGTGAGAGAAGCCCCCGCTCACCCTAACTAGAGAAAGCCCGTGCGCAGCAACGAAGACCCAACAGAGCCAAAACCAAATAAAATTTAAAACAAACAAACCAACCAAAAAAACCCATTCAGATATTTTGCTCCTTTTTGGTACTTTCTGCTGGCTCATGCAGCAGAAGGAATCAGATGATCTGGAGCCTGCCTCCTTAGGGAAGGCTGGGTTATCTTTCTCTCTCCTTTTTCATTAGATGTTTTAGTTCCTGGGTTAAGTCTCCTGCAGGGGAAGTGTGGCCTTGCTTGGTCCAGGTAAAACTACCCATATTCTTAAGCAATTTAAGAAATATTTCTTGTAGTGGCCAGAAGACAGACTGTGCATTTCCAGACAGCAGCAGTGTTGGTCATGGATATCCTGAGCAGCGCCACCAGCGGTGTGGGTGAGAAGCGATTTGAAGTGAAAAAATGGAATGAAAAAGTGGAAAATCTGGGCCTGGGATATTGTGGTTGATAACTGTGCCACCTGCAGGAACCACATTATGGTTCTTTGCGTATAATGTCAAGCTAACCAGGCACCTGCTACTTCTGAACAGTGTGCTGTTGCATGGGGAGTCTGTAACGTTCTTTTCACTTCCATCGCATCTCCCGCGGGCTCAGAACATAACAGGTGTGTTTGTTGGACAGCAGAGAGTGGGAATTCCAAAAGTATGTGTGCCAGGAAGGGAGAATTCTTCCATTAAGCTCAACTGTTTGTTATGCATTTAATGACTTGCCCTCCTGTTACATAATTATAAATTATGTAGAACCATGTCTTTTCTGCTTTGTCTTTTCAGTTTTCTATTCCTGAAGCTATTTTGTATTCTGTGTAAAATAAAATCTAGGAGGATTCTTTAAAAAAGGAAAAAAGAAATCTTTCTTGTGCCCTGGAAATTTCTGTGAAGAATGGGATACACCAGGCTGAACCTGTTTCCAACCCTGCTTCATTCTATTGCTTGGAGAGAATTAATTCACTCTTCATGGGCAACATCAAAGAAAAAACAGGCAGGATTTTCAGGGCTACCAAATGTGTTCAGTGGTGTTCAGATTCCAGGTCTACAGCTGCTTGGCTTTCATTCGTTTCAAATGTTTGCACAGGTTCATGACTGGATAAGCAATATACTGGGTAGTGGACTTATGGTAAACATATCAGATAATCCATGCTCTACAGGTGTTTTACATATAGGAGTCTTTTATGGGTGAAACTGGGGAGAAAGCTGTTCTACAGCCCTTATTTCAGCGGGCCTTTTCTTTTTAAGAATAATGAAAGTATATAGTTCCCTGCATATTTCCTATTTCTGCTGTCACAAAGATTGTATCCAGGAAGCATGTGATTCCAGAAAATCCATTTGATGGTGGGTGAATACTACAAATTAATTTGGCTGAATTTCTGGAAGTTGCACACAACTATCCTGTCCCCTTTGAAGTGCTGCACCGGATGGCAATTTGCTGCTGGCCTTCTGCAGACTCTTTTGTGGTAGATGAAAGGACCGGCTTCATGTAAATCAAATCACTAAAGTGTTTAGGCTCTCTGCATATATTGCTCCCTCAAGGAACAAGGCTGTGTTGGCCAGAAGGTGACCCATAAATCATAATGGGAACAAAAAAGTGTGGGAAGGATAGCAGCACGATATGGAACTTGCTTTTAGGCTTTCAGACAGTGGTAAGAAACAATAAGATAGGATATCATGATGGGGAGCTAACTGCTAGGTACATCCATCAGGAATCTATCACCTTCTGCCAAGATCCATGAGACCAGATGTAACCTTAGAATTAAGCTGCTCGCCAGAAATTGTCCTGGTAATTTGATGGCCTTGTCTGTTGGGAGCAGGAAGAGAGCAAAGTAACACTGAATTGAGAGCATTCCTGGGGACTTCAGGGGAAGATCATGAACTGGGCGTATTTGCCACTTTCTGATTCTTACCTGATTTATAACATGATTTAAATCCAAGAATTCTCAGAATATGAGTTATGGATATGATTACTTCAGGTAAACTAAGTAACCAGTTCTGATCAGAACTTAGTGATTTTTTTTTTCTTTTTTTTTTTTGCCGTACGCGGGCCTCTCACTGCTGTGGCCTCTCCCGTTGCGGAGCACAGGCTCCGGACGCACAGGCTCAGCGGCCATGGCTCACGGGCCCAGCCGCTCCGCGGCATGTGGGGTCCTCCTGGACTGGGGCACGAACCCGTGTCCCCTTCTTCGGCAGGCGGACTCTCAACCACTGCGCCACCAGGGAAGCCCGATTTTTTTTTTTAGTTTAACTGAAATATATTTCAACATTCAATGTTATTGTTGCATCATTACACTCCAGATTCAGAAGTAAAAATGTCTTTTCCCAGGGTTTCTTGCTTTGAGTGATAATTGGAACTCAGTATTATATAGATGAGCCAGTGACTATGTCAACACTTATAACTCCACATATATTTACTGCATATATAGTATTTGAAAAGATGAATCAAATAATGGATACGGTTGGGAAAGAGATTAAGTCTAAATATCAAAATATTCTGGTGAAATGTCAAAACTGTAATGTCCAACATCCAGATGTTTACAAATTGAAAATTTATCAGAGTATTATCTTCATGGGACAGTGTGAATGTGGCCTTCAAATACTGATTTACACTCAATGCCCGATTCTGTTACATTCTTCCAGCTTTAAACAATCACTTCTATTTGACACAAATAAAAAATCCATGTTATCCATATTAATACAGTATTTCAGTTCTCAGAATAATCTGCTTGATAAAGACACTTTTCCGGTATTTTTCTCTTCTTTTTAAAAAGAAAATTCATAAAGAATTCAAAAAAGAAAAATCAAAGAAAAAAATCATAAAATTCACCCTTCTAAAGTGTACATACAATTCAGTGGTTTTTGGTATATTCATAAGGTTATGTGACCATCACCATTATATAGTAACAGAATACTTTTATTACTCCAAAAAAGAAATCCTGTGCCCATTAGCAGTAACTTCCCGTTCCCTTGTGTCCTCATGCAATGAGAACCACTGGCAACCACTAATCTACTTTCTGTCTCCGTAGATTTGCCTATTTTGAACATTTCATATAAATGGAACCATATAATATGTAGCCTTTTGTTTCTGGCTTCTTTAACCTGGCATAATGTTTTCAAGATCTGTGCATGTTTTAGCATGAATCACTACCTCATTTCTTTTTAATGGCTGAATAATATTCCATTTAATGGATATACTTCATTTTGTTTATCCATTCATTGCTTCATGGACATTTGAGTTGTTTTCAGTTTTTGGAGATTATGAATAATGCTGCTATAAACATTTGTGTACAAGTTTTTGTATGAAAATGTGTTTTCAATTCTCTTAGGTATATACTTAGGAGTGGAACTGCTAGGTCCTATAATAACTCTGTGTTTATTTGAGAAACTGCCAGACTGCTTTCCAAAGTGTTTGCACTATGTTTTTTTTCAATGTTGGGGGTGGGAGTTTATTAATTAATTTATTTATTTTTGCTGTGTTGGGTCTTCGTTTCTGTGAGAGGGCTTTCTCTAGTTGTGGTGAGCAGGGGCCACTCTTCATCGCGGTGCGTGGGCCTCTCACTATCGCAGCCTCTCTTGTTGTGGAGCACAGGCTCCAGACGCGCAGGCTCAGTAGTTGTGGCTCACAGTCCTAGTTGCTCCGCGGCATGTGGGATCCTCCCAGACCAGGGCTCGAACCTGTGTCCCCTGCATTAGCAGGCAGATTCTCAACCACTGTGCCACCAGGGAAGCCCATTTGCACTATTTTACATTCTCATCATCAATGTATGAGGGCTGCAATTTCTCCACATCTTTGTCAATACTTGTTATTGTCCATCTTTTTCACTGTAGCCATCCTAGTGGGTATGAAGTGATATCTCATTGTGGTCTTGATTTGCTTTTCCCTAGTGACTAATGATGTTGAGTAAGCATTGTTCATGTGCTTATTGGCCATTTATATATACTCTGTGGAGAAATGTCTATTCAAGTCTTTGCTCATTTTTAAAAAATATTAATTAATTAATTAATTTTTGGCTGCATTTGTTATTCGTTGCTGCGTGTGGGCCTTCTCCAGTTGCAGCGAGCAGAGGCCATTCTTCATTGCTGTGCATGAGCTTCTCATTGTGGTGGCTTCTCTTGTTGCAGAGCATGGGCTTTAGGTATGCAAGCTTCAGTAGTTGTGGCTTGCGGGCTCTAGAGCACAGGCTCAGTTGTGGCACACGGGCTCAGTTGCTCTGCGGCATGTAGGATCCTCCCGGACCAGGGCTCAAGCCTGTGTCCCCTGCATTGGCAGGCGGATTCCTAACCACTGTACCACCAGGGAAGTCCCTGCTCATTTTTAATTGGGCTGTCTATTTATTATTAAGTTGTAAGAATTCTTTATATATTCTGGATACTAGAGCCCTATCAGATAAATGATTCGTAAATATTTTCTGATATTTTCTCCTCTTCTGTGGGCTGTCTTTTCACTTTCTTGATAGTGTCCTTTGAAGCACTCCAATTTTTAATTTTGATGAAGCCTAATTTATCTAGTTTCTTCTTTGGTTGCTTTTTCTTTATGTGTCATATTTAAGAAACCAATTCCTAATCCAAGGTAATGAAGATTAACTCCTATGTTTTCTTCTAGGAGTTTTACAGTATTAGCTCTTGCATTTAGCTCTCTGATCCATCTCTTTTTTTTTTTTTAACATCTTTATTGGAGCATTATTGCTTTACGATAGTGTGTTAGTTTCTGCTTTATAACAAAGTGAATCAGTTATACATATACATATGTTCCCATATGTCCTCCCTCTTGCGTCTCCCTCCCTCGCACCCTCCCTATCCCACCCCTCTAGGTGGTCACAAACCACCGAGCTGATCTCCCTGTGCTATGCGGCTGCTTCCCACTAGCTATCTATTTTATGTTTGGTAGTGTATATATGTCCATGCCACTCTCTTACTTCGTCCCAGCTTACCCTTCCCCCTTCCCATGTCCTCAAGTCCATTCTCTACGTCTGGATCTTTATTCCTGTCCTGCCCCTAGGTTCTTCAGAACCTTTTTTTTTTTTTTTTTTGGTTCCATATATATGTGTTAGCATACAGTATTTGTCTTCCTCTTTCTGACTTACTTCACTCTGTATGACAGACTCTAGGTCCATCCACCTCACTACAAATAACTCAATTTCGTTTCTTTTTATGGCTGAGTAATATTCCATTGTATATATGTGCCACATCTTCTTTATCCATTCATCTGTCGATGGACACTTAGGTTGCTTCCACGTCCTGGCTATTGAAAATAGAGCTGCACTGGTGGGAATGTGAATTGGTTCAGCCACTATGGAGAACAGTATGGAGGTTCCTTAAAAAACTACAAATAGAATTACCATATGAGCCATCAATCCCACTACTGGGCATATACCCTGAGAAAACCAAAATTCAAAAAGAGTCATGTACCAAAATGTTCATTGCAGCTCTATTTACAATAGCCCGGAGATGGAAACAACCTAAGCGCCCATCATTGGATGAATGGATAAAGAAGATGTGGCACATATACACAATGGAATATTACTCAGCCTTAAAAAGAAATGAAATTGAGCTATTTGTAATGAGATGGATAGACCTAGAGTCTGTCATACAGAGTGAAGTAAGTCAGAAAGAAAAAGACAAATACCGTATGCTAACACATATATATGGAAGTTAAGGGAAGAAAATGTCATGAAGAACCTAGGGGTAAGACAGGAATAAAGACGCAGACCTACTGGAGAACGGACTTGAGGATATGGGGAGGGGGAAGGGTGAGTTTTGACAGGGCGAGAGAGAGTCATGGACATATACACACTAACAAATGTAGTAAGGTAGATAGCTAGGGGGAAGCAGCCGCATGGCACAGGGATATTAGCTCGGTGCTTTGTGACAGCCTGGAGGGGTGGGATTGGGAGAGTGGGAGGGAGGGAGACGCAAGAGGGAAGACATATGGGAACATATGTATATGTATAGCTGATTCACTTTGTTATAAAGCAGAAACTAACACACCATTGTAAAGCAATTATACCCAAATAAAGATGTTTAAAAAAAAAAAAAGAAAATAGAGCTGCAATGAACATTGCGGTACATGACTCTTTTTGAATTATGGTTTTCTCAGGGTATATGCCCAGTAGTGGGATTGCTGGGTCGTATGGTAGTTCTATTTTGAGTTTTTTCTGATCCATCTTAAATTAATTTTTGAATATCATGTGAGATAGAGGTCCAACTTCATGTGGATTTTGCATGTGGATTTCTATCCCATTTTCTAGGCATTTTTCCTTCTATTTTAAAATATGGAAAGTATTGATAAAGGAACTGATATAATTATAATGAAATATATTAACAATAAACTGAGAACTCAAAATTTCTGATATCTAGGTTTATGTCCAAGTTACAGTGCTTTTCATCTAAAGGAAACCACCAGATTTCTTTTGCTTAACTTTGAAATCATTTGTGCATCATAAAGTTGTAAAACTCTGAAATATCAGCTGTGTATAGGTTTTAGTAGTTTCTTTTTTTAAAATAGATTTATTTTATTTATTTATTTTTGGCTGCATTGGGCCTTCGTTGCTGCACGCAGGTTTTCTCTTGTTGTGGCGAGCTGGGGCTACTCTTTGTTGCAGTGCGCAGGCTTCTCATTGCAGTGGCTTCTCTTGTTGCAGAGCACGGGCTCTAGGCGCACGGGCTTCAGTAGTTGTAGCACGTGGGCTCAGCAGTTGTGGCTCGTGGGCTCTAGAATGCAGGTTCAGTAGTTGTGGCACATGGGCTTAGCTGCTCCGCAGCATGTGGGATCTTCCTGGACCAGGGCTTGAACCTGTGTCCCCTGCATTGGCAGCCAGATTCTTAACCACAGTGCCACCAGGAAAGCCCTTGGTAGTTTCTTATAGGGCATTTTCAAAGATCAAACTGCTTGTTGATTTTGAATTCTTCAGTTGGTAATTGGTATTCTGAAGCAAGGATAGTTTTTAACCAATAGTGAACAGTATATTTTGTTATCTTATTTTAGCATTACTCTCTCTCTATCATTTTACACTAATGATTAGACAGCCAATATTTTTAGCTTTACTCTCTTATTTCTTGGCATTTATTGACTTGGCTTTAGTCAATTGTAGTTGTTAAATTTAAATTCTGTTCTCCTATCACCTATAATGTTCCCTTGCCTATTTGTAATGAGAAGTATGGAGCTATTTTATTCAGAAATGGTCAATGAAATTACTCATCCTGGCAGACAAAAATAACTCAAATGAGTAAAGTTTGGCTTCATCTACCTCATTTTTGAAATTAGTGCAATTTCCAACTTAGCATTCCTGATCAAGGAAATACTGACTGCCTTTGAAAATTTATGGGAAAAAAAAAAAAGCAATGCACCTATATTCCTCAAAGACATTCAGACCTAAGGCCATTCTCCAACATGGCTTCTGTGGAACTGCCATTCTAACAAGCAGATGCTGTAAGCAAGAATGTGAATTATTAATGCAACATAGCATTGTCACCAACAGACCACAAAATCTATTTAAAAAATTCTTTTACTTACATAGTACAGATTCTGCTGTGGCACTGTGTGCTCTAAAAGCTTCAGGTACATTTTAGAAAACACCGATGAAGGCATTACTGCTCTGTCCATTTGTTCATAGTATACATCATTATTCAAGAAATTTAAGAACCATAATGAAGGAAAATCACACAGAAAGAAAAGAAAAGGAACATGGACTCTGTCAGAAACAAGGACTACATTTTTATTCAAGAGGTCCCTAATGATGGAAAATCACAGTGAAAGGCAGAGGCGAAACCAGGATTCCATAAAGGACCTGACACACACCAGTAGTACAAGTAGGAGAACAGTCATAGCAGAGGCATAAAAATAAAGAAAAACAAAATTAACGAGAGACAAGCTGTACTGGGGGCTGATGTACCAAACAGCAACAAATCACAGCAAATTCTGAAGATTAATTTCAGAATCTTCTGAAATAAGCAAGGAGACAGACAGCATCAATATTAATGAAGCTGAAATAGAACTCCAAAAGAGCCACAGCATAAAATGGCACATGAATGTTTTGTTTTTAAATGGATTGTAGATTGGATCACAGGACCATCAGGAAAATGAAGGGACATTCACAAGAACATCATAACAGGGCCAGCTGTGTGATAAGCAATTACAACATCAGTGCTAAAATCTCCAATGTAAAAGAAAAACATCAGTGGTGAAATAAAAGAAAATGTCAACAGTCTGCAGATGAGGTAAAAGAAAGTGAAGAATAGATTTTATTGAGACTCAATAGCCTGCACTGTGTCAATATCGAATGTCTTTGATAAAACAGACAATAGACATTCAAAGAAAGATCAGAATTTGATTCTGTCTTGTAATGTACTCAATTTCCCTTCAAATTGTTAGCTAAGGCAGCCCTGGAATCAGCCCAACGCTTCCACTGCTTAAACCACTTGCTGGTTGTAAATTAAATGCTTTTGGAAGCTGTATAGCTTCTAGAGCTCTGCAGAGGTCTCATGCATCCCTGTAGGTCAAATTTTAAAATAAATAGTTTAAGTGTGTTAATAGCGCTGGTTACTGAAAGGAATGTTACAGTCCACATTTTTATAAAATGAAGGATTTGTTATTAAAAGGCAAGTTGTCAATTATCATATCCCTGTTGGTTTTATGGAGTGCTGTCCTCCAGATGGACAGGTCCAGGGGCTATGTCTCAGAGTAGCTGTGGCAATTCCACTTGGCATTTCCATTGCTATGTGGTACCACAGAGGGAGAAAATAACACCCACTTCAAGCTTTTTCTCTCTTCCTATAGCTCTATAACATTTATGATTGCAGGTTGTTGAGCTATTTTAACCACTAGCTGAGCCAAAGCCTGTTTGCAGGGGAAGAAAGAGTATGGGGGGGTTCATTTCCCATCCACAATTAGAAAAGCAAGTCATGTCTGGCATAAAACTGCCTCTGTAGGGTTGGGTTCTTTGCCAGTCTCCCCCTAAAAAATGGGTGGGAAGTTGTGGGCATTTCTGGGGAAGTTAAACCAAGGCGCCCTTTCACACAGATCTGCTCTCTGTACTACCATAAAGAAATATTAGCACTCTAGTAATTTAAAGACATGTCCACAGATTCTTTGGTATTCTTCCCTTCAAGAGCTGGCGCTTAATTCTCCTCTCCCTGATACTAGGCTGGACTTAGTGACAAATAGAATATGATGAAAATAATGGGGCATAATGTTGGAGACTAGGTCATAAAAGGCATTAAGTTTTCCTCCTTGCTCTCTCTTGAATCATTCACTCAGGGGAAAGCACGGGCCATCTCATGAGGTAATCTCGAGGGCATTCAAACAATCCTATGGAGAGCCCGACTGGTTGAGAAACTGAGCCTTCCAAACGGCAGCCAACAGGAGTAAAAGGACCTCACTGTCAAGAACCATGCGGGTGAGCCATCCTCTTGTCCCAGTCGGCCTTCAGATGGCTGTGGCCAGGGCCGTCTTGAATGCAACCCTGTCTTGGATGCAACCTCGTGAGAGTCCCTGAGCCAGACTCCCTCAGCTAAACCTCTTCTAAATTCCTGACCCACAGAAACTGTGAGGTAATAAATGTTCATTGTTTAAGCTGCTAAATTTGGGGGTGATTTTCTTTTTGGTCACGTCGTGCGGCTTGTGGGATCTCAGCTCCCCGACCAGGGATTGAACCTGGGTCATGGCAGTGAAAGTCTGGAATCCTAACCACTAGGCCACCAGGGAACTCCCTGGGGGTGATTTTCTATGTGGCAATCGATAATTAATACAAGCCCCTGCCATTTACTTATGGTAACTATGTGCCAGGCTCTGTTTGCCAGACAAAACTTCTTGTAAGATAATGAGCTTCTCTAAAGAGGTCTAAGATTGCTAATTTCCATACGGGTATGAATCAGCCTGTTAAAAATGTTATTTTCTGTGGCTCATTTCCTAACATGGACCTATGAATCTGTATTTTAGCTAGCTTCCCAAAATTATGCTAGGGAAATTAAATGATTCCTAGAATCACCCAGAGTAAAATCTTAAGGGCAACAGTTTAGCTTTTAGTATATTTTGACAAGGTAATAGCTATTAAAATAAAAATTGGGCTTGGTTTAATGGTTAAGATGTTTGTCATTCAAAAGATGTGAGCTAAACGTCCATCAAGCAATGCATGGTTAAACAGAATATGGTATACATTCAAAGGCATATTATTCAGCCTTAAAAAAGAATGAAATTCTGATACATGCTACAATATGGATGAATTCTGAAAACATGCTATAAGTGAAATAAGCCAGACATAAAAGGACAAGTATTATATGATACTACTTACATGAAGTACCTAAAATAGTCAAATTCACAGAGACAAAAAGTAGAATAGTGGTTACTAGGAGATGCGAGGAAGGGGAAATGGGGAGTCGGTGCTGAAAAGTTGCAGTTTGGGAAGATGAAAAACTCCTAGTGATCAATAGTGGTGATGGTGGCACAACAATGTGAGTGTACTTAATGCCACTGAATTCTACACTTAAAATGGTGAAAATGGTAAATTTTAGGTTGTATATATTTTACCACAATAAAAATAAATTACCTTTTTAAAGCCTGGGCTAAGAACCAGTTCTACCACTTAAAAGTTATGAGATCTTGAGCTATACATGTATAGAAGCCAAAAGTTCCTCCTATACAAATAGGGATAATAATACCTACCTCATAGCCTACCTGAAAGAGCTTTTGTGAGAATTAAATGAGATAAATTATGTAAAGTATTTAAACAGCTTTTCTGGACAAAGTAAAAGTGAAGAAATGGTATATGTGTGTGTGTGTGTGTGTGTGTGTATATGTATACATATACATATATATATATATTTACCTCTCCATCTCTAAAGTCAACAGTTTATTGAATGAGTGAAGAAAGGAATGAATTGCAGCGCACTTTTCCCCAGTATATTCGAAATGTTAGAACAATGACAATAAAAATGACTATTAATATTTCCATAATGATTTAGAGTTCACAGAGACCTTTCATATACATCACTTCATCTGAATGTCATAATAACAGAATGAGTAGTGCAGATGTGAGACTGCTGTTCTTAACCACCAGGAACCTACAGCAAGGCAGCAATTAGGGTGCTTAGTACAATGGAAGAGGGAAGAAGCAAAGTTAAACTTTAAACTCAGGTTTGGAGCCCAAGATCTTTTCCACAGACACAGTACAAAATGATCAACAGGACGGGAAAATGTGCAGACCGTAAGATGACGTGAAAAGTTGGTAGGTAGTACCATTGTTTGGTACCTTTGCCCCAGATACCCTTCCTTCCCTCACACCTAAACATTAGCTACTATGCCTCTGGCAATTAGGGGTTAAAGTGGGACTTCAGTGCACCTGAGATAAGATACCTTTTTTTTTTTTTTTTTTTTGCGGTACTTGGGCCTCTCACTGTTGTGGCCTCTCCCGTTGCGGAGCACAGGCTCCGGACACGCATGCTCAGCGGCCATGGCTCACGGGCCCAGCCGCTCCACGGCATGTGGGATCCTCCCGGACCAGGGAACGAACCCGTGTCCCCTGCATCGTCAGGCGGACTCTCAACCACTGCGCCACCAGGGAAGCCCAAGATACCTTTTGATGGTGAGTAAGAGCCAGAAACGGTGGGAAAGAGAGGAATCTGACACTGATAACTCCAGAGCAGGAAGGAGCAGTGTCCTACAATTTCATTCCCATCACTGGAAAAAAGCCCTGGGAGGCTGTTCCATTTCTTGGCCAATGAGTTCTCCTATTGCTTAAGTCACTGTCTATACAGGATGGAAGATGGATAAGGAAAAGTTGGAAACAGACAAGGAAATAGAGTTACTGCAAACTGGACCAGATTAGATTTTGACTGTGATTTTTTTCTAGAAGTTAAGAATAGTGACTTAAGCAATCAGTGAGGAAGGTACCAGCCAAGAAATGGGACTATCTTCCTTTATTGCTGCAGAGCATCTGGCAGCAATGAAAATGAGACTATGGAGTCTTCCGTGCATTATACTGTCTGTGGCGACTCTTCCTCCATAATTCCCTGGACTGTCTTTTTGTGTTTGTTTTTTCAGACTAGATTTTTGGAGGTGTTATCTTCTACCTTCAAAATACAATTTCTGCCCTTAAATTCTGCACCTGAAGTGTTTACCACATTTTCATTTCCTTTAAAATGTTAGAACTGAGTCATAATAAAGCTGGATAGTCATACAATAACCCTGAAAAGTGCTTGAAGCAAGCCTTAGTGAGATGACTCCAACCTCCAACTATATGGCAAGCACACAGTTCTCCCAGTGCCTTCATCATGATAGAGGTGATCTTCCTGTAGTCTCTTTTGTTGTCTGCCTGCCTAAGATGCTCTTCCTGGCTCTAATGAGTGAGGATATAGACACATGTCACTGCTCCTTTCTCTCTACTCCTTTGACCTTGGATAGCATGCAGCCAGATTCTGTCTCCATCGTTACTGCAGAAAGTGCCATCTTTAAAGGAAGATGCCTTTTGCAGTCTTGTAAGAACTCCAGCTGGTCTGGCAAAGGTTGTAACCTATTTCACATCTTCAAGGATTACTCTTTTTGGGGGGTGTCTTTAAAAAGCAACACTCTACAACTACCTGTTTCCTTACGTAAAATTCTCCCATATCCTTTACCCCCATGCTTTAAAACACACTTTTAGGTGGCATAAATACTACCGGTAAGATCTGAAAAGCTCAATGTTAAAAATCATTAAATGTCATTAATTGTACATGGCAAGAATCTTTAAAATACACAGAAACTTCTTGAACAAACATCCGTGTGACACAATATACTTTCAGATCACGTCAGGTTGTTGGTCTACTAGGAGATACTGAGAAATTTTCATATGGATGTGAAATTATGATGGTTTCTAGGCTACTGGTGTCTCTGAAAAGAAATATCTGTTCCTAATATTTCGTGTCTAGAGTTTGATCACACGGTAATATAGATGCTACTCTCACTATTTCTACTGAGGCATATAGAACCTTGACGACTGATGAGGGTGACAATGTAATGGAGCCTGTAGGTAGCTCAGGACTCCCTGGAGGAATGGAGCTCAAGGTAGGAGGGGCTGTGTGCTAATACGAAAAGTATCTTAGAGAAGAGATGGGATTCACAAAGTTTGAAGGAGGCAGTAGGTGGCCTAAGTAGTAGGTATTTAGAAGGAGATTCTGGTGTAGTACATAGGAAGTATATTAGTTTGTTTGGGCTGTGATAACAAAGTACCACAGACTGGGTGGCTTAAACAACAGAAATTAATTTCTTCACAGTTCTGGAGACTAGAAGTCCAAGATTAAGATATCTGCAGGGTTGGTTTTTTTCTGAGGGTCTCTCTCCTTGGGTTGTAGGTGGCCATCTTTCTGTGTCTTCGTATGGCCTTCCCTGTTTGTCTGTGTCCTAATCTCTTCTTCTTACATGGACACCAGTCATTTTGGATTAGGGAGCACCCATCTGATCTCAGTTTACCTTAATTACCTCTTTAAAGGCCCTGTCTCTAAAGAGTCAGTTCTGAGATATTAGAGGTTAGGATTTCAACACATGAATTTGGGAGGAGGGACACATTCATCCCATAACAGAGAGCAATCTAGGCAGGGACATGAAGACATGAAAAGTATATGATGATGACTGGGTGTTTGCTGTAGCAGACGTGTAACGTGCTCTTTGAGGAGTGGGGAGAGATGCAGCTGGAGAGGTAGATGGGGCTCACAGGATGAAGGGTCTTGTCTACCAGGCTGTGGAGTTTGGATTTTATCCTGGAGACTATGAGAAGCCATGGAAAATTTTATTTTATTTTATTTTTTAAAAATTTATTTATTTATTATTTATTTTTGGTTGCATTGGGTCTTCGTTGCTATGTGCGGGCTTTCTCTAGTTGCGGCGAGCCAGGGCTACTCTTCGTTGCGGTGCGCGGGCTTCTCATTGCAGTGGTTTCTCTTGTTGTGGAGCATGGGCTCTAGGTGCATGGGCTTCAGTAGTGTGGTACACGGGCTCAGTAGTTGTGGCTCGCGGGCTCTAGAGTGCAGGCCCAGTAGTTGTGGCGCATGGGCTTGGTTACTCCGTGGCTTGTGGCATCTTCCTGGACCAGGGATCGAACCTGTGTCCCCTGCATTGGCAGGTGGGTTCTTAACCACTGCGCCACCTGGGAAGCCTGAAAATTTTAGATTATGGAAATGGCACAACCACATTTGTGTTTTTGGATACTCTGTCTGCACTGGGGATTGGATTGTAAAGGGGGAAAGTGTTTGAAGGCAAGGAAACTAATTAGGAAGTTAAGGGTGAATCCAGAGAGATGAGGAAACTGGAAGGAGGTTTTCAGGGTGCTAGGTAGAGACTTCAGAGGAGGAGATGGTGTGGAAGAACCTGAAGCTCTTATGAGCAAGTGGACAGGATGAGGTCTTGAAGGAAGCCAAGGGCACAAAAGACACGGAGAAGGCGGTCAGTGAAGAAAAGAAGAAAGATGTAAGGATGAGGAAGGATTCAGAGAGCTTAACAGGTGTAGGGGCATTAAAGGAGTCCCTGCCTGATGCCTCTGTTTTTGCTTTTATTTTTGCTTCTGTTAAGAGGATGGTGGATAAAGTCTGGGACTTTAGGAGAATAGTAAAGACTTGGAGTGACCACCGTGAATAGAAAGGGAATAAAGTAATTTCTGAGCTATACTCAGTGGAGTGCATGGCTTTCACAGGAGTGTGGAGGGGCAGGAGGGTAGTAGTCCTGGAACAGAGAAACTGAACGAGGTGAGTTTCTGTTTGGATGGCTGAGAGAGTTGATGAGGCCAAAGCCCCAGGCTGAGGGAACTTGGGGGGCTGGTGAAAGAGTGGCTGATATTTTGGGATCCAGGCCAGGGGAGAGAAAAGGAACCGGGAGAGGCTAGAAATCTGACAACTTAGGACGTTTGAGGTAGAGATAAGGCTGAAGAGCTGGTTTAATGAAAGAGAGGACACATGAAGTGCAGGTGGAAAGGAAGCGGTGGTGAAGACAAAGAGGTTTCTAATGAAAAGTTTCAGGGGAAAGAGAAGCTTTAGGTAGCGACAGTGTCCTGAAGTCAGTGTTAATGAGTGGAGATACGTGCTGAGATGACACAGGAGAGTTTGATATTAGACCCGAAAGGAACATTTCCTAAAAATGCTGTCAACATGGCTCTGTTGTTTGGTCTTTTTTAAACTTTGGGCTTGGGGAATATTGGAAACCTCTGTTCCCTAAGGAAGACGAAAGTGAAAAGATAGAGCTCTGAGAAACAAGTACATCTGGGGACCATTAATTATATGTAAAAACAAAAACACCCTCAAAACAAGAAACAGGACAGGAGAGGTAAGCACTCTGCCTTTTTCGATGTTAAATAACTAGCTAGAAAGAATTCTTTGCCTAAATCTTCATAATAAGGCAATTTTATTTGGTTTATAGTTCCCGTAAATCTTGAAACCAGAGAACTTTTATTTAAGTTTTGTTATATAAATCCCCCTACCCTTGAAAAACAGCTTGAATTCTCTTTTATGTTCTTGTCATCCTCCTGGGGTTATGAGTTTGATTAGTAAAGTGGACCTGTAATTTCTAACTTCACACTCTGCACTTTATCTAACTATTCATTATTTGCCCTAATTTCTCCCTCCAGAAATCAGTTTTCTTTTAGACAGCTTTCTTTTCCAAACTCTCTATAATATTAAAATAAAAACTAAAAAAAGAAAAAGCAGGGCTTCCCTGGTGGCGCAGTGGTTAAGAATCTGCCTGCCAATGCAAGGGACATGGGTTCGAGCCCTGGCCTGGGAAGATCCCACATGCCGCGGAGCAACTAAGCCTGTGCGCTACAACTACTGAGCCTGAGATCTAGAGCCCGCAAGCCACAGCTGCTGAGCCCACGTGCCACAACTACTGAGGCCTGCGCGCCTAGAGCCCGTGCTCCGCAACAAGAAGCCACGACAATGGGAGGCCCGCGCACCGCAGCGGGGAGTAGCCCCCACTCACCACAACTAAAACAAAAGCTTGTACACAGCAGCGAAGCCCCAACGCAGCCAAAAGTAAATGGATAAATTAAAAAAAAAAAAAAAAGAAAAAGCATTAACCTTGTTCACTTAGGATATTCTATAGGAATCTTTAAAGTGAATAAAGCTGTACACAAATGTTTATAGTATTATTCATAATAGTCAAGAAGTGAAAACCCAATTGTCTATTAACTGATGTATGAATAAATAAAATACGGTATTATCCGTATAATTATATACCATTTGACCATAAAAAGTAATGAATTACTGATATATGGTACTGCTAAGAAAGAAACCAGATGCAAAGAGCCAATGGGTATATGCTAATGGGTATAGGGTTTCTTTTGGGGGTGATGAAAATATTCTACAATTAGGTTGTGGTAATAGTTGTACATTGTGAATATACTAAAAAACACTGAGTTGTACATCTTAAAAAGGTGAATTTTTTGGTATGTAAAATATATCTCAACAAAAGAATAAAGTGAATAAAGCTACTAGAGACTAAAGTAAGGCCTATATGACACAGTGGACATGCTACATAGAAATAAACCATTTACTACAATTTTCTGCCCCATGGTTAGTTTATTTTGCCTTGCTATACTTGTCTATCACCCTTAAGCTATGAAGTTATCTGATTTAAGGTTTTAAAAAACAGAGTCAAACTTAATCTTTTAATCATTTGGTCTTATTTCCTTTTTGTTTGAATTTAAGATTTCTACATGCATTGAACATTTCTTATTTATGCCCATTGTTTAAAAGTCTCATCACACATACTGAACTCTTAGTGGTGAGTCTGAGTCTCTAGTCTGTAAGTCAAACAGCCAGGAGTGGAATCTACCAGTAATAAGTAATGTACTACTTGACACACTCTCTTATACTGCTTTGGGAAAACCAGTCAAATAGTAATTGATTGAAACAGGATTTTATAGTTGAAGAAAAGGTGACTGAGTCAAAGGAAATATCATTAATTTGACTTAGAAGCAAGATTAACTTCTTTACCAAGATCATGGCCTCTTTAAGAAAAAAAAAAAACCAGGAAAGAGAAAAAAGAAAGAAAAAGAGGGAGGGAAGGAAAGAGAAAAAGGGAGGGGGAACTCAGCAATCTTCTAATGTCTGGCATAACATTCCCCAATGACCTGAATCAGGGTTTGAGGGTGAGAGTGGCAGCGCTTACTCTAGTCAGAGATCTACCTCCACACGTACATGCACTAACATAAAGGAGTCAGACCCCAGACTTCCTGCAATTTACTCTAAACAAGGCAGCGCTAGACTTAACTGCTGTGATAAAATTGGGGGCTAAAATTGAGCCCCAACAGTTCCTCCCCTCCCTGAATGCACATTTTGTTCCTCATCTTTAGAAGTGAAGTGTAGTCACTTCTTAGCTTAGTCATTTCTTAGTCAGATCGGGCTGCCATAGCAAAACTGCACAAACTAACTTATCTCTCATAGTTCTGGAGGCAGGAAGTCCTGAGATCAGGGTGGCAGCATGTTTGGGTCCTGGTGAGAGCCCTCTTCCAGGCTGTAGATGGCTGACTTCATGTGGTATCCTCCCCACATGGCAGGAAGAGAGAGCTAGCTCTCTGGCCTCTTCTTAGAAGAACACTAAACTCATTCAGGAGGGCTCCATCCTCAAAACCTAGTTACCTCCCAGAGGCCCCACCTCCTAATACCATCACACTGTGGACTAGATTTCAACATATGAATTTTTAGGGGTATGCAAACATTCAGTTCATGACATGGAGTTTATTTCCACTCCCCTTCCATCTGCACTGGTCTCGTGGCTTGCTCTGCCCAACAGAACACAACAGAAGTGGCTTTCCGGGACTTCCAAGCTCGCAGGTTAAGAGAGCTGGCACTTCACCTCCTGCACCTTGGAACCCTGAGCCATCATGTAAGAAGTCCTGACTATCCTGCTGGAGAGATGTCTGCCTCGTATGGTGACCCTGGAGGATGAGAGATCATGTGGAGACAGAGGCCACAGGAAGAGCACTGAGGGACCAAACATGTGAGTAAAGAAGCATGTGTATGTTATAGATCCAACCACTATGACTGCAGTCATTTGAAGTCACTAAGTTTGGGGCTGTTTTTTTCTTTTTAATATAACAATAGAAAACTACAACAGAAATTGGAATCTGGAAGTGAGGTGCTATGGTAATAAAAAGCTAAAAACATGTGGCACTGGCTTTGGGACCAGCTGGAGGGCAGAGGCCAGAAGGGCTTTGAGGAAACTGTAAATGAAGTTGGAAGGAGGGTGATAACAATGTTATCGTATACTGGAGAAAAGGCAACCCCTGTTAAGTAGTGGTGGAAAGTCTGGCAACCCTGTTGACTATAGTAATACATCAATACAAGATAGAAAACATACCTCATGAACTTGTCAATATGGCTAAGGAGATTTGCAGGCAGAATATTGCCAAATACCAGTTGGTTTCTCTAAGCTGCATATGATGAAACAGGAATATAGAGTCCGAGCCAGGACTTTGCTGGCAAGAATCAAATCCAAGGTGCTGCCAGCTAGATGACAGGGCTTCTAAGAATTTTAAGTGCATACCTCTTGGATTTTCTTTGCTAGACAAAAGGACCCCTGAGAATCTTAAAGGCATTGTCCCATAGCACCTGACTCTAAATCCAAGATAGAGGGAGCCTGTCTCACAGAGATTTGAGGGTGTGGCTTTTATCGAATAGAGTGGATTAAAATTTGATACACTGGAAGCCCTTAAAGATTTTAAAAAAGGAATTATATAAGCATGGCCTGAAGGGACAGAGATAGTGTAAAAACAAGAGGCCTCTGAGCCCACAACTTCCTCTGGACAAGAAGCAAGCAGAGACTGCTACTCAGTTGCAAACATGGACCGTTTCTTTTTTTTTTTTTTTTTGGCTGCACTGGGTCTTCATTGCTACGCACAGGCTTTCTCTAGTTGTGGCGAGTGGGGGCTACTCTTCATTGCGGTGCATGGGCTTCTCATTGCAGTGGTTTCTCTTGTTGCAGAACATGGGTTCTAGGTGCGCGGGCTTCAGCAGCTGCAGCACGTGGGCTCAGTAGTTGAGGCACACGGGCGCTAGAGCATGCGGGCTTCAGTAGTTGTGGTGCATGGGCTCAGTAGTTGTGGCTCGAGGGCTCTAGAGTGCAGGCTCAGTAGTTGTGGTGCACGGGCTTAGCTGTTCCACAGCATGTGGGATCTTCCTGTATCAGGGATCGAACTCGTGTCTCCTGCATTGGCAGGTGGATTCTCAACCACTGCGCCACCAGGGAAGTCCCTGGACAATTTCTTATGGAAAATGAAGAATGACTCAGAGGGCAGAGCCCCTAGAGAATCTGATACTCCCAGCACGTGGAACTGGGCCTTAATTAAGGCACATTCTCTGATCTCAGAGTTGGAGGAAATGATAGTATGTGCTTGGCCCAATTTCAGAATTACTATGGTCTGGTGATTGCTATGTACTTCCTATCCCTCCCACCCCTTAAAAATTTTTTTTAAAATTGAAGTATATTTGATTTACAACATTGTGTTAGTTTCTGGTATACAGCAAAATGATTCAATTATATAGATAAATAATATATATGTACACACATGTACATACATATTCTTTTTCACATTCTTTTCCATTATGGTTTATTACAGGATATTGAATATAGTTCCCTGTGCTATACAGTTGGACCTTATTATCTATTTTATGTATAGTATTTTGTGTCTGCTAATTCCAAACTCCTAATTTATCCTGCCCCTACTCCCTTTTCCTTTTGGTAACCGTAAGTTCGTTTTCTATGTCTGCAAATCTGTTTCTCTTTTGTAAATCAGTTGATTTGTATTATTTTTTTTCGATTCCATATGTAAGTGATATATTTATCTTTGTCTGACTTACTTCACTCAGTATGATAATCTCTAGGTCCATCCATGTTGCTGCAAATGGCAGTATTTCATTATTTTATGGCTGAGTAATATTCCATTATATATATATATATGTATATATACCACATCTTCTTCATCCATTCATCTTTTTTTTTTTTTTTTTTTTTTTTTGTGGTACACGGGCCTCTCACTGTTGTGGCCTCTCCCCTCACCGTTATGGCCTCTCCCATTGCAGAGCACAGGCTCCGTACGCACAGGCTCAGCGGCCATGGCTCACGGGCCCAGCTGCTCAGTGGCATGTGGGATCTTCCCGGACTGGGGCACGAACCTGTGTCCCCTGCATTGGCAGGCGGACTCTCAACCACTGCACCACCAGGGAAGTCCCCATTCATCTGTTGATGGACACTTAGGTTGCTTCCATGTCTTGGCTATTGTGAGTAGCGCTGCTATGAACGTTGGGGTGCATGTATCTTTTCGAATTAGAGTTTTCTCTGGATATATGCCTAGGAGTGGGATCGCTGGATCATATCTATTCCCCTCTTTTTGAATGGAGGTGTCTATTGTGGTTATCCTGTCCCGTTTTCACCATGGTATTGCTGGATGCAGGTGGGACAGATAATTTTTCTTTTTCACAGGTCTTTGCAAATAAGGGCTGCACTTGAGAGACTACCCTTGAAGAGCTTCAGTTGCTCCTGGACCTTATTTAACTGACAAAGTCCCGGACTTTGACCAGATGCCATAAAAGAACGAGATTTTAGGAGCTCTGAAGAGTGAGTATATTTTGCATATTGGAAGGATGTGAATTGTTGTGGCCAGAGGGTAGACTAAAGTAGCTAGTTTCCAAAGATTGTCCCCCACAAATACTTCTCCTACAAGTATACTTGCCACTCTTCACATTAAGAGATGGAGCTTATTTCCCTTTCCTTGAATCTAGACTAGCTTTGACCAGTAGGAGATAGACAAAGTGACATTCTAGGTCTTCTGGAACTAGACCTTAAGAGAACTGACAGCTTCCACTGCCTATTGCTACTGAAATGCTCCCTCTTTGAACCCAGCCGCCACGCTGTGAGATGCCTGAGTGACAGAGGAAGGCCATGTAGAGAAGGACTGAGGTGCCCTAAGCAACAGCCCTGTCTGATTAGCAACAAATGTCAGCCAAATGAGTGAGGCCATTTTGGATCTTCTAGCAATCCCAGTGCCTAGCCTTAGCAATTCCACCCAAAGCAGAACTACCCAGATAACCCACAGAAATGTGAGAAATACTAAATATTTGTGTTAAGGCACTAAGTTTTGTTTGTACAGAAGACTATAGTTGAAGGGAACTAATAATATCTGAAGAATGCTTTCATCTTGTGCCAGGTAACCTGGTTGCTGCTGTACACACCATTTTCGTTAGACCTCATAAAACCTTTGTGAGGAAGATGGTGGTAGGATCAGGAAACTGAGGCTGAGACAAATAAGATGGTCCAAATGACATAGCTAGTAAGCAGTAGTACCAGAGTTCAGGTCTAGGTTATCAGGCTCCAAAGCCTGTATTCCTTTTAGTACGCTGTGACACTCAACAATATTTTATAATTAATGGGCAAACCTCAGGTTTAACATAGAGAAAAATATGATTGGTGATTTTAAACAATATTACTCTGGAAACCTTGTTTATATTAAGTCCTAGCAAATTCTTATTTTATATACCATGCTAATGCATGGAAAGCCAAATCTTTGCTTTATCATAGTCTTAATTAATAGACTTTGATTGAACTTAATTTCCTCTTTTAGCATGTATTATTCAAGTAACAGGGAGATATGTTCCTTGCTTATATTGGTAATATATTTTAATTATATTTCTATGGAAAAATCTTTCATTTTGTTACTTATGGAATTCTTCGATTGGTTTAATGCTGTCAAAAATCTATTCAGGGCTTCCCTGGTAGCGCAGTGGTTGGGAGTCTGCCTGCTGATGCAGGGGACACGGGTTCGTGCCCTGATCCGGGAGGATCCCACATGCCGCGGGGCAGCTGGGCCCGTGAGCCATGGCCGCTGAGCCTGCGCGTCCGGAGCCTGTGCTCTGCAGCGGGAGAGGCCACAGCAGTGAGAGGCCCGCGTACGGCAAAAAAAAAAAAAAAAAAAAAAAAAAAAAAAAATATATATATATATATCCATTACATTTCACTTTCTTTAAAGTTAATATAGAAAATGCAACAGAAGATAGTTATATTTGATAGGCACAACATTCCTGAGATTTTGACTTAAAAAAATAATGTGGGTTAGAACAATAACACTAAAAAAATCTTCAAAGAGTTTGAAATACCTGCTTCAAAGCCCCATATCTAAGATGGAATCTGTGGTTAAAGAATAGTGACATTTCTATTCTTTCCCAAGATAGCTCATTTCAATTTATTCACAAATGATTAGGTAGTTATATTTAGCTAACAATTCTATACAAAGGAGTCTCTTAGCATTCTTTTTAGCAGTATAGTTCTATACAAATGTGAGCAATGGTTTTAGGCCAAATTTTTCCTTTTATTTGATTGCTCCAGACTTTCACAATTTCATAGTCTGGCTCTTAGGATTATTTTCCAGTTGCTAGGGATTTTACTACATTTTGTGTACACTCACAGAAATACTGATGGAGACAACAGTGGTGAAAAGTCTGGCAGTCTGGTTCCTTTAGGGTCTTGTCTCTGTCCACTGCCGCCATGAACCCCTTGCTCTGTCCTAGCCACTGGCAGCTCTTTATTGTGACTTTGTGAGTGAGTGGTATTCTTGCATGTCTCTGAGACTTGCTCCCCATCTCATTAATCTCAACTCAGCCTTTACAATTCAGCACAAGTGTCCCCTACTCCAGTAAGCCCTCCATCATTGTCGGTCTTGGTGCCATACTGCATTTACTCACCCCCAGTTTAACCCTCACTTATTACACTGTGATTCCTTTGTCTCTTTTCCCCATTATGCTATGGAACCACTGAGGAAAGCAATTGCATTTTATCCATCTTTATCTTCCCATCCCTCAGCAGAGTACCTGGCACAGCATTAGATTCAATAAATGCTTATTAAAGGAGAGAATGAAAGGGAAGTCTGTCTTAGAAAAAAAAAAAAAAACAAGCCTTAGAAAGGCACCTTCAAGGAGCTCCACAGAAAAACACACTAACTTACTTTCTCTTTCAAACAGCTTTATTGAGAGATAATTCACATGCCCTGTAATTCACTTCTTAGGGTTATTTATGCTATGACAAACCCCTGCAGGTAGTTACAATTTATTCTCCTTCAGACTCTTGCATATACCACAAATGCTTGTGTTTTTTTTTTTTAACTTTCTTTTTATAATGACAGTTTTCAAACATACTGAAAAATATTCAACACTTAAAGTTCTCAGACCTCCTTTAGTCCAGCACAGTGGTTCTCAAACTTTAGTTGCATCAGAATCAACTGGAGGGTTTGTGAAACTATAAATTGCTGGGCCCTACCCTCAGAGTTTAGAAATTAGCATTTCTAACAGATTCTCAAATGATGCTACCGCTGCTGGTCTGGGGACTACTTTTGAGAACTTTTGGCCTAGCAGTTTCAACAATTATCAACATTTTGCCATATCTATCATTTATCACTCCCTCCCTTCCTTCCTCTTTCCTTTCTCTTCTGTATTTCTAAAAGCAAATGTCTGACGTTTCTCTATCATTTCACCCTTAAATACTTCTGTATATTTCTAAACAATAAGGACTTAAAAAACATATTATAATATCATCACACCTAAAAGTTAACACTACTTCATTAATATCCCTCATTGACAATGATCACATTTTTCTGATTATCTCAAAAACACTTTTTATGGTTGGTTTGTTCAAATCAGCATTAAAACAAGGTTAACACATTCCATTTTGTTGTGATTAAGTCTCTTTTAATCTAGAACAGTCGTCTTTCCCTTTATTTTCTCATGCCATTGACTTGTTGACAAAATCAGGTCAGTTACCCTGTAGAATGTCTTACCTTCTGGATTTGGATAATTGTTTCTTCATAGTGTAATTCAACTTGTCCTCCCATCCACTGTATTTCCTGTAAACTGGAAGTCAGTACTAAAGGTTGAATTACATTCAGTTTTAGCTTCTTTAGCAAGAATATCTTGTAGGCAATGCCACATAAGTTATGTTGCGTCACATCAGGAGGCATATAACATCTGGTTGTTCTACTTTTACCTTTATTTTAATTTTTTTTTGGTTGTTCTACTTTTAGTGATGCTACATTGATTGGGAGATTCAAGTGATAACAGCTTAATCATTGTAAAGTGAACTACCAACTTTTCTCCTTAATAGTTTTAATCATCCATTGATAAGCACTGCCTATATACCACAAAATAGTGTTTTTCTAACTCAATCATTCTGTTTACATTTATTTTTATTTTTTAAATTAATTAATTAATTTTTGGCTGCTTTGGGTCTTCATTGCTGCGTGCGGGTTTTCTCTAGTTGTGGTGAGCAGGGGCTACTCTTTGTTGAGGTGTGCGGGTTTCTCATTGCGGTGGCTTCTCTTGTTGCAGAGCATGGGCTCTAGGCACGTGGGTTTCAGTAGTTGCGGCACGCGGGCTCAGGAGTTGTGGCGCGTGGGCTTAGTTGCTCCGAGGCATGTGGGATCTTCCTGGACCAGGGCTAGAACCTGTGTCCCCTGCATTGATAGGTGGATTCTTAACCACTGTGCCACCAGGGAAGTCCCTCTGTTTAAATTTATTAACTGGGTTTCCCTCCTCAATTAGGGTGATTTACTGTATTTTGTACAGGATGGGCAGGATACATTCTTTTCCTTTATTTTTTAATTAAAAACAAATTTTTTGGGGGGCCGCACTGTGTGCGGCATGCAGGATCCTAGTTCCCCGACCAGGGATCAAACCCACACCCCCTACAGTGGAAGCATGGAATCCTAACCACTGGACTGCCAGAGAAGTTCCTCTTTTCCTTTAGTTTTTAATTTTCAAAGTAAGGACTCGGTGCCCGTTGTTATTAAATTGTGTTGTTCCTCAAATTCATATGTTGAAGTCCTAAGCCCCAGTATGTGTTTGGAGATGTCTTTAAAAGGCAATTAAGATAAAATGTAGTCATTAGGGTAGTCCTTAATACAACAAGACTGGTGTCCTTACAAGAAGAGGAAATTCAGACACAGATATACACAGAGGGAAGGCCATGTGAAGACACTGGGAGAATGTGGGCCTCTGCAAGCCAAGGAGAGAGGCCTCAGAAGAAGTCAACCTCGCTGACACCTTGATCTTGGATTTCTAGCTCCCAGAATTGTGAGAAAAAAAATTTCTGTTGTTGAAGCCACCTAGTCTGTAGTATTTTGTTATGGCAGCCCTAGTGAGCATACAATGCCCTAGCTACTTGTAATGGTGACCAGTAATTTTTTGTATATTTATGTAATTAATTAGCTAATTAATTAATTAGCTTTCTCTTTTTCATATCATTATGAATGCATGGATTTTACACATTCAACGTGTTTCAATTTGTTGCAATCATTTTTCTTTTGGATGTTTAAATTGTTCTGTATTTGGCTAGAGGGAGCCTAGAGGAAATTGACTTTTGTGTCATTTTGATATGATCCCAACAGTCTTTGATAACTTCCTTGCTTTCAGGTAGAAGGCATCCTGGGCTCATTTTATACATTTTGGATCCCAACACATTAACATAATCATTTGCTCTATAATGTCCATAAAATAGTTTCAGAGTAATCCAAGTATTTTTCACTAATTAGACTACTAGATGAAATTTAAAATTTATCTTTCTTTTTGTCGTTAGAATACCTATTTCTAAGAATATATACTCAAAGTCTTATGTTCTAGAGACTTCCTTGGTGGTGCAGTGGTTAAGAATACACTTGCCAATGCAGGGTACGTGGGTTCAATCCCTGGTCCGGGAAGATTCCACATGCCTCAGAGCAATTAAGCCCGTGCACCACAACTACTGAGCCTGCGTGCCACAGCTACTGAAGCCCGTGTGCCTAGAGCCTGTGCTCTGCAACAAGAGAAGCCGCTGCAATGAGAAGCCTGTGCACCGCAAGGAAGAGTAGCCCCCGCTGGCCGCAACTAGAGAAAGCCCGCACGCAGAAACGAAGACCAAACGCAGCCAAAATTAAGTAAAAAATTAATTAATTAAAAAAAGACAAAGGCTGCAGAAGCAGCAAAAGAAAAAAAATAGGTAAATTGGACCATATCAAAATAAAAAAAAAATACTTTTCTTCAAGCTGTAATGAGAACTGAAGTTAAAAGACAGATGAAATGGGAAGAAGCACAGTTCTGGGATTTCATCTTCCTACTTATATGCATCATTTAATAGTTCACCAATGATTTCACAGCATTTCATCCAGGATTCCCTGAATATACTGTTTCCTGATGGAACATTTTAATCACTGCATCAATTTAGATAATTCTGGTCATGTCATAACCACTGAAGCCTTAATGTTTCAGGCTCTTGTTTGTCCTTGAATATCAAAGCCTACAGATATGCTGAATATGTCTTCCAGTAATGTTAATAGTCCTATTTACTGAACTGAAATATGCATGATTAAAAAAAGAAATCCTAGCCAGAAGTTCCCTTTGAGGTCAGTTTTTTTTACATGAACTATTTGAGTTAATCTTTTGCTCCAGTTAAAAGCACACACAGACATGGGTGCACACGAACACACATATACACACCCCTTTCTTCTTTATCTATACTGTTAGACTGCATCATTTACTATATGTAAGACATCATTTGGCTGTTGTGTGACAAGCATGTCTAAATACAAAGTGCATCTGGAATCAGATGGAATTGGTTTTTTTCTTGCCTAATAGTTAGGTTATTGCCTAACAAAGAGACTGTAATAAAATTGCCTAAACTTTTATGGATTTGGTGTCTTTAGCTACAAAAGTAACACTTACCTATAGAGTTAGTAAATTAGGTCCCAAATATAAAGTGGCTAGGACAGTATCTGGCACACAATAAGGGTTTAATAACTACTTTCATTCTCTACCTAAAAACCTCTTAGGACAAATGAAAGCAGAAGAAAAATCATTTGATCTTGAAGATGACTGTGAGTGCAGTGCTACTTCCTCTCGATTCTTAGATCATTGTGTGTAATCCGGCTCTACTTTAAAGGAGCACCCACATGAGCTGTTATTGCTTCAGGTGGCCAGGAAGGCAAAGTGTTAAGCAGTCTTTTAAGTCCTGTTAATTTGTATAAGGCACAGAGGTAATATAAAACAGTGGCTGTCCTAGTCACGGGTTCTCCTATCGGCTGTCAGACAGGATATCCCAAAGATAGCTTCTAGAAGGAGATTCCTCAGTAATTTTCCAAGGTCACTCAAGAAAACCTACATGTTTCATCCTACTCTTTGGAGATCTTTCCCGCCTTGTGAAAAGGCATTTTTTCATCCAGAGTAAAATGAAGCACAAGACTATTAATTCTAAACTTCATCTTGGTAGTGAGACATCTGGTGGGAGCAATGCTTTCCTTAGGTTGGTACTCACTTTTTTTTTTTCCTTGTTAAATAATCATTTTTTGTCATTAGGTAGCTGTTAAAAAAGCAAGGGAAGAGAGCACTGTTCAACAGATTTCTGCTGCAGCAAAAAGTACTCCTCCTAAATCACTACTTAATAGCAACTTTCAAAGAGTTGATCTCCTCAGAGCACATGCTCCAAGAGATTTTAACGTGTATTATATGAAAATGCATGTACCCATTTGGTAATGCTGGGTTAAGGAGATTTAACAGGTCTCTTTATTGCAGAATTTCTCAGACCCTTAAATATACTAATGTATATTACAGTCTCCTAAGCGGGGATGCAGGATGCAGCACTTCCTAAACTTATCTGATCCTAGATCTGTTGTTCCACAGAGCAGTGTGGAGGATCACTGTTGCAGAGAATACACTCTGGGAAATAATGTCCTATAATTTAAAACTACAGGTAAGAGGAACATTGGACCAATGGGCCCCTAATGTACATTAATCATTTTCAGGACAGTATAAGTTATTCTTTGCTTTGGCTATTGCAACTGTTGTTTGGCTGTAAGAAATAGAAACCCATTGCAAACCAATTTAAACAGAAGATGGAAGTCTTGGTAGAACATAGCGCTTTCGCACAGAATCCAAAGTCAGAAAGTATACAGAGTTTTAGGAGGACTAGACTGTAACTTGAAAGTCAGAACTTGTGATTAAAGGACCATGTGGGTGATTGATTACCTATGCTTTTTTCCTGCCTGCCTGTTTTTTTCTTTCTTTTGAAGAGCTTTGTCTATATTGTCAAGAAAGTGTCTGACATAGCCTATGCCCCGTTCTATGTTCCCGTTAAGTTGTCAATAGTATTTATTGCTATGTCCTAAGTCCAGCTTCTCAAAAGAAAGAGAATCTTGATAGCCCAGCTTGGATTGGGCTTTCACCCAACCCTAGAAACAATCTGTTGAGGCTAAAATTCATGTGCTATAAATAGGAAGGTCTAGGCCTGCCCCCTCAGTTGGGTGAGGGGAATGGATTTTTCTTAGAAGGAAGGGGCCATGGGATGAGTAGGCACCACCAAAGTAACATTAGTCATGACTTCTTTATAAGAATCATTTTAGAAAGAAGGGCAGCCTTGATTGCAGTATATCATATACTGACAATAGCAAATCGATTTAGAAAGAATGTGCTTCATAGAATCTATTTGTGAATCTATTATGAATATTGTGTCAGGCATTATCACTATTTATTAATAACTAATTCTCCTCTACTGCTGGGTACAAGTACGGATCCCCTGCCCCTTGAAGTTTGATGTGGCCATGTAACTTCACTTGGCCAATGAAACGTCACTTCGTGGGGGGAAATACTTTGATATAGAAGGATTTAGAGACCAGTGCAGCCTGCAAGTGCCAAGCCAACTCATGGACAGCTAGCAGAGCTCCAAGGGACTTCCTGTAAGAGAACTATTTTATTCTGTAACCCCTCTGACATTTTGGAGTTGTCTGTTATTGTATTATAATCTAGCCTATCCTGACTAGTACAAATATTCCCTGAAATGAACCACACAGGTTCAACAATGTAATGAAGGTGAAATATTATCCTGAGCTGGTGCTAATCTGAGAGGCCATAAGTTTGGTGACCTAGGCCTATGGACAAGATTCCCCAGTTTCCAGTTCAATTGATGGGACTCTTGTGATACATTTTGGTAATCTTCACTTCTCATGACTAGAATTTTAAGTATCTTGTGAAGGTTAATAAAAATATTATTTTCACATACTCTCATTATATAACACCATTAAGTGTTATCAGAAGAGGAGCAATTTTCTTCAGTGTTTTCTCAGTGAACTAGGTGTATCAACATTTATGACAATTATGTACATTCAATCAGATGACCACCAATGCCACTGATGTGTTTCAGAATTATCATTCTGTACTCAAGCTGTTATCTTGAAAAAATGGTTCAGGAAGTGTAAGTGGACATAGGCACCCTTTTCTTATATAACCCTGATTTTGCTCAGAGACCTATCCATAGCCCTCACAGTCAGATGCCTCAGAGGAAGCTGAGCTCTACTCCAGTCCCAAGGTTGGGCTGAATGGTCTCAGGCTAACCCCATTTCCCCTGCCAGTGTTCGGTTCAAATACAGGCATGAGACCCTACTTTGCCCAGTGGAAGAAGAAGTATGCTAGAGGGTTTCTAGGGCATATTTCCTTTCTTCTAAGAAAGAGTTACAGGAAGAGATGGTTTCTTCCCCTTACCCCCTCTGAATATTGTCATTTCAGGATGTGTTGCCTAGAACTGCCACAGCAGTCTTTTTGCTGTTAGCCTGAAGATGAATCCAGAGGACGCCCAGAGAAGACAGAGCTGTGATACAGAGAGAACCAGGATCCCTGAAAATAGTGTTGAGCTACAGAATCTATCAATCCTGAAGTTCTTCCTCTCTGGACTTTCTGTTGCATAGGACAAATTTCCATTGAATCAGAATTGCTATTACTTGCAGCTAAAAGCATCCTGGCTAATACATTAATAATATATTTGCTCTTTTAGGTTAGCATATGCCTTTTATGTTGCCTCTGAGAAAACAGCATGTAAAATTTTCTTTTAAGACTTCCTAAATCTTTATCCATGAATTACGATAGAGATTAGATAACAAAACTCCAGTAGTTTCTGCGATAACTGGACTCTAATCAGTCAGCATTCTTTCAAACACTATGAGCAATTCCAGAATACAGAGCAGATGGTTAAACATGTTTTACTTCACAGGTAGCTTATGGTCAAATTTCAAAGATTCAAAATAATGATCTGTCAAGTGGAAGAATGAAAATTGAAAATCTGTTTCTTTGCTGATGCCTGACAGGGTCTGGGTACTGCTGGTAATAGAACAGGGAAAGGCAAGGATTAAGCACTGCCTGGAACATAATATCAGAAGTTCTGCAAGTAAATGAAAATCAAGGTGGTGGTGTATTTTAAATCGTGAAATTGTAATCAAAGTACTTAGGTATTCTATAGATTTTTACCAAGTTCTTAGATAGTTATTTGTGTAATTACTTGTTTGCCTGCCCTGTTAGATTGCAAGCTCCTTGAGGGCAATGACCATGTTTATCTTGTTCTTCACTGCACCTCCATCACACAATTGTCATTGTTTTTTGTGATAAGAACATTTAAAATCTAGTCTTTTAGCAACTTTCAAGTATATGTATATAACACAGTATTGTTAACTATAATGACAATGCTGTGCGTTAGATCCCCAGAACTTATTTATCTTCTAACTCCAAGTTTGTACCCTCTGACCAACATGTCCCCAACTCCCCCCCCACCCCCAGGGTACTTATTTTTTTTGCAAGCTCTTCCCTTCCCCTGTAAAGTTATTCTCAGGGCTCAATTTCCCTCTTAGTGTAGTTATTACTATTATTTTGTTATCTGTTATGCCTGTAACAGATGTGGATGAAGTTGACCAATACGTGTAGTCCAGCCTTGCCAGCCCATGATGAATGTGTCACTACTCCATTTTCCTCCTTTCCTCCTTAGACTCTCTCTAAAGTCTTCCTGTCTCCTGTCCCCTAGCTTTCTCTACAAGATCATTAAATCTCTGGATTCCCAACTGAGTTAGTCTGTAAAAATTACTGACTCCAAACCACTCCCTAGATCCTTTGTGACCTTTGGTCAACTTACTTGATCCCTGGTCATTTCTTACCCTAGTAAGGTAAGAAAAATTCTGAAAGCTAATAATAACAAAGAACAAAAAATATGAGCTCTACTTATTTTCATCCCATTGATATTTCCTTGGCAGCATCCTTATGTCGAGCTGATCTGATGGCCTATTCTCATCCTTCCTCTGACAGAGATCTTTTGCTCAATTTCCATTCTAGGGATTTCCCTGGTAGTCCAGTGGTTAAGAATCCACCTTCCAATGCAGGGGACACAGGTTCAATCCCTGGTTGGGGAACTAAGATCCCACATGCCGTGGGGCAACTAAACCTCACGCCGCAACTACTGAGCCTGTGCGCCACAACTAGAGAGAAGCCCACAACGAAGACCCAACACAGCCAAAAAAACAAAAAAAAAATTTTCCATTCTAGACCACTTCTGATTCTTTCCTCTAGGCTTCACTTAATCACTGAGCCCAACAGATACTAAATAGACTTCCCTTTGTGCAAAAGGCTCAAGGACAAGCTTTCCTATGTTCAAAGTCATTTTCTTAGGCTTGGCATTAGTGTTAACTCTTAATATCCTGTCTGTCTCACTGAATCTTCATTTATCATGTAGAGTAAAAGATACCTACTAGGGTTTTCTCTGAGACATGCCTGCTTCATTAGTAGAGGGAGGTCATGCACAGAGATGTTTCTACTATGTGACCTCTACCCACCTGACCAAGGCTGACTGGACCCTTGGTAGAACTTTACCTAAACCAGGCCAATCAGATCCTCTTTCTCATGAATATGAATTGACCCCCAGTGAGTGCGAGTGCATGGCGTTTCCCCCAGCGAGTTGGAAGTGGAGTCTTATTATTGGGCAACTGTTAGCAGCAGCTATTGGCCACTCCTGAAACTTCCTAGCTCACTGACATCTGTGTGACCTGCTTTGTCAAAGCACTTTAAAGGTGGTGAAAAGTGCAAGTAAAAGAGGTAGCTGCAAATAGAGAAACAGGTAACTGACTCAAGGACTTGATAGTGTGAATTGAAGGGAACAGGTAGATCGCAGAGATACTGAGATTGAAGAAAGAGCAAGATCTGGCTAAAAGACAGTAATAACTTGAAGATAATTCTACCTCTCCATGACTGGGGAACATTTTCAATTACTATTGGAGCGGCTGGTTGCTGGGCAGATTGGGCTCTCTGGGATTCTTGAGCTTTTCAGGTAATGGTTCCTCTCTTTTCACAAGCAGCAGTGTGAAAGCCAACTATAGAACTTCACTACTGAACAGTAAACAATTTAGGAATTACTTTGTTAGGACTATTCATAACCGTTTATACTGAGGTTGGGTACAAAATGTGGGCTATTTAGCTTCCTTCTGTTTCGTACCTACTGTGTACTCACACCCATTGTTATAAATACAAGGTACTGGTGACAAGGGAGCTAAATTGGGAGAATTTAAACGGTGCATATTTATCAATGACATAATGAAAAAATAATAGAAAACCAAAATCAAATCAAGTTGCCCATGTCCTTGAGAATTTCCAAACTTATAGAAAAAGCTTTTTAACTTATCTCAGTAGATCACTCTCATAGGAAAGAGGAAAATGTTATGCAATTTTATTATCAATAATGGCTCCGTTGCTGCTTATAAAAAGTCCCTATTAGAATTTTGGCTGAAAGGGAACAGATTTTTCCATTTGATTGGGGCTTGAAATTTGGCTTCTGCCATTTGCCAGTTAGTTGTGTGACTCTATCCAAATTATATAACCTTTCTGATCTTGTTCCCACATCTGTAAAATGGGCATACCCATACCAGCCAACTCAGAACTTTTCCTTTGTTAGAAACTAGTCTCTTTGAAAGAAGCACCTAAAAAAAGTGTCACAATTTTTGGACAAGTATTGCATTCACTGCAACAAATACTTGAATGCTGACTGAAGGCCAGGACCTAAATGAATGAATTCCTTCTACAGATGGAGCTCATGGTGGTCAGGTAGGGGTGAGATGAGATGAAACCCTAATATTAACAATAGCCTTTATTACTATTTATGAGCCTTTCCTATCTGTGTTGGGTACTGTTACTACAAGGTTTACACACATTATCTCATTCATCCTCAATCCTCACAATAACCTCTTAAGGTGGGTCTCAGTGGCCTCATTTTATCCCAGAGGAAACTGAAGCCCAGAGAGATTATTTTGGTCAGGGTCAAACGGCTAATGGGTAGTGGAATCCAGATTGGAACCAACGTTTCCCAAATTCCAAAGGCTTCTGTTCTTAACCTTCCAGAGGAAAAGGAGCGGGATGTGTGTGGAAACTGGCTGTGTTAAACGCATTCTGGGATCCAGTGCCTGTAATACGCCTGAAAAATAAGGCGACGAAGGACGCCTTAGATCATACCCTTAACCCTTTTTTTCCGTTAAGAAAGTTTAACAGCTTCTCACCATCTGGACTGACTGAAGAGCGTTATAGGAAAAGGAGGCGAGCTGGGGCCGTGGTCCCCGAGGACTCAGCTGGCGGCCAAGCGGGGCTGGCGCGGCTGATCGCCAGACCTCAGGCGACCCGCCTCCGCGCGGGCGGTCAGGCCGAGGGTGCTTCGAGGTGAAGCGGCGGGTTAAGTGTGGGGCTGGAGGGCGGCAAGCGAGCGTGTGCGGGAAACGCGGGGCGCGCACCTGTAAGGAAGCGGAGATCCGAGGCCGAGAAGCCCCACGTGTAGGGATGGCGGAAGACGCGCGCTCCTGCGTGCCACCGGCTCAGGCCTGCAAGGACGGTTCTCCAGCTCCCGCCAGCTCGGGCGCCGCGCAACTCCTCCCACCCTCTCCCGCCTCCCGCGGCCAAACCAATGGGCGGGACGGGATGGGGGGAGCGCGGGGCGGAGCGGGGTGGGGCGCGCGGCTTGCGCGCAGGTGCAGCCCGGCGCCCGGCCCGCCTGTTCCGCTGCCGCCGCCGCAGCCGCAGCCGCCGCCGCCGCCGCCGCCGCCGCCGACGTGCATTCCGCTCGGCGGAGGGGCCGGGCCTGCGCTTTCTCCTCCTTCCTCCCGGCCTCCGGCTGCCGGTAGGACCCGTTTCCCGCTGCCGCTGGGAGCCTGTGTCATCGTCCGCCCTGAGCACGGTGAGGTCCTCAGGGAGCCTGTGGTCGCGACCCCCGCCGCGTCTTTGACTCTGGCCCATTGCTCTGAGGCCGGCGTCCCGCCAGGGCCGGGTGGCCGGCCTGGGCGGAGGGCGGCGTGGAGCGTGTGGATGAATGAGGCGCTCTCGGACTAGGCCGCGTGTCCCGGGAGCGGCCCACGCCTCACCCGGCACGCTATGGGGAAAGCCTTCTCCGGAGGCGGGGACGGCCAGTGGCCCAGTCCAGAGGGGGAAGATGTTGGGTGGGACCTCGCTTTGGCTGGGCGGCCAGCCACTCCTTGGTAGGAGGCCAGAGGACTGGAAAGTCTCTGCTCGTGCAGCTGTGCTTAGGAGACCTGGGGTTTGGCTGGGAACAGCTGTGAGTTACGACCCTGAGAAGGGAGATTCCTGGCCCTCGGGGTCAGGGATCAGAGGCTATCACTTCATGAGCAGGGCGTCAGCGTGGCCCCGGGAGGTTCAATTGGAGCCAGAAGACAGGGATAGTTTTAGTTCCCAGCTTATAAAACGTGAGGTTAGCAGTCCTCATGAGTTCAGTTTGCAGTACTAAAGTCGGCTCAATTTTGCCCTGAGAAACTTAGAGCCAGATTGTCAGGGACCGAAAAAGTTTCGACCTGTAAATGAAAAGGCTTAGTAGATCCATTTACGACTAGAAGTAACCAAAGGGTGGATTCAGGAGGTTGCTTATGAGGACTGATGAGTCGTAACTAGAGTGCCAAAGGTGGAAGAAACTTGTTGGAAAGACCTTGATACCGGCGTGTGTTCATTCACGCGAAAAATGGTGCTTGTGGGCGAAATGGGAAAGAACAGGTTCCAGATTGAGGGAATGGTTTGGTGGGAGGTGACTCGGTTGCTAGTGGTTCTAGAATGGATTTTCTTTGACACTCTTACCTGTGCTCCTGCTTCCAAATGCTTTCATTCATATAACCACATGTCAGGTTAAGAAAATGTTTTGTGAACAGTCTGGATGGAAGATTGGCAGCTAAATTTTATTTTTGATTTCTGGTGCCACATATTTTTAGATCAGTTTTCCAGGACTTCTCAGGAGTGACTGCTTTGACAACTATCAGAATCAGATCTGTTAACAGAACTTTTTTGTTTTCATTTTTGTTGAAAAATAAAGTGTGTCAGTTTTAGATTGATATATACAGTATGCTGTATTCTTAATCTATTATTCAATAATATATTGTGTGTGATGAAATGTGTTTTTGGTCAATGGGGACAGTAAAAAGTTTTGTTCATATGTATGTTTGTTTTGACATTTCAGATGCCCCCCAAAAAGGCAGGTGATGGAATTAAACCACCCCCAATCATTGGAAGATTTGGAACTTCCTTGAAAATTGGTGTTGTTGGGTTGCCAAATGTTGGGTAGGTGAATGTTGGGCTTTTCTCATTTTCGTTTTGTAAATACTTTGGGTCTTGTAGAAATGGGAACTCATGAGGTAATAAAAAATTAAATTGAAGAAAAGAGGCTAGGAAGCTGGACTATTAATATGTTGCAAAACAAGGTTTTCATTTACACTTATCTTATTTTTGCTTTTCTACACAGATACTGGGTTGAAACTTGAGTTACTTATATTGTTTGTTTTGCTAAACTCAGAGGAAGAAGCAGTGGGAGTTTAAACATCAAGTTGAACCAGATCAGCCCTGGTTTGCCAGAAACACTGTTGGGAGATACACAGTATTGAATTTATGAGGAATTAGAGTAGTTTAAATTAGATTTTCATGCTGGCTGGCTCCATAGGGTACTTAGGCTGGCTACCAGAGGCCATGCAGTAGGATACTTTAGGAAATAGTTTTAAAAGCCCCATTATAAATTTGATTAGATTTTTGGGAGATCAGGGATCAGATGGCTGAATTTTTACTAGAAAAGAAGGTGACAAGTTTGAACTTAATATTGGAAGTTATGTGCTAAAAGGGTATCTTATAAAGTGGCTAAATCTGAAAGTTGTGAGAATAAAATTTTGAGTTTTGTAATGTTTAAAATTAAAGTGAATTATTACTGCAAATAAGACTAATTAGGAAATACTTGTGGGGTTTATTATATAAATCTGTACACATGCAACTTGGTTGTTCAAAGTCTACTTTTTTCATTATTTGCCCTTCTATTTTATACCTTTTACTAACCTTAAAATGTAAAATGTCTCAGAAGTGATTAGGGTGTACTAAGGAGTAACAGATCCAATATGGATTTATTAAGAGGACGGAAGGTATTTTGGAATGTGCTTTAGGCTTTTAGATTGGTGGCAGGTAGGACGTTCTTTCACGTGTTCCTAGGAGCCCCTGTCATAGAGATTGCTTAGTGAATGGAGCATGGTGTGACCAAGTAAGGCAGTTCTGAAATTCTTGTAATGTAAAACATGACAAGTGGGGCTGTCCTAATTTCAGTCTGGAGCTGGAGAGGTTTGCATTTTGAGGGGGTTTCCTGCTGTGATATAGGCTGCTTGCAAAGTAAGACTAAATAGAGAGTGGGAATATAAGCAAAACAAATAATTAAGCAAAGTACTGTAGGGTGCTGTCAATAAACTTGAAAGCAAGATATGATCGTTATGCATGTTGTGAACTTTATTGCGTTAGTAAGCAAGACATAGTTTTTAGATATTAACATACTTCTTTCATTCTAGAATCATTGCAGTCAATGCAGCTTGACTTTAAATGGGACTGATTTAAAATGGGCCATCTTAAAAAATGTTCCCTGTATGAGTTTTTTAGCATAGAGCATAATAAAGTCAATATATAAAGGAAAATAACCTAGAATATTTTATTATCCGGTATAAATGTGCTATTTATGCTTTTAAATTAAATACTCCTCCCACTTTCCCCCAGTTTTATTGACATATACTTTATAAACAGTAAAATTCACTCATTTTAATAACGCGCAGTTCAATGAGTTTTGGCAATTGTGTTTGGTTATGAACACCCCTTTTTTTAGAATGATCTTACATTGCCTAACTGTATCAGGTAGGGTTCTTCGTAAGCAACACAAATTCTTGCTGTTTTAAGCAAGAAAAAGAGACTTATTGGAAGGAGAGCATTGAAGGACAAGCTGAACAGCCAGGCCTCAGGAAGGACAGGAGCCTGGGTAGTGCTGGCAGAGACGGGTCCACGTGGAGCTCAGCCATATGAACTGAACTTCTGGGTGTTGCTCATCACCTGCTGCCTCTCCAGTGATATAGATTCCTGTGTAAGGAAATCTTATTGGGCATGTCTACCTCTGGATAGGCCCACAAGAAATGGATTGGGGAGAGAGGACAGTTCTCTGAAGGATGGCCTGCTGATCAAAAATAAGGACATTTAGTGCTGAAACCATCTAAAGAATCTCTTGATTTTTAGAGAACTGGATGAATAAGAAGGTTTGCTGATTACCTAGAAACATAGAGAGATATTTATAGCTAACAACAGTTGATATTTATTTGAACACTTATTTAGTGTATGCCTATCACTATTCTGAGCACTTTATGTGTATTATCTAATTTAATCAATGTTTAACATCCCTGCCCCCTTCTCATTGGAATTTAAGTTCCGTAAAGGCAAGGATTGTCTTGTTCTTGTTTGTTGTATTTCTAGCACCTAGACTGGTGTTAGGAACTTAGTAGGTAGGCACTCAGTAATTATCTGTGAATGGATAGTTTTTCTGCCCTTGATGCCATGTGTAGGTTTAATGATAAGGAGGCACGTTTTGATGGCTACTTTTTTTTTTTTTTTTTTTTGTGGTACGCGGGCCTCTCACTGTTGTGGCCTCTCCCATTGCGGAGCACAGGCTCCGGACGCGCAGGCTCAGCGTCCATGGCTCACGGGCCCAGCCGCTCCGCGGCATGTGGGATCTTCCCGGACCCGGGCACGAACCCGCGTCCCCTGCATTGGCAGGCGGACTCTCAACCACTGCGCCACGAGGGAAGCCCAGAAGTTTCTTTTTTATGTAAAAGTGTAAATTTTGCAGTCATAGATTGGTATATTGACCTTGCTTTATGAAATCTTAGAAACCCCAGCTCCTTGCACCTCATGCTTCAGCAATCCCAAGGGAATGGCCTTTCATTCTCATGGACCAAAGTGTTGTGAATTCCAGACAACTGGTTATCCGAGGGGTGAAAGGACCAAACAACTTGCCCTGCAGTCTAAGAGGGATTTTTTTTTTTCCTGTAAGCTGCCACACCATACTTCTGGTAACATTCCTTTGTCCAGAATAGTCATAAGAATTTACTTTCAAGGAAGGCTAGGATATGTAGTCTTTATTTTGATGGACATATGTTCAGTTAAAAATTCTGTTATTATGAAAGGAGGAAAGAATGAATATTGGGGGACAACTGTATACTCTGTTCCATTACTCAGCAACTGCCTCAGGAGAGTATTTGTCTTGCTTAGTTGATACTTCTGGGAATGTCCTTTGGTTGTTCCTACAGCTTGCCTTTTCCCAATTTGCCAGAGTCCAACCATAAAGCTATGTACTGTTGTTGAGGAAAACATTGTAGGAAATGCTTTAAAAAAAAAATCACAGGGTAATTATGTTCAGTGTTTTAGTTATCTATTTTTATGTAGGAAACCACTCCAAAAGTTTGTGGTTTAAAACGATAAATATTTATAATAATATTTCTCATGATTCTGTGGGTTAGCTGGGTGAGTCTTCTGCTGGTCTCACTTGAGATCCTTCATGTGGCTGCATTCAGCTGATGGCTAGTTGGGTTGGAAGGTCCAAGATGGCCATACCCACAGGGCTGGGGCCTTATCAGGCTGGAAGTCTAGGGCATTTCTATCTTCCCTTACTTGGCTTCTTTCTCTCCAAGTGGTCTCCAGCCCAAACTTTTTTATAGCATGGTGGCTGACTCCCAAGAGAGTGAAAATGTGCCAGTGGTACAAAACACTCCCACCTATTTCTTTTAGTCAAAGCAAGTCGTGAGATAAGGAGGGAAGGGAAATAGACTCAGCCTCTTGAGGGGAGGAGTAGAAAAGAACGTGTGGCCATCTTTAATCCATTGCATTCTACTATTTTCCTATTTTCCTAATATAGTTTTGTATGACACCCATTTGTTCCCTGGAGAAGTCTTCCTGGCTCATTCTTAGTTGCTTGTTCTTACTGAAGAGGCTCCATTCTTGATTGCTTCGAGAAACTCACTGGAGGAAGATTAATCTCTAGGTGCTCAATTAATAATGCTCTCTTTAATGCATATATTTATTTTTCATGCTGGCCAGTTTTTTTCCAATATTTGATTATAAAAAATTTCACATACAGAAAAGCCACTCACTTTTTATACAGAATAGTGTTTATTATATATACATTATATATAAGAAACAATAAGCAATTATGTATATTCTATCCTTGGGATAGATTATATTTTTCTTTTACAATTTTAAAGTCTTAATAGTAATCTTCCACTTATGACTATTAATAATTTGTTTTTTGCAGATTGCTTGCATGAACTAGTTTGAAATTGATGTGGAAATGAAGGTACAGCGTGGTACAGATTGTGTATTTTAACTCTTTTGTAGGTCATTTAAGACCTCTTAAAAATGTTTGCTTTTGACAAAAACTATAGCAAAAGGCAATAATGATCTGATTGTCAAAGCTGGTACTCACTTTTTGTCCTTAACTTACTTAACCTCTCTGCCCTATTTGGCACTGTTAGTAACTCCCCACCTCTCTCAACTCTTCCTTCAGTCTTTTGTGCTTGCTACACTTCCTGTGTTTGCGCTCTATATTAGGTTTCTGTCCTTGGCTGTCTTCTCTTTTATACTTTCTCCCTGGGCAGTCTCATCCTCTCCTAATTTTAATCATATGTTGGCTTCTCTTTTCTAAATTTATATGTCCTGCTCAGGTTGCATCTGAGTTCCAGATTCATATATCTAACTGCCCTGAATATCTCCAGTTAAATTTCTACACCCTACATGTCTAAAACTGAGCTTGTTGCCTCTTGCATTCCCTATCTTGGTTAATAATACTACTTTCCACCCAGATGCTTGAGAGATTTATCTTTTCATCCTTTCCCCTCAGCTGTATTTTTCAGTAGGGCACCAAACCTGGTACCTGAATATCTCTCTGATCTATTTTCTTCACATCTTTTTGCCACTCATTTTTTACTTGAATTATTCCAGAGGCTTCTTAAGTGGGCCTTCTGTCAGGGCGTTATCTATAGTAAATCTTTTTTTGTTTTGTCCCAGTGTTTTTTTGTTTTTGTTTTTTAAATTGAGGTATAACATACACAGTAAAATGCGAAAACTTTAAATGTACATATCAGATTTTTACATTTTAATTCACCCATGTAACCAGTACCCACATCAAGATCTAGAACAAATCCAGTGCCACAAAAGACTTCCTTGTACCCCTTCCCAGTTGGTACTCTCCTTCCTAGGATAACCATATTCCAACTTCTATTACCACATTGATTAGTTTGCCTGATACAGATGGAATCACACATTATGTACTCTTTTTTTTTTTTCTTTTTTGCGGTACGCGGGCCTCTGACGGTTGTGGCCTCTCCCGTTGCGGAGCACAGGCTCCAGACGCGCAGGCTCAGCAGCCATGGCTCACGGGCCCAGCTGCTCCGCGGCATGTGGGATCTTCCCGGACCAGGGCACGAACCTGCGTCCCCTGCATGGGCAGGCGGACTCTCAACCACTGCGCCACCAGGGAAGCCCACATTATGCACTCTTTATATCTTTTACAAGTCAACATTATGCCTGAGAGAATATACACTATATTTACCCTTTTTGCTATTGATGGGCATTTGGGTTGTTTCCTTTTTTTGTCTATTATGAATAGAGCTGCTTTGAACATTCATGTACATGTCTTTTGGTGGGTAGATATAAGAACTCATTTCTGTTGGGTGAATGGATACACTTACCCCACTCACCCTATCCCCCAAACTCCCCACCTCTAGGAGTTAAATAGCTTTAGATACCGCCACATAATTTTCCAAAGTGGTTATTCCAATTATAATGCTGGTATTGTAAAAAAGAGTTCTAATTTCTCTTCATCCTCACTAGCACTTGGTATTATCATTCTTTTTCATTTTGGCCATACTTGTGTGTAGTATCATGATCGTTTTGCATACCTGTGATAGCTAATGATTTTGAACATCTTTTAATATGTTTACTGGACATCTTTTGTGAAGGATATTTTTTCTTTTTAGTAATAATTAGGTGTTTTTTAATTCTGGTATGGGTTCCTTGTTGGATATGCATTAGAACTACCTCTTCCTAGTCTGTGTGACTTTTTGCTTAAGAGTAAATAAAAATTGTTTTTGAAGTAGTTTCACAATTAAAAAATTTCACACTTGCAAAGCTAGTTAAAAAAATTCCTATATGAGGTCTGCTTACACTCCCCAAATGTTAACATAGTACAGTTATAAAAATCAGGAAATTAGCATTGATTTACCAGTTGTCTCACTAATGTCCATTTTCTAGTCCAGGATCTAATACAGGATTACGTATATGTTGCATTTAATTGTTGCTGTGTCCTTAGTTTCCTTTAACCTAGAACAGTTTCTCACTTTGTCTTTCATGTCCTTGACACTTTTGAGGAGTGCTGACCTCTTATGGTAGGCTCTTAAACCTTGGGGTTTATCTAATATTTCCTTGTGATTAAATTCAAATTATGCATTTTTGGATGCAGAAGTGACATGTGCTTCTTAGTACATTATATCAGGAAGCACACAATGTTGATTTGTCCAGTTACTGGTGATTTTAACTTTGATCACTTATCTTTTCTTCACTGAAAAGTTTACTATATTTTCCATTGCAATTAATAAATATATCTTTTAGGGAGATACTTTGAAATTATGTAAATATTGTGTTTCTCATACTTTTGCCCCCCAGTTTTGGCGTGTATTAATGATTCTTGTTTGAAATAGTTATTATTGTGGTGTTTACCAAATGGAGATTTAAAAATTTCTGTTGGTCTTCTATATTTATAGAGGAAACAATTTATAGAAGGAACAATGGAAATTCTATTGTTTAGAATTCTATTGTTTAGAATTCTGTTGTAAAGAAGAACCCCCCATTTTCTCATGTAAATTACTTATAATTTGTTTATATCAGGATCAGTTTTTACTTTGTTGGTTATAATGCGTTACTATTGTTATTTATTTTGTTGCTCAAATTGCCCACATTTGGCCATCAGAAGCCTTCCTGTTCACTAGTATTACTTTTGATGTGTCCTCTATTTTTTGAGTATTTTCTAGTTTCTAGCTCCACATTATGTTCCAGGCTTATTTGTACTTTCTCTGTCCCAGCTTTGTAATAAACAAATTTTTCTGTTGACATATGTTTTCATCTCTCTTGGGTGTATACTTAGGAGTGGAATTTCTGGGTTGTATGTAACCGTATATTTAACTATTTGAGGAACTGCCAAACTTTTCTAAAGCAAGTGTGTCATTCTGTGTTCTTACCAGCAATGTATGTGGGTTCTACTTTCTTCACATTCTCACCAGTGCTTGTAATTATCTTTATTAAACATTTTTTATTTTTTTAAAATTTTATTTATTAATTTTTTTTTTTTTTTGCGGTATGCGGGCCTCTCACTGTTGCGGCCTCTCCCGTTGCGGAGCACAGGCTCCGGACGCGCAGGCTCAGCAGCCATGGCTCACGGGCCCAGCTGCTCCGCGGCATGTGGGATCTTCCCAGACTGGGGCACGAACCAGTGTCCCTTGCGTTGGCAGGCGGACTCTCAACCACTGCGCCACCAGGGAAGCCCTATTAAACATTTTTTAAATTGAGGTTTAGTTGATTTACAATATTATAGTAGTTTCAGGTGTGCAACATAGTGATTCAAAATTTTTATAGATTATACTTCATTTATAGTTATTATAAAATATTGGCTATATCCCTTGTGCTGTGCAACATATCCTTGTAGCTTATTTATTTTATACATATTAGTTTTTACCTCTTACTCCCCTATCCGTATCTTGCCACTATACCCTTTCCCTGTCCTCACTGATAACCACTATTTTGTTTTCTCTGTCTTCATTTTGATTTCATTTTATTTCAGATATTTTATTTTTTATACAATAGTTCTGTCTGGATAGTTTTCATATTTTTTCATTCCTCATTATCTTCACCTGTGAGTCTGTTTATTTTTTGTTATATTCACTGGTTTGTTTTGTTTTTTAGATTCCACATATAAGTGATAATATACAGTATTTGTCTTTCTCTGCCTGACTTATTTCACTAAGCATAATACCCTCCAGGTCCAGCCACATTGTTGCAAATGGCAGAATTTCTTTCTTTTTTTTAATGGCTGAGTAGTATTCCATTGTGTGTGTGTGTGTGTGTGTGTGTGTGTGTGTGTGTGTGTGTGTGTGTGTGGTGTGTATCTCATGTTATCTTTATCCCTTTATCTGTTCATGGACACTTAGTTTGCTTCCATATCTTGGCTATTGTAAATAATGGTGCTATAAACACTGGGGTGTATGTATCTTTTAGAATTAATATTTTCATTTTCTTTGGATATGTACCCAAGAAGTCAAATTGCTGGATCATATGGTAGTTCTACTTTTAGTTTTTTGAGGAACCTGCGTGCTGTTTTCCACAGTGGTTGCAGCAATTTTTGTTCCCACCAACAGTGTACAGGGTTCTTTTTTCTCCACATCCTAGCTAATATTTGTTATTTGTGGTCTCTGATTGTTATCATCTTTTTAATTATAGCAAAGGCATGAAGTGGTATCTCATTGTGGTTTTGAATTGCATTTCCTTGATGCCTAATAATATTGAGCATCTTTTCATGTGCTTATAATGCCTTCATTTTGGAACGGTTTTCGTTGGGAATTCCAGGAACAGTTTTTCTTTCAGCACATTGAAGGTATCTTCCATTTTCTTCTGGCTTTCTAATGAGAAGTCTGTTGTCGTTATTATCGTGGTTTGTTTGTACATAATGTGTTGTTGTTGTTTTTTTTTCCTATAGCTTTCTTTAAAATTTTCTCTTTACTACTGGTTTTCAGAAATTTGATTTTCATATGCATTGATGGGGTTTTCCTTATGCCTCTTTTGCTTGGGGTCTGTTGAGACTTTAGGCTTGTGAGTTTATGATTTTCATAAAATTTGTAAAATATTTGGCCAGAGCATTTCTTCAAATGCTCTTTTCTTCCCCTCTCCTTTCCCTTCCTCTCCTTCTGAGACTTTTATTACATATGGGTTAGTCCACTAGGTAATATTCTACTGAAGCTCTGGTTATGTTTTTGTCCAATTTTTTCCCCCTGTGCTTCATTTGATAGCTGCTATTGTTCTGTCTTCATGTTCACTGATCTTTTCTGCAGTGTCTAATCTACAGTTAGTCACATCCAATGTGTTTCATTTCAATTCAGTTTTTTCATATACTGTATTTTTTATACAATAGTTCTGTCTGGATGGTTTTCATATTTTCATTATCTTCATATTTACCTTTATATCCTTCAGAAAAATTTTTAAAAATCTATTACATTTATTTTAAGGTCCTCGTCTGCTAATTCCATCATCTCTATCATTACTGTGTTTGTGTTTATTGACTTTTATCTTGCTTTGGATCTATATTTTCCTGCTTCTTTGCATGCCTGTTAATTTTTATTGGATTCCAGATGCTGGATTTTATGTTGAGTGCTTAATGTTAGAGTATTCCTTTAACGAGTGTAGGACTTTGTTCTGGCATTTAGTTTTTGTGTATCATTTTGATTGTTTTGAGGCTGTTTATTATATTTTCTTATGATGAGTTCATAATATTTTTTGCTCTGGTGCTACTTTAGCTCGGATACTAAGATGTGACTCTTTGAAGACTCTACCCAAGTTCCCTTATATTATTATATCTTTCTCTGCTCTGGCTGGTGGGGATGTGAACTGTTCCAAGCTCCGTGTGAACCTGAGAACTGTTCACTGTGCTGCTTTTGAGTGTTTTTTTTCTCCTGGCCTTTGGAGACTGAGCTTCCTCATATACAAATATTACTAAGCCATATTCTTGAAGATACCTTCTGCTTACCTCCAGAGCCCTCTCTCTGTGCAGCTGCTTCCTTTCTAGTATACTGTCCTGTAAATTTTAGCTACTTTGGCCTGCTTAAACTCTCATCTCAGTCTCTTTAACTTGGCATGACTGCCGGGTTCTATTGGTTTCCCCTCCCTGTGCTGTGGCTTTGAAACCACCTTTAGGCAGTAAGCTAGGGTAGTTTTAGAGCTTAGTTCATTTGTTGTTTTCACAGGGAACACAGTCCTGTGCTACATACTGTCCCCTGTTTGAAAACTGTTTATTTCATATTTTATCTGATTTCCTAGCTCTTTGTGTCAGGAGGGCAGTTCCATAAATAGAAGGGGAAGCAAAATTCCCCAGTAACATTTAAATGAACTTAAATATTATTGTATACTTCTCAGTATTCCAGGGTGCCTCCTCTTTCATGGAAATTCATGACTTGGGAATTATTTGTTTTCTTTTTCAATATGTTATGAATAATCTTTTGGACAATGGATATGCTCTCCCACTCACTCTTTCCTGTTATCAACAGTAATTGTGTACCTTAAAAGTACTTCATAATTTACTTTCTGTTAAATCTTTTAATTTTCATTGTTTATTTTTCAGAATTCTGGTCACTTTTTTTTTCTATTTTCACAATTTTTTTTTGCATTTTTTAAAATTAGTTATCCATTTTATACATATTAGTGTATATATGTCAATCCCAATATCCCAATGCATCACACCACCCCCCACCCACCGCTTCCCCACTTGGTGTCCATACGTTTGTTCCCTACATCTGTGTCTCAATTTCTGCCCTACAGACTGGTTCATCTGTACCATTTTTCTAGGTTCCATGTATATGCGTTAATATACAATATTTGTTTTTCACTTTCTGACTTACTTCACTCTGTATGACAGTCTCTCAATCCATCCCTGTCTCTACAAATGACCCAATTTCGTTCCTTTTTATGGCTGAGTAATATTCCATTGTATATATATACCACATCTTCTTTATCCATTTGTCTGTTGATGGGCATTTAGGTTGCTTCCATGTCCTGGCTATTGTAAACAGTGCTGCAATGAACATTGGGGTGCATGTATCTTTTTGAATTATGGTTTTCTCTGGTTATGTGCCCAGTAGTGGGATTGCTGGGTCATATGGTAATTCTATTTTCAATTTTTTAAGGAACCTCCATACTATGCTCCATAGTGGCTGTATCAATTTACATTCCCACCAACAGTGCAAGAGGGTTCCCTTTTCTCCACACCCTCTCCAGCATTTGTTGTTTGTAGATTTTCTGGTGATGCCCATTCTAACTGGTATGAGGTGATACCTCATTGTAGTTTTGATTTGCATTTCTCTAATAATTAGTGATGTTGAGCAGCTTTTCATGGGCTTCTTGGCCATCTGTATGTTTTCTTTGGAGAAATGTCTATTTAGGTCTTCTGCCCATTTTTGGATTGGGTTTTTTTTTTTAATATTGAGTTGCATGAGCTGTTTATATATTTTGGAGATTAATCCTTTGTCCGTTGATTCATTTGCAAATATTTTCTCCCATTCTGAGGGTTGTCTTTTCATCTTGTTTGTAGTTTCCTTTGCTGTGCAAAAGCTTTTAAGTTTCATTAATTCCCATTTGTTTATTTTAGTTTTTATTTCCATTACTCTAGGAGGTGGATCAAAAAAGATCTTGCTGTGATTTATATCAAAGAGTGTTCTTCCTATGTTTTCCTCTAAGAGTTTTATAGTGTCCGGTCTTGCATTTAGGTTTCTAATCCATTTTGAGTTTATTTTTGTGTATGGTGTTAGGGAGTGTTCTAATTTCATTCTTTTACATGTAGCTGTCCAGTTTTCCCAGCACCGCTTATTGAAGAGACTGTGTTTTTCTCCATTTTATATCCTTGCCTCCTTTGTCATAGATTGGTTGACCATAGGTGTGTGGGTTTATCTCTGGGCTTTCTATCCTGTTCCATTGATTTATATTTCTGTTTCTGTGCCAGTACCGTATTGTCTTGATTACTGGCTTGGCAGTATAGTCTGAAGTCAGGGAGTCTGATTCCTCCAGCTCCTTTTTTTTTCCCTCAAGACTGCTTTGGCTATTTGGGGTCTTTTGTGTCTCCATACAAATTTTAAGATTTTTTGTTCTAGTTCTGTAAAAAATGCCACTGGTAATTGGATAGGGATTGCATTGAATCTGTAGATTGCTTTGGGTTGTATAGTCATTTTCACATTATTGATTCCTCCAGTCCAAGAACATGGTATATATCTCCATCTGTTTGTATCAGCTTTAATTTCTTTCATCAGTGTCTTATAGTTTTCTGCATACAGGTCTTTTGTCTTCCTAGGTAGGTTTATTCCTAGGTATTTTATTCTTTTTGTTGCAATGGTAAATGGGAGTGTTTCCTTAATTTCTCTTTAAGATTTTTCATCATTAGTGTATAGGAATGCAAGAGATTTTTGTGCATTAATTTTGTATCCTGCAACTTTACCAAATTCATTGATAAGCTCTAGTAGTTTTCTCGTGGCATCTTTAGGATTCTCCATGTATAGTGCCATGTCATCTGCAAACAGTGACAGTTTTACTTCTTCTTTTCCAATTTATATTCCTTTTATTTCTTTTTCTTCTCTAATTGCCATGGCTAGGACTTCCAACACTATGTTGAATAATAGTGGTGAGAGTGGACATCTTTGTCTTGTTCCTGATCTTAGAGGAAATGCTTTCAGTGTTTCACTATTGAGAATGATGTTTGCTCTGGGTTTGTCGTATATGGCTTTTATTATGTTGAGGTAGGTTCCCTCTATGCCCACTTTGGAGAGTTTTTATCATAAATGGGTGTTGAATTTTGTCAAAAGCTTATTCTGCATCTATTGAGATGATCATATGGTTTTTCTTCTTCAGTTTCTTAATATGGTGTATCACATTGATTGATTTGCATATATTGAAGAATCCTTGCATCCCTGGGATAAATCCCACTTGATCATGGTGTATGATCCTTTTAATGTGTTGTTGGATTCTGCTTGCTAGTATTTTGTTGAGGATTTTCGCATCTACATTCATGAGTGATATTGGTCTGCAATTTTCTTTTTTTGTAGTATCTTTGTCTGGTTTTGGTATCAGGGTGATGGTGGCCTCATAGAATGAGTTTGGGATTGTTCCTTCCTCTGCAATTGTTTGGAAGAGTTTGAGAAGGATGGGTGTTAGCTCTTCTCTAAATGTTTGATAGAATTCACCTGTGAAGCCATCTGGTCCTGGACTTTTGTTTGTTGAAAGACTTTTAATCACAGTTTCAATTTCATTACTTGCGATTGGCCTGTCCATATTTTCTGTTTCTTCCTGGTTCTGTCTTGGAAGGTTATACCTTGTAAGAATTTGTCCATTTCTTCCAGGTTGTCCATTTTATTGGCATAGGGTTGCTTGTAGTAGTCTCTTAGGATGCTTTGTATTTCTGTGGTGTCTGTTGTAACTTCTCCTTTTTCATCTCTAATTTTATTGACTTGAGTCCTCTCCCTCTTTTTCTGGATGAGTCTGGCTAATGGTTTATCAATTTTGTTTATCTTCTCAAAGAACCAGCTTTTAGTTTCATTGATCTTTGCTATTGTTTTCTTTGTTTCTATTTGATTTATTTCTGCTCTGATCTTTATGATTTCTTTCCTTCTACTAACTTTGGGTTTTGTTTGTTCTTTCTCTAGTTCCTTTAGGTGTAAGGTTAGATTGTTTACTTGAGATTTTTCTTGTTTCTTGAGGTAGGATTGTATTGCTATAAACTTCCCTCTTAGAACTGCTTTTGCTGCATCCCATAGGTTTTGGGTCATCGTGTTTTCATTATCATTTGTCTCTAGGTATTTTTTGATTCCCTCTTTGATTTCTTCAGTAATCTCTTGGTTATTTAGTAACATACTGTGTTTGTGTCTTTTACATTTTTTTCCCTGTACTTGATTTCTAATCTCATAGCGTTGTGGTCAGAAAAGATGCTTGATGTGATTTCAGTTTTCTTAAATTTACTTTGGCTTGATTTGTTACCCAAGATGTGATCTATCCTGGAGAATGTTCCATGAGCACTTGAGAAGAAAGTGTAATCTGCTATTTTGGATGGAATGTCCTATAAATATCCGTTAAATCTATCTGGTCTATTGTGTCTTTTAAAGCTTGTGTTTCCTTATTAATTTTCCGTTTGGATGATCTGTCCATTGGTGTAAGTGAGGTGTTCAAGTCCCCCACTATTACTGTGTTACTGTCAATTTTCTCTTTTATAGCTGTTAGCCATTGCCTTATGTATTGAGGTGCTCCTTTTTTGGGTGCATACATATTTATAATTGTTATATCTTCTTCTTGGATTGATTCCTTGATTTTTATGTAACGTCCTTCCTTGTCTCTTGTAACATTCGTTATTTTAAAGTCTGTTTTATTTGATATGAGTATTGCTACTCTAGCTTTCTTTTGATTTCCATTATCATGGAATATCTTTTTCCATCCCCTCACTTTCATTGTGTATGTGTCCCTAGGTTTGAAGTGGGTCTCTTGTAGACAGCATATATATGGGTCTTGTTTTTGTATCCATTCATCAAGCCTGCGTCTTTTGGTAGGAGCATTTAATCCATTCACGTTTAAGGCAATTATCGATATGTATGTTCCCGTTACCATTTTCTTAATTGTTTGGAGTTTGTTTTGTAGGTCCTTTTCTTCTCTTGTGTTTCCCACTTAGAGATGTTCCTTCGGCATTTGTTGTAGAGCTGGTTTGGTGGTGCTGAATTCTTTTAGCTTTTGCTTGTCTGTAAAGCTTTTGATTTCTCCATCGAATCTGAATGAGATCCTTGCCGGGTAGAGTAATCTTGGCTGTAGTTTCTTCTCTTTCATTACTTTAAATATGTCATGCCAGTCCCTTCTGGCTTGTAGAGTTTCTGCTGAGAAATCAGCTGTTAACCTTTTGGGAGTTCCCTTGTATGTTATTTGTCATTTTTCCCTTGCTGCTTCAATAATTTTTCTTTGTCTTTAGTGTTTGCTAATTTGATTACTATGTGTCTCGGTGTGTTTCTCCTTGGGTTTTTCCTGTATGGGACTCTCTGTGCTTCCTGGACTTGGGTGACTATTTCCTTTCCCATGTTAGGGAAGTTTTCAACTATAATCTATTCAGATATTTTCTCTGGTCCTTTCTCTCTCTCTTCTCCTTCTGGGACCCCTATAATGTGAATGTTGTTGTGTTTAATGTTGTCCCAGAGGTCTCTTAGGCTGTCTTCATTTCTTTTCATTCTTCTTTCTTTATTCTGTTCCACAGCAGTGAATTCCACCATTCTGTCTTCCAGGTCACTTATCTGTTCTTCTACCTCAGTTATTCTGCTATTGATTCCTTCTGGTGTATTTCTCATTTCAGTTATTGTATTGTTCATCTGTGTTTGTTTGTTCTTTAATTCTTCTAGGTCTTTGTTAAACATTTCTTGCATCTTCTTGATCTTTGCCTCCATTCTTTTTTCCGATGTCCTATATCATCTTAACTATCATTATTCTGAATTCTTTTTCTGGAAGGTTGCCTATCTCCACTTCATTTAGCTGTTTTTCTGGGGTTTTATTTTTTTCTTTCATCTGGTACATAGCCTTCTGCCTTTTCATCTTGTCTTTCTGTGAATGTGGTTTTTGTTCCATAGGCTGCAGGATTGTAGTTCTTCGTGCTGCTGCTGTCTGCCCTCTCGTGGATGAGGCTAAGAGGCTTGTGGAAGTTTCCTGATGGGAGGGACTGGTGCTGGGTAGAGCTGGGTGTTGCTCTGGTGGGCCGAGCTCAGTAAAACTTTAATATGCCTCTCTGCTGATGGGTGCGGCTGGGTTCCCTCCCTGTTGGTTGTTTGGCCTGAGGGGAGCCAACACTGGAGCCTACCCTGGCTCTTTGGTGGGGTAATGGCGGGCTCTGGGAGAGCTCTTGCCAAGGAGTACTTCCCAGAACTTCTGCTGCTAGTGTCCTTGTCCTCATGGTGAGACACAGCCACCCCCGCCTCTGCAGGAGACCCTCCAACACTAGCAGGTAGGTCTGGTTCAGTCTCCTGTGGGGTCACTGCTCTTTCCCCTGGGTCCTGATGTGGACACTACTTTGTGTGTGCCCTCCAAGAGTGGAGTCTCTTTTTCCCCCACTCCTGTCGAAGTCCTGCAATCAAATCCCGCTAGCCTCAAAGTCTGATTCTCTGGGAGTTCCTCCTCCTGTTGCCGGACCCCCCAGGTTGGGAAGCCTGAAGTGGGGCTCAGAACCTTCACTCCAGTGGGTAGACTTCTGTGGTATAAGTGTCCTCCAGTTTGTGAGTCACCCATCCAGCAGTTATGGGGTTTGATTTTATTGTGAAAGCACCCCTCCTACCATCTCATTACAGCTTCTCTTTTGTCTTTGGATGTGGGGTATCTTTTTTGGTGAGTTCCAGTGTCTTCCTGTCGATGATTGTTCAGCAGTTAGTTGTGATTCTGGTGCTCTTGCAAGAGGGAGTGAGAGCCCGTCCTTCTACTCCACCATCTTGAACCTGAAGCCTGGTCACTGTTGCTATATCATATAATTTCAGATTTTTTTTTTTTGCTCATTTATTTATTTACTATTAACTGTAGACTGTTTTGGATTTCACCAGTTTTCCTGCTAATGTCCTTTTTCTTTTCCTGTATAGACCTTTTAAAGGTCATGAAAAATTTCATTTACTTTTGAAAAGTTCTATTCAGGTATTTTGTATAATGTCTCTCAATTCCAGTTTGATGTTTCCTCATGCTGTGGACGTTTTCTTTATCCATTCCTCTGTCGATAGACATTAGGGCTGCTTCCACCTTTTGGTTATTGTAAATAATGCTGCAGTGAACATGAGTGTCCAAATATCACTTTGAGATCCTGCTTTTAATTATTTTGGGTAAATACCCTGAAGTGGAGTTGCTGGATCACATGGTAATTCTATTTTTAGTTTGTTGAGGAACCTTCATACTGTTTTCCATAGCAGCTGTACCATTTTACCTTCCACCAACAGTGTACTAGAGTTCTAATTTCTCTACGTCTTGGCCAACGCTTGTTTTCTGTTTTTTTGATAGTGACTGTCTTAATGGGTGTGAGGTGATACCTCATTGTGGTTTTGATGTGCATTTTACTGATGATTGGTGATGTTGAGCATCTTTTCATATGTTTCTTGGCTATTTGTTTATCTTCTGTGGAGAAATGTCTATTGAGGTCCTTTGCTACTTTTTAATGTTACTTTTTAAAGTTACTTTTGTTGTTGTTGTTAAGTTATACTAGTTCTCTATACATTCTGGATATTAACTCTTTATCAGACATGTGATTTGCAATTATTTTTTTCCCATTCTATAGGTTACCTTTCACTCTGTTGATTGTTTCTTTTGATGTGCAGTTTTTAAGTTTGAGGTAGTCTCATCTTTTTTCTAATTTTGCTTTTGTTGCGTGTCCTTTTGGTGTCATATCTCAGAAATAATTGCCAAATCCAGTGTTACGAAGTTTTTCCCCTACATTTCCTCTGTGACTTTTATAGTTTTAGGCTCTACCTTTAGGTCTGTAATCCATTTTGAGTTAATTTTTGTGTATGGTGTAAGGTAAGGGTCTTCATTCCTTTGCATGTGGCTATCCAGTTTTCTCAGTGTCATTTATTGAAGAGACTGTCTTTTCCCCATTGTGTGGTCTTGATACTCTTGTCAAAGATTATCTGACTGTATATGGGAGGATTTATTTCTGGGCTCTATTCTGTTCCACTGGTATATGGGTCCATCTTTATGTCAATTCCACACTATTTGGATTACTGTAGTTTTATAATATATATTTTGGTATCAGAAATCATGCAATAGACTTTTGGGAAGAACACTGTGGAGGTGAAGTGCCTTTCTCATTGTGTCATATTGAGGGCCTACATGACAGCAACATGATTTGTCACTTGTGATGTTAACCTTGATCATTTGGTTAAGGTGATGTCTGCCAGATTTCTCCACTGTAAAATTATCCTTTTTCTTTTTGATAGGCTGTTCCTTAGAAGCAAGTCACTAAGTCCAACCCATGCTCAAGGGGAGGGGAATTAAGCTCCACCTCCTGAAGGAATGAGTATCAAAGAATTTGTGGACATTCGTTAAAATCACCACAGTAATTAATTAATATTATGGGGGAAAGGTATCTTGAGGCTATTTAAATATTCTGTTTCTTCTTAAAGTTTCCCCAGCTAAACTTTATCACTTCTTAGTGGATTTTGCCTGCAGCAATTATTAGTGTGGTGTTCTAATGGTGATATTCTACTTCCCTTATTCCTCTTACATTTATTATTTGGAATTCTTCTGTATGGAATGTTTTTTTTCCCCCCTACAATTAGGTTATTTATTCAATCATTTATATAGTTCTATTTAGACTCAGTGAAATTTTTTTTATTCTTTGGGTTTTAATCCAATATTATCAGTATTTATTTTATTGCTCAAATTGTTCAGATTTGGTCATTGGGAGCTCCTTTAAGTTGCGTTTTATGTCCTTTTTACATGCCTCCATCTTTTTTTTCTATTCTTTTTGTTTTTTCCTTTCTTTTTTTCCCTGTCTTTTTTTTTTTTTTTTTTCTTTTCAAGCATTTCCTTACTCTCTGACACTGTAAGATATTTCAGGCTAATAGTGTGTTTTTCGTGTCCCAACCTTGTCTCCAGAGAGCCTTGGCTTCTTTTATCGAAGAATGGTATTTAGAAACTAAGATCTGGGCTCTAGATGTGATCCTACTGCTGGGGTGTTACTTCTTTTAAGCCCTCTCACCTGATAGAATTAGGAAAAATATGTGGTTATACTAACCCATGTATATACACATTGGTATTTATTCCTGTCATTTTTGTTTTCTGTATCTAGCAGATAGATATTTTTTAACAGTCTAGTTATATCTAAATTCAAAACATTTTGAAAGAATATTCTACTTCTTTCCATGCTTTTGGTTGTGTGTTGTATGAATGGTTAATTCAGAATGCTGGGGGAGTTTGCATTGGTATCCTGACTTCCCTATACATATTGTAATTTTGCATAAGGTTTTAGATAAAACATATATTCAGTCAGATTTATTTATTACAGTAAAATATATAATTTCAAAAATAAAGTATTTAAGTCTTAAGTGGGGGGCATACATTAAGTCTAGCCACTCTTTTAATATCAGTGCTGAAATAATATTTATGTAAACCTGTTCTTGCATAAGAGAGATCCCTACAATTTTGAATCTTATACTTTCAAGCTTCAATAATAACCTTATAAGGGATCTGAATGTATGTGTGTGTGTAAAATTCTCATTTCACAAAAAGCCTTATGGGCTTTACCACTCCAATTTAAACCAAAACTTTAAAATTCTTTGCTTTTGCAAGGCTTTTCTTTAATAGATTTGAATAGATCAAAATGTCTTAACTTGCCGCTAAAGGCTGTACTAATAATCCTTAGAAAATTTTCTTTTTCCTTCTTCCTTTTTACTTTTTTGTACGTACAAAGCTATTGGAAGGTACAGATTACTTGGACTTTATGAAATTTAAAATCATGTACAAGATGAGGTGACCTGTGAAAATGGAGATGTCTTCCATGTTTAGTTTGACTGCATGTAAGCATTTTTTTAGCCTAAGAGATAATGGGACTTTCTTTTCTTTATTTTTACTGTGTAATATGTTTTAAGGGATAAACTTTTTTCTTTAGTATTAAACATATTTTTGTCCAGGAAGGCAGTCAAAAATGCAGTACTTAATAAAACCAATAAATTTGAAAATAACTCCATGAACTCCCTATGGACTTTTTTTTTTTTTGCGGTACATGGGCCCCTCACCGTTGTGGCCTCTCCCGTTGCAGAGCACAGGCTCCAGACGCGCAGGCTCAGCGGCCATGGCTCACGGGCCCAGCTGCTCCGTGGCATGTGGGATCCTCCTGGACTGGGGCACGAACCCGTGTCCCCCGCATCAGCAGGCGGACTCCCAACCACTGCGCTACTAGGGAAGCCCCTGGACTTTTTATATTGCAATTACTGTGACTGTGGTAATAGCAACGAGCAGTTTTTTATCTACAGTATACAAAAATACAACTGCCCTTTTTTTGTCCCCCAAGAAAGGCACAAATGTCTTGTAAGTGGATTAATTAATATATTTAAATTTTCCTTGAAGTATTTTTATTGTACCATTATTTTGTTATATTTTTGTTGCAGGTATGCAATATTTTAGTTACATTTTATTTTTTTTAATTTTTATTTGTTGGTTGCACTGTGCAGCTTCTGGGATGTTAGTTCCCTGACCAGGGATTGAATCTGCGCCCTTGGCAGTGAGAGCACGGAATTGTAACCACTGGACCACAAAGGGAATTCCCTTTACTTACATTTTCGGTAAATAAGGACTTATGGATTGTTCTGGCAACCTAAGTATCACTTTTTATGTTTTATTTTTGTGTAGGGAGGGGAATAAGGTATGGAGCGTATTACTCTCTAGTTCATTTACTTCAGTACGCTTTTGTAATTCTCCCTTTTGGGAGCAGTATCCTGAGGGGAAAACTGGTTGTGTTCTTGAGGTCCATCTTCCAAGTCTTCTCCTAATTCTTTGCTGGGTTCCCTGTACTCCAGCATCAGCTTACATGAGTAAACCTGTTCTTGCATAAGAGAGATCCCTGGATTCTTGGCCACCTTACTTTGCCTAGAATGGGCAAATGTCCCATTTCCAGATTCTTAGCCCCTTCAAACAGATACTTTATGTATTCTGCATTTAAATGGCTTTTCTAGTTTGGGGTGAGAGTTCTAGTCTGCTGTTAGCTTTTGCATCTCACCCAGAAGCAGAATTTCCTCCCTCCACCAGTTGACTTGTTAGAGAAATCTGGATGTTAGTCTTACAGAATTTTCCAAAGTCCAAATTTTCTTAATTGCATCTATGTGGTGTCTTAATATGTTTTCCTGTCCTCTGTATTTTCTGTTAAGTGATAGTAATATCTAAAGGCTTGATCAGGTAAGTTTCAGATAATTTTTGATCATATAATTTTTTATGTCAGGAATACTTGAAAGATGGTGTACATAATTGTTAGGAGGTACTTTTTGGGGGGGAGACAGTTAATGATCATTGGTGATAATTACCCAATTCATTAGTTCCTTAGTGGTTGCAAAATGGTGGTATTCTAAGTTTTTTATTCTTTTTTCATTTATTGGCTGGAATATGTCTATAAAAGAATCTTTTCTTCATCAATTCTTTGTTACTCTAAAAGTGCAGTTTATATAGGAAAGACACAATGAATGTTTTACTCAACGGTTATCAGAAGAATCAATCACCTAGCATCATTAAAAGGTAGCCAGAGAGGGTTTTTTTTTTTATTTTTTTTTGATTTTGTCTTGTTGAGGATTATTAACAGCTCATGGATATGAAGTTATTTGATTTGTTATAGTTCATTGTAGCTATCCTTAAAGATGCTCAGATTGACCCATCTTTGGCCTGTGGGCCTATTCAGATTGGCTCCAGAGTGCTTTTGATAGGACTCTATGGCCTTCAGTAGGTTCCTTGTTTTCCCTTGGGAAAAAATTGTTTGAGATTCATCTTGTATACTTCTGGTCCCAGACCTGGAACTAGTAATTTCTCCAAGAAGTCCTCATTATTTTTAATGGACATGGCATTTAAAGCTCATAATTTGAATGTGAGTTTTCTTTTTAAAAATTATCTGCCTTATTTTATATATTAATTTTTTAAATTGTATTAATCTTCAGTCTCTTTCTTGAAATAGATGGACTATAACTCGATAAATATTCAGACTATTTTAAATTAAGTACTATGACATTTATCTTAACAGGATTGAAAAGAAAAGCTGTCTCTATAGGAGCTAGTAATTTCCTCTTAATTATCATTCCTAGAGTTCTGGGATTGTTACCAGGCTCTTAGAGGTTACCAATATAAATTCTACAACAGTCAGTATTATTCAGTGAGTTGTTAGCTGAGTTAAAATACTGGGACCTACACCAAATCTGGAAAGAGGCCTGGTAGTGCATGCCTTTAAATTCTCAGCTGAGTCTGTTATAGGCAAGCATTTGAAAGCTACTGATTTGACCATTGGTACTCTAAGTAACCAGTAATGATTTAAGTGGCTGTTTTTGGAAACTTTTCTACTTTAATCCTATAAATATTTAGTCTGAATGTGATATAAGAGCAATATCTTAAAGACCTATGGGCAGGTTCAAGTTAATATATCGTTGCCAAACCATCCTTCTCACCAGTAGTATTTAGGTAAGCCTTCCTTGTTGCCTTTTGTTCATTACTATTTTATTTTATTTTATTTTTAGAGGGTGTCTTAGAGATGGCTTTTTAAAAAATTTTTATTTTTGGCTGCGTTGGGTCTTAGTTGTGGCGCACAGGCTCTTGTAGTGTGCGGGCTTCTCTCTAGTTGTGGCGTGTGGGTTTTCTCCTCTCTAGTTGTGGTGCACTGGCTCCGGGGTGTGTGGGCTCTGTAGTTGTGGTGCGCGGGTTCCAGAGCGGGTGGGCTCTATAGTTTGCTGCTTGGGGGTTCTAGTTGAGGCATGCGAGCTCAGTAGTTGTGGTGGCGTGATGCCTTAGTTGCCCCGTGGCATGTGAGATCTTAGTTCCCTGACCAGGGATTGAACCCACGTCCCCTGCACTGTAAGGTGGATTCTTTACCACTGGACCACCAGGGAAGTCCCTGTTCATTACTCTTTTAAAAGGGTCTCAGAGTTTAAAAAAAAAAAAAAAAAAAAAAGGACTGGTTCTCTGATTTAAAATTCAGTCAGATGAACTAACTGTAGCAAGTATAAACTTCTGATGAATATAGGGTTAGATCTCATCTGGGAGACATTTTTACCTTAAAAAGTGTTTGGAAAAGATAGAATAGTAATACGAGTTGGCATTCTCTGAGTGTGTATTATCTGATAAAAATCAGATAACAGAAAATTAGTGAACAGTTCTTTCATTTTTAATAGCTTTTTCTTGATTAAAGTTATACCTTGGAAAAAATTCACATTTTGACTTTCACAATCCACCATTCACAGTTCTAGATTACCAGTAATCCTTATGCACTAACAATTAGAAGGGAGTCTGAGCTCCAAACTCCCATTTCCTATTAGACAATTAGCCAATGCTTGTGAAGTAATTGACCTAACTAAATGCACACCTCTCTACATTTATGCCAGAGAAGATTATACTAGATACAGGTGAAATGATACTGGTGTTCTAGGTACTTTAGGAGTAAAATAGATTTTGTGGTGTGTTGTGAGACTAGTTATCATTTATAACAAAGATTCTTTGGGGAGATGCTTTCAACGTTCCAAATAGACTGAGAGAGGAGCATAACTTAATTGTAAATCATGAGCTGCATTGTTGTAAATTTCATTCGTTTCTGTTAGTAAAAATGTATTCCCCGCCCTACCCCCCACCCTGCATTCCCAGATTTGTTTTATAATCCTTATGGATTTTATTTGAGCATTGAAATTAGAGTGAGATAAATTTTTCTCAGTGTTAGCCTAAGAATTGATTGAAATTGTTTTTATTCATTTTAGGAAATCTACTTTCTTCAATGTATTAACCAATAGTCAAGCTTCAGCAGAAAACTTCCCATTCTGCACTATTGATCCTAATGAGAGCAGAGTACCTGTGCCAGATGAAAGGTTTGACTTTCTTTGCCAGTACCACAAACCAGCAAGGTAAGAAGAATCTTTATGCCATTCTTCATGTGGTTGGCCCTGTATAGATTGAGTAAATATATATAAGTGATATATTTAAAATTATGTAGAAGTGTTGTGTTGTTTATTTCAAAATTAATGTAGCATTATTGTTTTGGGTGATTATAAAAGTAACCTAGAACCTGGAGAAGGGTGAGGAAGGATACATCCATTGTTAACATTGAAGTTATTTTTTTCTGGGGAGTGTGAAGTAGAGGGCGTAATTAGTCTGTATTATGTGATTCCATTCATGTAAAATGATACATGTATGTGTGTATTCATAGGAAAATGTATGAACTGAAGATCACAAACTAATTGATGGTTATCTCTGGGGAATGGAATTTTTAGGTCATTTTTTTCTTCATTTCTTGTAGTTCTCTCTGAAGTTTTTATAACAGCATGTATTATATCTTTAATTAGAAAAAGTAAGATAATACAGTTTTATTGTAGGAAGTTCAGACAATATGGAAATGTATAAAGAGAGGAGTAAAAATCACCTATACTTCTACCTTGATATAATAGATATAAATACTTTTGAGGTAGATCCTTCCATACTTTTGATATATTTTTACTTGGGGTATCGTTAATATTTTTCTAGATTAAAAAGTACAGATTTAAATAATAATTTCTAATATAATGTTTAGTACTATGTTATATGAATGTACACAGATTATTTACCATTTCCCTATTATTGAGAATTTAGTTTGCTTTTAGTTTTTCACTATTTTGAATGTGGTGATAAATCCCAAATTTTTGTCTCCAGCCCTGAACTCTGTTGAACTCTAGATGTATATCTAACTGCCTGCTTGACACTGACACTTAGAAGGCTAAACAGGTGCCTCCGATTTTACATGTCCTAAATGGACTTCTTGATTTCACCCTGCCTATGTCAAATTTGTTCTTCCTCAAGACGTTTATAATTCAATAAATAGTACTATTATTTCTTCAGTTGCTTAAGTTAAAGCCCAAGATCTATCCTTGATTCTTTTCTTTCCTCACCCCTACATCCAACCTATCAGCAATTCCTATGAGTTCTAACTACAGAATATATACCAAATTTATTTACTTCTCTTACTTTCATCCTCTAGTTTTAGCATCTATTGATTTTTTTATGAATTAATTATTACTGTGATGATTGTCACATGATGATTTTGTAATTCCACCATTTCTTCTTCATTTATTAGTTGACATTCTGCTGTAAGAAGAGCTTTCTTGTTTTCATTTATTCATTCATATCAGTGTTACTCACTTGGTTATAATATGTCACAGTCATTGGATATAGCTCAAATTATATCCCTCAAATTGGCTCCTCAAGCTGACTTCTGAATCCTTTTTAAAAACTTTTTATTTTTAAATGATTTCAATTTTATATAAAAGCTGCAAAATTATATGTAGAATGTTTGTATGCCTTTCACTCAAATTTCTCTGAACCTTTGAAAATAACTTGCAGACATGATGCCACATTGCACTTTAATTCTTCAGTTTGTATTTGCTAAGTATAGACACTCGCCTACATAACCACAGTAAACCATCATAATCAGGACATTGACAATGATCTAATATTATCATCTAATTCACAGATTCCATTTAGTTTTCTCCAGTTGTCCCCATAATGTGCTTATTTGCTCAATCCCTTTATATGTTGCAAATTCCTTGAACCCACCAGGTTGTTGCCCAGTTTGGACACTCTCCTGGCTTGGGCCCTGCCTATTGCTGGGCTGCTGTCCTGCCCAGATGCCTTCCTTGTCCAGGCCACAGCTGCTGTTGTACTGCCTTCTCTGCCCACTCTGACTCTCTCCTTGTGTGAGCCTTTGCCACTGAGGGGCTGTGTGGTCATGTGACATTGCTGAAATTCTCCAGAGACGTGAAGAGAACAACAACAATAGTAAAGCTCTTGGAGGGACTTCCTTGGTGGTGTAGTGGTTAAGACTCCGAGCTCCCAGTGCAAGGGACCTGGGTTTGCTCCCTGGTCAGGAAACTAGATCCCACATGCATGCCGCAACTAAGAGTTAGCATGCCACAATTAAGGAGCCCTCCTACTGCAACTAAGGAGCCCGCCTACCACAACTAAGGGACACACATGCCGCAACTAAGGAGCCCGTGAGCTGCAGCTAAGGAGCCCACCTGCCACAGCTAAGACCCAATGCAACCAAATAAATAAAGAAATGTCATGTTATTAAAAAAAAATCAATAATAAAGCTCATGGGCTTCAAATTTATTGAAATTTTAGGCAGTGAGGGAATTAATTTCTCAAAATTTCTTTTGCTTTACTGGTAAACACTGATTAAACACCTTTATGGAAATACAAAAGTTGAATGGGAACCCATCTTCATTTTTTCCATAACTTAATTTTGTCCTCTTTGTGGTCAAGCAAATAAGGAAGAATTGACAGTAATTCATAGTTTTTCTTCTTGCAACCCCAAACTTATCTGTTATATTGCAAGATTCCAGGTTTTTTGTTTGTTTTTTTGATGGAAGAAAAATCCTCCTCATCATTTTCATTTGTTTCTATTGAAGAAAGACTTATAAATGTTTTTGGTATTCTGTGTTCATTATATCATAGTGATTAAAAAGATTTTTAACCTTATTTTAATCACAAGAAAGTTTCATAAGGTCTAAAAACATAAAGTAGTCTTAAAATCATTGGTACAGTATATAGAAAATCTTTGAATTAGGGCTCAAGATTTTATTTTTTGAGATATGATATTAATGGTTTAAACCTTTATCCTGGCCTTAAATCAAGAATCAGAATTAAGAAGCTCATTTTCATTAGAAAACAGAATCTCAGAGCTATAGATTGTCCTGTGTGGTTTCCTTATAAAAGGAACAGAAGCCCAGAAAGGTGAAATGATTTGCTCAAGGTCATACAGATAGTTAACGTCAACCAGGGCTAGAACCCCAGGCTTCTTTCTTCAACTTCAGGACCTTTCCTCTCATATCTATGCTACTGTACTTTATATTTATGATATGGGTGATATGTTTTAGTTGTTAGAAATTATATTATTTAGATGAGTTTGGTTGCACCTAACATATGGACTTAAAAATTGATTTATTGAGTTAGTAACAGATAGCATGGTATTTTATGTTGGTTTCAGCACCTCAGTTGTGTCATCAAGGACCTGGCTTTGTTCCCCTCTCCATTTTACTTACTTTATCAGCTTGATCATAAGATCGCCTTCCCCTTTGGTCATCTCAAATGATTAAATCATTTGGAACTCTCAAATCTTGGAACTGTATACTTTCTCATCCTTGTTCAGAGTGAAGGAAGAGGGGTTTGCTTCTAGAAGCCCTGTCAGAGGACTGATGATCTTCTATTCAAGAATCCTCTTAACCCGCTCTGGCAAATCTCTCCTTAAGCCTTTCTAGGCAAATGGGACAAGGCAGAGGTCCTAGAATCATTAATTGTGCCTAGGGAATGAGATTAAGCTGCTTAGTATAGGCCCAAGCTACATGCCCCCTTCTAGAGTTAGGTGTAGAGCCAGCTTTTTCAAAGCTCCAGGCTACACTGGCGAGGTATGGCTAGCCAAATGACAGTCAATAGTCATCAAGAGAAGGGGCAAAGGATGCTGGAGAGGCAACCACAGTAGTCACCAAAAACTTAACCCCATCTTATGTATGTTTTCTGTGGATTTGCTGGTACCAGTTATGAAGTAATTTCTATTTGTATAAAAATTTTTTATAGAACAGTTATTTTAAAAAGACTCAGTTTCCATGCAGATAATAGGAAAGCATTTTGTGGAACTTTTTTTTTTTTTTTTTGCGGTATGCGGGCCCCTCACTGCTGTGGCCCCTCCCACTGCGTAGCACAGGCTCCGGACGCGCAGGCTCAGCGGCCAAGGCTCACGGGCCCAGCCGCTCCGCGGCACGTGGGATCCTCCCGGACCGGGGCACGAACCCATGTCCCCCACATCGGCAGGCGGACTCCCAACCACTGCACCACCAGGGAAGCCCTTGTGGAACTTTTATGTTGTATTTTATCATGTAATAAAATTGACATTCTGAAAAATGAGTACTCTGAAAATTGACAAAGGATACATAAATGCATATACCGTACACCTTTGTCATATGACATTGAAAGTAGCTTTATTTACTCATATGCTTTAATCTCCATTTCTACATGGCTGACTGGTTTTCTTGTTTTCTAATTTGTGTTAACTGTTACTTTACTGTGTCTAATTCTGTTGCTGTTAACAACTGCGTTATTACTATGCTGACGATTGGTTCACATCATTACATGCATTTTGGGGCTGTAAAACCTATATGGTGATTAAATGCAAACCCAGATATCCTATATTTGAATAGCAGTTTTGTCACTATTAGCTGAGTGATCCTGTGTGCAATAGATTTCTTAACTCCTCTATGGCTTAATTTCCTCATCTGTAAAGTGGGTTTAATAAATAACACCCATCTTATAGAGTAAGTTTGAACTTTGGAATGATAATACATGTAAAGCACTTAGTCCAGTTCCTGGCACAAAGTATCTGTTGAGTACGTTGGCTCATTCTATGATGATTACCTTGACTTGTATCAGTATACTCTTTAAATGTTCTCTGCTTTTGTGTATGTGTGCATGTGCCAGTATAATAAAATTAATGATATGAGTTTTAGTTTTTAGAGTAACAATAAAAACATCTGTTCTGCTTTAAAATGTTTTCCCTTCATTTTCCTAGGTAAGAAAGTCCTAATTTTTTTTTGTTTTGTTTTTTTGCGGTACGCGGACCTCTCACTGTTGTGGCCTCTCCCGTTGTGGAGCACAGGCTCCGGACGCGCAGGCTCAGCGGCCATGGCTCACGGGCCCAGCCGCTCCGCGGCATGTGGTATCTTCCCGGACCGGGGCACGAACCCGTGTTCCCTGCATCGGCAGGCGGACTCTCAACCACTGCGCCACCTGGGAAGCCCCAGAAAGTCCTAATGTTTTAAAAGATTATTTCTTGTTTAAATTTGTTTTATTCATTTGAGAGTCTAATAAACATTGTTCTAGAAAGGAGAGAATTAATTCATGTAACATGTTTGGGAAAGCCATTTGGTTAATAAACAGGTTCTTAGTACTATTTTATATTAAGATCATCTTTTGTTTTTCAGCAAAATTCCTGCTTTTCTAAATGTAGTGGATATTGCTGGCCTTGTGAAAGGAGCTCACAATGGGCAAGGCCTGGGAAATGCCTTTTTATCTCATATTAGTGCCTGTGATGGAATCTTTCATCTAACACGTAAGTACAGTTGTTTATTTAATTGATTGATTTCATTAATGATCCATGTTTTCTTTCCATTATTGTGAAAGTAAAATTAATAAATAATTAATAAAATAAGGTTTGCTTAGCTTCACAAGGTGAATTGTGGACTTGTCTGTTGATTGTGACTTAATGTGATTAAGTATCATCTCCATATGAGAAGGCTTATTCCATAGTAAGTATATGCTGTGTTGCTGTCATTTTGTAATTGAATTTTATCCCATTCTGGATTAGACCCATTGAAAAGTGTTTTTATGCAGAATTACTTTTGTTGATTGTAAAGGCATTTTGAAATTTTCTTAACTTGTGGAATTTGTCTGCATTTTTGCTTTTCCATGTGTTGAAAAGGCAGAATTGATAGAGGAGGGGATACCATTATTTCAGAGGAAAGAAAATCATCCAGGTTATTTACTAAAGATGAAAGGATTAAGGAGAGACTATAGATCAGCTAGTCCTTGATGGAGAGAGGGATATAAAGCAAAGAGAGAAAATAAGTAGAGCTATATGTTGGTTTGTGTTCTTTTGACTGTAGAAGTGAACCAAGAACATAGTAATTCTCTGACAAAATAGAAAGTTTTAGGTTAAGGCTCAGGTCAAGACTGTACTTTATGGTAATAATATTAATAATATTATAATGAGCAAACGAAGGAAACATAAATTAGAGGTGGGGTCTGGTTCAGTGCTTTTGTTTGGTACTGGCCCTTGACAGATAACTATAAGCAATTGAGAGTGAGCATTTAGAAAGTTTGAGTAATTTTTTGGGCATTTGAATTTAATTAAAATATTGTGCTAGTATTTATGTATTTTTTTTAAAAATTCATTTGCCTAGTAATTCATTTTTATTGTATTTTACAAAAGCCAATAACAGGTAGTTTGAGAAGCACTAGTCTAGGTAGCTTTACTTGGATGAAGGTTTGGAGACACCTTCTGGAAGGGTTTGGAATGTAGGCAAAGAATAAGGTTATATGTTTGTGTGTGTGGGGTTTCAGTTATGTTGAGTAGTGTTACCTAATGTCTGTACATTGGCGGGAGCCTCTGTTTTCCTGACAGTTTGTTTTTTCACTGGTTCTGGTGACTGATGTGAGAGTTTCAAAGAGAGGGTAGAATCAAGTGTGACAACTGGGTTTCTGGACTGGGCCAATTGAATGACTCTTGATGCTACTCACTGAGATGTTAAATACAGAAGGAGCAGCAAGTCTTGGCAGAGTCAAAGAGTTCAGTTTGGGACAGTTTTTTGAATGTGTACCTGGGACATCCAGATAGGGATGTCTTTAAGTAAGTAGTATTGATAGGGCAGGTATGACAGGAGGATGGGGGGCAAGAGAACTGAAGGTTGGGGTGTGAGTGATTGAACTGATGTGTGGGATAGAGCTTACCATAGGGTAGCAGTGAAGGTAGGAAAGGACTGAAAAGTGGAAGGATCTATTTCCTGATGAGGTTCAGGAACAGGTATGTTGGCTGTAAGCGGGTGTGTGGTTGAGAGGGATATTTGACTTAAAATTTTCAGAGCTGGAGCAGTTTCGGGTGATGATAAGTTCCTGAGAATAGCCTGAAACCATTCATATATGTAATAAAGTCTTTGGTTTTGTTGTCTCTTGTATAATATTCATCTTATATGTTTTTCTAACCTTTAGGGGAAAAATGAATTTGGTTAGGAGCATACATACTTTATGGTATTTCATTCAGGCTAAAGATATTGTTGTTAAGAAAGGGAAAAAAATCCAATTAAACTAGGTAACATGCTTTCTTGTAGTGATTGATTTCAAATATGTTAAACTGTGAAAATATGCACCTTAGAATTGATGAAATACAGTATATATTATTGTATAGTGCACAGAACACAGAATGATACATTTATAACAAGAATTTTTTAAAAACCTTTGTAGAATTACAGGCAATAAAAAAGACTTGAAGAGAATAAAAGGATAAAGTGATTACTTTGAAGCTATGAAAAGTGAGAATTCTTTAATTCCAAATTATGGTATATTTTCATCTTCAACTGGTTATTAAATATGAGTGTGAAATAAAATTTTATCTTTAATATTACTCTTTATAAAGGTTATTTTCTTCAAACTTCTTAAAGTCACCAGAAATGCAGTTCATTTGTTGTTTATTTAATATTTAGTAATTAAATAGTAAATGTTTTTTCTGTTCTGGGTGCTGGAAATATATAGTGGGTAGCAGAATCTAATACATTTTCTCGTTTTATGAAGCTTCTAGTCTAGTGGTGGAAACAGATATTGATTAATTATGTTAATAAATGTGTAATTACATTATTGTATTTGGACTTAAAAAAAGACGTACTTGTGAATTGTTTACTTATTTGCTTATTATTAGCATGTTTGAAACTTGTCTTATTTCTTTACTTCATTTTAATTTTGGTGTGAAAAATCCATTTTTTATGTTAATATCTTTTAGTTTCTCTATTTTTAAAAATTAATTAATTAATTTACTTTTGGCTACATTAGGTCTTCATTGCTGCGCACGGGCTTTCTCTAGTTGCGGCAAGTGGGGGCTACTCTTTGTTGTGGTGCGAGGGCTTCTCATTGCAGTGGCTTCTCTTGTTACGGAGCACGGGCTCTAGGCATGCAGGCTTCAGTAGTTGTGGCGCGTGGACTCGATAGTTGTGGCTTGCAGCCTCTAGAGCACAGGCTCGGTAGTTGTGGCGCACGGGCTTAGTTGCACCATGGCATGTGGGATCTTCCCAGACCAGGGATCGAACCGGTGTGCCCTGCATTGGCAGGCGGATTCTTAACCACTGTGCCACCAGGGAAGTCATCTATTTTTGTTTTATACAGTTGGTTTAAACTAGTAAGGAAAGGGACAGTGTAGGATGATATGTATTAGTGTGTTCAGGGCACTGTAAAGCTTTTCGTTAGAACTTCTGAAAACAGAGAGAAAAAAATTTTAATGATGTGTTACTGTTACCATAGGGTAGCAGTGAAGGTAGGAAAGGACTGAAAAGTGGAAGGATCTATTTCCTGATGAGGTTCAGGAACAGGTATGTTGGCTGTAAGCGGGTGTGTGGTTGAGAGGGATATTTGACTTAATATCCCTCTCAACAGAGGGATATGACAGAGTTTTAATTTATTAATGTTATGTTTCTCTCCGTTAGTTTGATTCTTAAAGGTTAATTTTCCCCTCACCTTGTTTATTTCCCTTGGTTATTAGATGGATGTAAATATATACCTTGCATCAAAAATTTATACTTGTTTTAAATGTAAATAGTTATTCTGACAGGTTTGTTGGCTTTAAATCTTTTTTTTTTAACTTTTAAATCTAGTTATTTTAACAAGCACTCTTTTTTTAATTGAAGTATAGTTGACTTACAAAATATAGTTTCAGGTGTACAATATAGTGATTCAATATTTTTATGTATTACACTTCATATAAAGATATTATAAAATACTGACTATATTCTCTGTACTGTACATTACATCCTTGTAACTTACTTATTTTATACCTAGTTGTTTGTACCTCTTAATGACTTTGAATCTTTAGATCACTCTGTTTTATTCATTTGACACATTATTTGTGGAGCTTCTCTTTTTAGTGTGCTAGATTCTAAGGGATGTAATGGTGAGTAAAAAGAAAATGACCCTCCTTTATGGAGTTTACAGTCCAGTGGAGGAGACAGACATTGAATAAATGGTCACATGAACACTAGATGTCATTCTCCAATTGCGTACAGAGAACAGAGACAGTATGTGTGTGTGTGAGTGTGGGGTGTTACCTTGAGGAAGTGATGATTTTGCTGAGAGGCAAGGTTGGGTGAGGGCTAATAAGTTAGCAGCAGGAGGGAAGGAGAGATTGATTATTCAGAGTAAATGGCTTGTTTCAAAGGCCCTAGCACAGTGAAGGAATTGTCAGCGTGGATAGGATTAATAACAAGGAGTAGAAGTGATGGAAAAGATCCTGGGAGGTAGCTGGGGATTCACCATGTCCACTATATTAAGGATTTTCTTCTCTGATGACTTAAGTATAAAGTTTTGAATGGAGACTTGGGGCAGGGAGGCAGATTAAAGTGTTTACAGGAGTTATTCAGTTGAGTTGCATTTTTAATGTTTTTTTTCATACTTTTGTTTTATTGTATTTTTAAAGTTTTTTTGAGGTCTCATTAAATTTCTTTAATTTTTTATTGAAATATAGTTGATTTATAATGTGTTAGTTTTACGTGTACAGCACAGTGATTCAGTTATACATACATATATACATGTATATATATGTGTGTGTGTGTGTGTATATATATATATACTTTTTAAAATTCTTTTCCCTTATAGGTTATTACAGAATATTGAGTATAGTTCCCTGTGCTATACAGTAGGTGTTTGTTGGTTATCTGTTTTATGTATATGTTAACCTCAAACTCCTAATTTATCCCTCTCCCCCCACCCCACTTCCCCTTTGGTAATCATAAGTTTGTTTCCTATGTCTGTGGTTTTTTTTTTTTTTTTCAAGTTTCTGAAGACATTTATTTCCAACATAAAGGCAACATTTAACAGTTTGAAAATTCTTGGTGTAAAATTCACGTAACTATAGCTTTGGTCTCACAATCCCTGGTTTTAGAAACTTTTTGCATTGCTCTGTTATCTGTGGGTCTATTTTTGTATTGTAAATAAGTTCATTTGTATCTTTTTTTTTTTTAAGATTCCACATATAAGCAATATCATATGATATTTGTCTTTCTCTGTCTGGCTTAACTTCACTTAGTATGATAATCTCTAGGTCCATCCATGTTGGTTGCTGCAAATAGCAATATTCTTTATTTATGGCTGAGTAATATTCCATTGTGTGTGTGTGTGTGTGTATGTGTGTGTGTGTGTGTACACACACACACATACATGTGTGTGTATATATATATATATATATATATATATATATATATACATAGATACTATACACTATATCTTCTTTATCCATTCATCTGTTGATGGACATTTAGGTTGTTTTTATGTCTTGGCTATTGTAAATAGTGCTGCAGTGAACATCGGGGTGCGTGTAGATTTTCAAATTATGGTTTTCTCTAGATATATGCCCAGGAATGGGATCGCAGGTTCATATGGTAACTCTGCTTTTAGTTTTTTAAGGAACCTCCATACTGTTCTCCATAGTGGCTGTACCAGTTTATATTTCCACCTGTAGTGTAGGAGGGTTCCTTATTCTCCACACCCTCTCTAGCATTTATTATTTGTAGACTTTTTGAGGATGGCCATTCTGACTGGAATGAGGTGATACCTCATTGTAGTTGTGATTTGCATTTCTCAAATAATTAGCGATGTTGAGCATTTTTTCATGTGCCTGCAGTTATTTATCTGAGGTATATATTCCTTTCTTTGGTCTAAGTGTCAAACTGTTTTTGAATGTTGATGATGTTCTAAATAATCATCTTCCTACTTAATTATTCCCCCTTTCCCAAAGTATTTTGAACTTTTGAAATTCTGCAGAAATTATTTCTTGATCCAGATGTGTTACTCTTCAGCTGACTGCTTTTCAGGTTTCTTGAACCATACAGAACATTTTTTTAATGGTTTGCATGATTTAAAAAACTAAAAACTTTTAAAAAGTGGGAATTTCTCCATACTTTTGCCGTGTGGCACCTATGATTTTGGATAAACAACTCTGACTAGATATGGGTATGTTATACATTGCTAGTTATATGTATTAGCTATAGAACAGAAATTCTTTATGAATTCATAATTTTCCTTTTTTTTTTTTGTTTTTGCTTTTGGTTTTCCTTACTTGATCATGTCATCGAGAAAGAAAAATAAGTTTCCAGTGTTTGGGAAAAAATAAATAGAAATTAACATTCTAAAAATTACTTAATGGATTAACTGCTTTTGAAAACAAAACAGATACCCATTATACTTAGTATATATCACTTTTATGGAAAATTTTGTTATGAAGATTTTGTTTTAAAAAGCTAAATACCGTGTTTGTTTATTTTAAAAGTTTTTTGAAGCAAACTATCCACATTTCCTTAATAGGTTAGTTATTCACATAAGCTGAGTTAGCTTTTTTATGAACCAAAAAAACTAGCCTTCATTCACTTTGAAGCAGAAACGCAGAGGTATGACGTTCAGGATGTACTTTTCAAAGTGGTCTGTTAAAAATTAGTTGCTGTTTAAATGACATTAAAGATAATAATGAAAGGGAAAATAAATCAGAATCATGTTAGCATAAAGCAACTATTTTATTTTTCTGCCATTTCAGTCTAGTGCCTAGAGTAAAGTGGAACGAATGTGGGTTTTAGAATCAAACTTGAGTGTAACTGTCAGTTCTTACTTTCTAGCTGTGTAACTGTGAAAAAGTAACACCTTGTCTTTGAACCTCAGTTTTCTCATGTAAAATGGGGATTGTAATACTGTACTTAAAGAATTATTTTGGAGTTTAAATAAACGATCATTCTGTGTGAGTGCATATAGACTGTTATTTTTAATGCTGCTCCATTGTTTTTCTTGTGAACTTAGATTTTTAATTTCTACATTTTTTTAATTACAAATTTTAAAAAATTATGGTAAAGTGTTCATAACATAAAATTTGCAGTTTTAACCATTTTTGAGTGTACAATTCAGTGATGTTAAGTACATTCACATGTTGTGCACCCATCACCACCATCCATCTCCAGAACTTTTTCATTTTCCCAAATTGAAACTCTGTACCTATTAAACTGTAACTTCCAATTCCTTCTTCCCCCAGCCCCTGTCAGCCACTGTTCTACTTTCTGTCTCTGAATTTGACTACTCTAGGTACCTCATATAAATATAAATGGAATCATACAATATTTATCCTATTGTGACTGGCTTGTTTCATGCTTCATTATTTTACTATTTTTTTATTTTTTGCCGTACGCGGGCCCCTCACTGTTGTGGCCTCTCCCATTGCGGAGCACAGACGCACAGGCTCAGTGGCCATGGCTACGGGCCTAGCCGCTCCGCGGCATATGGGATCCTCCCGGACTGGGGCACGAACCCACGTCCCCCGCATTGGCAGGCGGACTCTCAACCACTGCGCCACCAGGGAAGCCCCCTGCTTTATTATTTTTTAACTGCTGCACCATTGTCCACAGTATGAAAGTACCAGAGTTTATTGAATTAGTACTTCCTATTTGTGGGCATTTATTTATTTATTTTCCCAGCTTTATTGAGATATAATTGACATATAACATTGTCAACGTGATGATTTGATATATGTATATATTGTGAAATGATTACCACAGTACGGTTAGTTAACACATCCATCACATCACATAATTAACATTTTTTGTGTGTGTTGAGAACATTTAAGATTATTCATTTAGCATCTTTCAAGCATGCAATAGAGTATTGTTAACTATAGTCACCATGCTTTACATTAGATACCAGAACTTAGGCATCTTGTGACTGGAAGTTTGTACCCTTTGACCAGCATCTCCCCATTTCCCCCACCCCAGCCCCTGGGGTCTACTCTCTGTAGCCACCAGTCTACTCTCTCTGTTTCGAGTTTGGCTTTTTTAGATTCCACATGTAAGTGAGATCATACAATATTTGTCTTTCTTTGACTTATTTCACTTAGCATAATGTATGGGCATTATCATTTCTGACTTTTTTTTTTTTTAAACAGAGAATGTTGCTAATGGAATTCTTATACAGGTTTTTTTGGGTTTTTTTGGTACATGTCTGGGTATTTCTCTAAGAGATGCCTAGAAGTGTAATTACTAGGCCAATGGGTATATACACTTAAAATTCTATCAGATACATCCAAATTCTCCTCCTTTATCTCCAAGGGGATAATAGTGTTTTAATTTTTTTATTTTTTGAATAATTTTAGATAGGTCATATATTGGAATAGGTAAAACATTTACATGGTTCAAAGAGAAAATTGATGTAACATTGGGGTATACATTGAGAAATCTTTTTCCTACTCACATTCTGATTCCTCTGTCTTGCCTTTATAAGTGAGGCATTTATTAGTTTCTTGTGTTATTTTTTAGAGCAAGGCTTCGGGAATTTTTTTCTTTAGTGGGGCAGATAGTAAACATTTTGCTCTGTTGCATGTTCTTTGTGTCTGTGTGTGTTTGCAGCACTTCAAAAAGTGTAACAATCATTCTTAGCTCTAAGGTCATACAAAAATAGGGCACAAGCCTTAGTTTGCTGATCTCTGTTCTAGAGTTTGTTCATACAATGCAGACACATGGGGATATATTATATGTGTCATCTTCGTGAAAATACTTTTATCAGTCTTTTCCTTTGATTTCTTCTATTACCTTTATACTTAGAAAGTTCTTATCCTTCTCATAATCAGGTAAATATTCACAACTGTTTTCTTCTAGTTGATTTCCCATTATTTTTTTTGAGATAGAAAATAGATACAGTAAAGTATAAAATGCACAAATATGAAGTGCATAGCTGGATGCATTTGTACATGTATATACACTTGTGTAACGACCACATAGATCAAGGTAGAGAACGTTTCTGTCACCCTTCCCAGTCAGTTCCCCACTCAGGGTAATCACTGTTCTGACTTATATCATCATTGATTAGTTTTGCTTATTCTTGAACTTCTTATAAATGTAATCGCACATTCTGTATTCTTTTGTGTCTTCCCCCTTTCTCTCGCCATAATGTCTGTGAGATTCATCCCTATCGGGTATATCGATATTGATAATTTGTAGTTTTGTTAAGTTAGAAATTTTGATTTTATCCACTTCATGGGTAATATGCAGGATTATGTCACTTAGTTAACAGAGTTGATGCTCTATCAACTATGTATGAACACATCCTGAACAGATTTTAGTGGGAAGAAGTTTGGGACAAAAAGAACTGCCAGGAGGTTTTTATAGTATTTCATGAAGGAAATAATGAGGACTGGATTTCAGAAAACTGTCAGTGGCAGTTGAAGGTAAAGCAAATTTGAGAGACTTTGTGAAGAAGGGATAGGCTTTTCCTACATCTCACATAAACAGGAGTCTCTTCAAATAAAACTGTTTGCCAAAGATTCAGTACAGAATAGGGAAACAGCGACAATATTATGGGAAGCAAATTCTTTTAAAATTCATATACATGCAGTAACTTGTAACAGGTTTTCTATTTAGAAAAATGATTAATTTTTTCTCTAGGGTTTTGTGAGCCGTATGACTTGTTTTAGAAGCCATGTAACTTCCTATTGTTAAATTTTTAAAGCTTTGAACATGACGAGGCTATTGATTTCACTGAATCCTTAGCTTTTTAAAGCTGGCATTAGAAGTTTTGAAGTGATTTTTCAATAGGAAGCTAAGGTGTTTGTGTGTTATCTGAAGGACAGCACCTTTGGCTCTATCGTTGCACCTACTGTCAAGCTGTTTATAGATAAAACTTGTTAGTTTCTCAGCAGCTACTTAGAGATAAGACCTTGTAGACTGGAAACAAAGATTCTGTTTTCTGAGGTATGGGACAGTTGTGTTCCCCATTTAGAAACATATAGGAGGTCCAGATTTATAGAACTGCTAATTATAAAGTATGTAATCATTTATAGTTATAGGAAACAAAATTTCAAATGCAACTTGATTATTTTCAGCTAAATTGGTATGTGTTTGCTTGTGCGTGTATTATGTTGGTAGTGATGATGGGAGGATGGGGTATGTGGTGCCCTGTTCTTTCCAGAGTTCTGTTCTCCAGTTGCTTGTTAAAGGGATAAAATGTAGGGAACCTGGGATGACTATACAGCCAGCATGTTTTTAAACTACCTCTTCAGGGTATGAACAGGCAGTTATGGCATGGCAAGCACTTCAGCATTAACATTACTAGCCTGTCTGAATTGTTTTGGCATTTTATTTTGATTTCCAGAAGAAGAGAAGTGATTATTAAGTACCTAGTATGAATTAGGTACTATGGTCGATTCTTTCTAATATATTATTCTATTTAATATTAACAATTCTGCAGGATTGGTGTTATCCCAGCTGTACAGATGAGGATACTGAGAGAGAGAGGCTAAGCAGTTTTGCTAGGGTACATAGCTAGTATACTGCGCATAGAGTCCATCCTTATTCTCTTTCTTTATTTGGCCGAGCGGCGTGGCTTGTGGGATCTTGGTTCCCCCACCAGAGACAGAACCTGGACCCAGCAGTGAAAGCGCCAAGCCCTAACCGCTGGGATGCCAGGGAACTCCCCCATCTTTCTTCTTTAAGTCCTTTTTTCTTTCCAGGTTTTCACCAGTACCACACTGCTTTTGTACATTTTTAGATCTAAATGTTTAGAATCTATGGGACTTCCTGGTTGTCTGGTGGTTAAGACTCTGCTTCCACTGCAAGGGGTGTGGGTTCAAATCCTGGTGGGGGAAGTGAGATCCTGCATGCCGCGTGGTGTGGCCAAAAAAAAAAAAAAAGCGTTTAGGATCTATATAGTAAACATGTTCAAGATCCATGTATTTGTGTGTGTGTGTGTATGTGAAAGAGAGAGAAAGAAAATTCAAGTGCTTGGTATACATTGTTTTTCAGAGACTACCTGCTCTGCACAGTAGTGACCTACAGGTATAACTGGAGACTTTTCTGAAGAGACAGGTGCTGTATAGTGATTTTAAAAGAATTAGGTTATAGTTTTATTCTTTTGTTGCCAGGAAATATTATTAAGTACTTACTATGTGCCAGGCTCTGTGCTAAGTGGTTTTTGTGAGGAATTTCATTCAGTTCTCAGAACACGTCAGAAGTAGGTACAGAGGGGTTAGAACATCTGTCCAAGGTTACATAGCTGGTAGATGGTATAATTGGGAGTAGCACTCAGTAAGGCAAGTCTGACTCCAAAACCTGCACCATTAGCCTTTGTACCAGTGCTGACCAATAGAAATATAATGTGAGCTACGTATCTAATTAAAATTTTCTGATAGCCACATTAAAAATGTAAAAAGTGAAATTAACTTTAATAACATATATTTAATCTATCAAAAATATTATTTCATCATGTAGTCAATATGAAAAATTATTGATATATTTTTGGTGCCATGTCTTTGAAATCTGGTGTGTAATTTATACTTAGAGCACATCTCCGTTTGGACTAGCCACATTTCAAGTATTTTAGCCTCATGTGGCTAGTGGCTATAGTATTAGATAGCTCAGCTCTACACTATATTCATAGAAAGAAATCTGAAGAGATACCTCAAACTGTTCATAGGTTTTTGGGAGAATAGAATTGGGATGGAGAGAGAGGTGGGTGACTTTCCTTTTTAGATCCTTGGCTTTTTAAAAAGTGAACATGTATTACTCTGATTTTTAAAACATGAGGAATTTTCTTATTTAAATACCAATGTAAGGTATGCACAAATGACTCAAATAAAATTCTCAGGAGTTCTGTATTAAATTAAGGAGACGATGGCTTTGGCTTAGAATGCTGTGGTTCAGGAGTTGTCAGTGATCTTCTGCCATCTCTGTAAAATGTTTGATTTTTAAGCTGGGCTAATCAAATTAGTTCTGCCAGGATGATTTAGTTAAGAATTTTACTCTCAGGTAACTAAATTAGTGGGTTCTGTTGTTGAAGTACTTCATTGAGAGCTCCCACACATTATATTTGTATGGTCTGTACTGCCATAAAAATACTTGCGTTTCACAGGGAGATCAGCTTGGTGCTTTGTGACCACCTAGAGGGGTGGGATACGGAGGGTGGGAGGGAGACGCAAGAGGGAGGAGATGTGGGGATATATGTACGTGTATAGCTGATTCACTTTGTTAGAAAGCAGAAACTAACACACCATTGTAAAGCAATTATACTCCAATAAAGATGTTAGAAAAATAATTTATACAACATCTATACTGCATAATATTTTGCAGTCTTTAAAAATGTTAATGTAACTGTGGTCATTGAATGAAAATACCATCACCATATATTATTACATGCAGACATAAGACTGCGAAAGAACATTTATAATGTGATCTTATTTTTAGTAAAATACAAACACATAGAAAATCTGCAAAAATATATGCAAAAATGCTAGCAATAGTTACATTTTGTTAGAGGGAATATAAGTAATTTTCACTGCTTTTTTTTTTTTTGCGCTATGTGGGCCTCTCACCTCTGCGGCCTCTCCCGTCGCGGGGCACAGGCTCCGGACGCGCAGGCCCAACGGCCATGGCTCACGGGCCCAGCCGCTCTGCGGCACGCAGGATCCTCCCGGACCAGGGCACGAACCCGTGTCCCCTGCACTGGCAGGCGGACTCTCAACCACTGCGCCACCAGGGAAGCCCTTCACTGCTTTTTTTACTGCCTTTCTGTTGTCATAAATGTTCTCAAACTAAATATATTCTGGCCAGGTATTGTTTCGTAATTAGAAAAATAGCCTGTAAGCCTGGTTTTATTTTGAAAGAAAAGAAAGATAATGTAGTTCTGAAAATTAATTTTGATTATTTTCAAAAATATTTTTCTCGGGCTTCCCTGGTGGCGCAGTGGTTGAGAGTCCGCCTGCTGACGCAGGGGACGTGGGTTCATGCCCCGGTCCAGGAAGATCCCACATGCCGCGGAGCAGCTGGGCCCGTGAGCCACGGCCACTGAGTCTGCGCGCCCGGAGCCTGTGCTCCGCAACAGGAGAGGCCACAACAGTGAGAGGCCCGCGAAACGCAAAAAAAACAAAAAAAAACAAAACAAAAAAAAAAAATATTTTTCTCTGTTTGAATCTTTAGCAGACAAAAAAACCCCTGTAAGTAATTTAGAAGGAAAACGAAATGAAAGAATTTCATAGAGTAAAAATACCTAAGATTTTCCAGTTTTATTTTATTTTGTTTACATTATATACTAATTCCACATTCCATCACTCCCTTTTTCTTTCATGTTTTCCACAAATCCTACTGTCTCTGTCACCTTTAAGTTAATAAATTTTGGGTAAGAAAAAAAATGTGCATTTCTAAGATACCTTACTGTTATGTAGTGAAAATGTGTGTGTGTGTGTGTGTGTGTGTGTGTGTGTGTGTGTGTGTATGTTGAGGGGAGAAGAGGAGGCTGTGGGGAAGGCAGGACTGCCTTTATACCTTTTTGTTCTAATAACAAACTAATTCCTTTTTGTGCAGGTATCTCTTCCCCCATTCCATGTATTCTTGGTAAGGCGATATTATCCATCTTCCTCCTTCTACCCTGGGAGGCTGTGGGAGCTTTATCTGTGCCCTTGCCAAGTAGAGCCAGGAATTGGCCCCCTAACCTGAGCTGGGCTTTGAACGATGAAAAGATTGAGTTAAGGTCATTGAGAGCTCATTGAGAGCTCAGTATTTCATTTCATTTGGGTTTTTTCCCCCCAAGAGTAAGAATGATAATAGGAAAAGAAGCATAGTCTTCTAAATAGATTCTTAACAGTTTTATTGTCTTTACACCAGTTGTTTTAATATGCCCAGTGCATTCATCTAAACAAAATTCCTTTGTTAATTTGTCAAAGCAAAGGGAAACCCTTGCTAGCCATGCCAGCCCATTGTTGTTTGAGATATAATCAGTAGCCATCTACTTGATATCAAAAAGTATTCCCTTAAAATAGATTGAATTATATGCAATTTAGGTACAAAAACTTGTGCTTTAGAAAAAAATTAGTGTCATTCCATAGTCCACATAAAATTGTAAGTTAATTATGTGTTTATCCTCACCCCCTGTCCATCATCTCTAGTAAGAAGGCAGTTTTGGTTTTATCAGATTTCACTCTATTTCTTTTCTTTTCTTTAAAATCTGAAAGGATATATGCTTATTTTCTTCTCCTGATTACAGGGAGGAATTTAGTTTCTATTTGAATTTACTTTCCAATGTTTATTTTCCTTAAAAAAAGGAGTCTACTTCAGTAAGTAGAATATTTCCATTTTGGGAATAATTGCTAATTGTAGTTCGATTTTGATGTCATTTCTTTTTATTTTGAAAGATCTCTGCAGTTTTATAATTCTTAGGAAGTGTGTCTGTCATTCCCCCACACCCCAGGATGATTTTAAGCCCTTGACTGATTTTACTTCTCTTTTGGGCTTACCCTTCTCAAACTGGACAGACAAGTTCTTATGCGGTAGAATTAAGATTAATCTATGTAGATGATTTCTGTGCAGATGGTTAGAATTTTTGACCAGGAAAAATAAAAGCCTTATCCTTTCTCCTTTGTTGTCAATGGCAGATGCGTCTTCACTCAGTTTTGTATTGCAGTTACTCTATATCTGTTTAAATTTCATACGTCTAAATTGCTTAGTTAGAGCTTTAACAGTAAGATTCCAGAGGGCTACTATAGTTTTGTTGCCTGTGTTTGCTAAAAAGGGATGAAGGTAACATTGATGGAAGGAATAGGTTTTAAGTTGCCTTTCTAGTTGTAACCCTCAAGGCACTATGACTTTATTGAACTGCTAAATGAGAAGGTGAAAAGGCTTTCATTTAATTGCCATCCCCCCTTTTAGGTTAAGTTAGGTGTTTATATGTTTTGTAAATCACCTTTAATTACCATAAACATAAATTACTGTTTTTCAAGAGACCACCTCCCCCCTTCCTCAAAAGCACGTCATTTAAGAGTTTAAAATGAGTCACGCATTTTTGCCTAAACACAAATTGCCAATATAAAGCTGTCTTTGATTGTATCCTAAAATAATGGTTTTTTTTTCCTTTGGGTCCTGTAATTTTCTTTTTCAGCAGTATTTATTAAATTAATCTAGTATTGGATTGCAGTAAACAATCTGACCAAAAAACATATGTTTCCTTTGTTTCTTCGGTACAAATTCAATGGGTTAAGTAATTATGCAGTGGTTCTCATCTACATATACAATGCATTCTAATAATCAACTTCTGTTTACTGTGGAAATAATGCAGCAGTAGGAAACAGTTCCTTCTAGTTTGCATTGTAATATTGTATACATTGTAATATTGTATGCAGTAATCTACTAGCTGTTTACAATTTAATTGCTTGAACATATCCTCATATTCATGGTGGTCTTATATCTACTTTAGGTGCTTGAGGCATTCTCATTTTTTTCTAGATTGTCTTTTCCAACATGTTTTAGAGGTCTCCTTTCCTGTCCTCTGCTCAAAATAGCAACTATATGGATTCTTTTTAAAACTCTTCTCTCACTAACGAGTTGAAATCACTCAGGGATGGAAGGGCAACTTCTAAGGTCCTGGAGAGTCTCTTGATCTTTTAAACATTAAATTTTGAACCACATTTTTCTTAGTTGTCAGAACATTGTCATTATGTTAAGTTAAAAATGTAAGGTTGAGACTGATTTGGTTTTGAAAACCAGTGTATTCATTGTTATACTTGACTTGCATGAATGAAATCAGATGAGCACTTGTTTTTTATCACAGTGTGAGTCTTCAATTTCCTCATAACTTGTCCCTCTGCAGATTTGACATTGACACCCATAACCACTCATTGTGGGCCTGATACAGTTTTCCTGCATCAGTGACTTAAAAATTTGAGCTTACAGGTTGCCAGCCGAGGCAGTTGAGGGAAAGGCAGGGCTTCCTCTAAGGGCTGTAGGTTGTGTAGCAGCACTAGTCCTTTGGAACTGGAAGATTCCTCTTCTCTCCACTGGTGAGGTCAAGGTGTCTCCTCAGAACCCCCAGGCTGCCTGTGAACCTGGAATTATCTTGTTCAGGTCTGTGACGTCTCCTTCCTGGTGCATCTTCTCCTCCCACCCTAACCCTGTCTTTGCTGTCCTTGCTCCCAATGTAGGAGGGAGGAAGGAACGTTGCCTGGCTGGCCTGGATTTGACTGACTCAGTTCTTGCCATTGGGACCTAAAGAAGACCCCGTTGTTCCACCAGACGGTTAGATATTTTGCACATCACATAGGTAAAGAGTTGGGTCAGGTGAAGGTGGTTTTGTTCCTCTTCCCCCTTCCCTGAGTTGAAAGGGACAACTGTGTCCACCTTCTCTTTAGGCCAGTTGTGAAGGTCTTCTCTTGTATGCCAGGGTGTCAGATGGATAGAACTGAAACAATGGTTATACATTAATTTATAGCTTTCTGAGAATAGTGTTCTCCCTCACCCGCAACTAAATTTACTGTTCACATTTTAATAAAGCTTTAGTGTGAAAATGTAGGGGGTTGAATGTACTCCACTCATTGTCCTAATTTGTTTTTTCCATTTTTGTATATTCAGACTGAATTCTGATTTGTGTATTATGAGTAAAATGTTTGGGAAAAAACTAATTAAAATTATTTTGAATACAATTTTTAAAAACAATTGAAACATTGGTATATTAAGGGTTACAGTCAGACCAAGTGTTGATATTTTATTTTAAAGAACTGAGGAAAATAAAGCCCCATTAAGGAACTTTACTGCAGGTTATGATTTTAAATATAGAACCCCAGTCTTATTATAATCACCATTTAGATATGATCTGCTATTTATAAACTCATGGTTGTATTAATAGGAAGGAATCAGTTGAGTAATAGGGAAAGGAATTTATTGAGTTAGGAGGAGGCGCTTTACAGTGCTCTCATTTGATTCTCCCAAGAACCCTATGAGTTAGATCTTATTAGCCCATTTTAGAAATGAGGAAACTGAGTCTCAGGGAGTTTAAATAACTTCGGAAAATCACACAGCTACTGAGTGGCAGAGTGAAGATTTTTAGCAAAACCCATACTTTAATTGCTACCCTACGTTTACTTCCTAAAGCTATTTTATTGCTTAAAATTATATCATAAAATATTTTTCTTGTTTTAGAATAGCTTTAATATTAATAATTTTTAATGAGAGGATAATATTGTCAGTGATCTATGATTTATCATTTCCTAGATACTGAATATGTTTTCAGTTATTCTATGATAGATAACTCTCAGTGAGTGAATATTCATGTCTTTTTGCCTTTATTGTATTATTTGCTTAAGAAATATTTATTGGAGAGAAATTAATGAATCAAAGGATACACTTCTTTTACATTTCATTTCTTGCTAGCCATTGCCATGTTGATTTTCAATAGGGTTTCTTGAATTTGCTTTTTGTAGAGATTACCATACCCCATTTAACCAACTGTAAATACCCGTTGTACAGCGTATATTGGGAACAACTTAAAGTGTACATAAATCAGTGAAATAAGATTACATGGTAACTATTTACCGTATGGAGAGTAAAGGGGAAAAGCTGAGTGACTTTGATAAGAAAACAGTTGGCGAAGCCCCAAGAGTGGGACTGTTCCTAGAGAACAGTTGTTGGAAGAGAATGGAGGAGCTTGAACGCACTGGAATTTACCAGGGAATTGGTTTGTACCTGTTTTGCTTTTCTTGGCAGGGTTTTTTGGTTAATCTCTGAGTTAAATTTGATGTAAATTAAGACCAGACTATAATTTGAATTTGAATTTTAATCCTTCTTTGTTATAATCCCTTTTTGTTCTTTTTGTCAGCCTTTCTTTGCTAACATTGTAATTCGTGGATGAGAATTTTAAAGTTTGCTTCATTTGACTTGAGAGGCATTAGGAGACTGGCATATTTTACTTGCAAATAGAAGATTTAGACTGAGTATTTACATAGAAGGATTATGTTATAAGCATCACTAAATGACTTGTTAGGTAATATTTTATTAGGAAATTAATGAAGGAAACAAAGTTAATGTTATTTCAGATGGTATGCTTAACCCTGGTGTCTGTGAAAATATATGTACATATTTATATATTGTATTTTCCTATCATTTTTGATAACTGTCCCATACCAGCTAAGGCAGAGTGGTAGCTAATCTTTACTGGACTGATGATGATATCCCTTGACAGTGGTGGAAGGAACTGTTCTGCCCAACATTTTCCTGTCATCTCCTTTCTTTCCCTTTACATAACATGAAGAATTACAAGTACTATTACCAGAAGCTTTATTTATTGAGGATTAATATGTTATAGGCAGCATCTGAAAGCTTTATTATTACATCTGTTACCTCATTTAATTTTTCACAAGGTTTACTTGAAGTATGCACTACTATTCCCATTTTACATACTAGAGAAACAATTAGAGAGGTTAAATAACTCAGGTTAGTAAATGGCAGAACTGGCTTTGATCTAAAGCCCTTCCTTTTAACCATTATCTCATGTGTTGTGTACATTTTTAGTTAAATTGACTATAACATTCATGGTCCCATGTTTCAAGTCTTTAGTCTCCTTTGCCTTAGAACCTAGTTATTTCAAGGAAATCTTCACATTCTGATTTTGAACAAAGTACTCATGGTAATTACTTTGAGGTTCACAAGCACTTCTTAGGGATAGAGTTCAGAGGGAAAGAGAGATCACGTTTAGTCAGAGAAGTTGTGATTTTGCTTGGTTCGTAAAGATAGATGTTTTGTGTGGGTTTCTTTGAAGGTGATTTATGTATGGTAAGGGAAGTACGGTTGGAAAGTGGATGCTTACTGTTTATTAGCATCAATGTATCAGTATTTTATCTGGATTTTAAAAAATGTATTTAAAGGTTACAGGATCTTATTTTTACTAAATAAGAATTCCATTGAAACACTTTTCTGACTTAAGCTTTTCCCCCCCTCTTGGGCATTTGGGTGGAATACAAAAAAATGGGATATATTGGCATTTTCCTAGGATAAAGTTGGCACAATAGTGAGATGGTTCATTGGCATCCTCTAAAGGTGATTGGTGATACTTTTTGGATCTCTTTTGATACCACACTAGTAGTCTTTGATAGTTTTATGCTATCTGGTATGATATGAAGGATGTTCCTGGCTTATCTCTTCTATTTCCTGCCCCAGGTCTGGAAACAGCACAGTGTCCAAAGAATGCTGGTTCCCTTTTCTAACTGCTGTAGTCTTTCTCACTCAGCTATCTCTCTTTATATCCCGTAGAGAAATTCATTTTTTTAAAAAAGAATGCAATTTTTCCAGCCATTTGTCTCCATATGGAAAGGTGGAAAATTATCCTTAAAAGAGTGGGGATTAATAACCTCTAAAGCAGCAGTTCTCAAACTTTTTGGTCTGAAGACTCTTTTATATTCTTAAAATTATTAAATATACCGAAAACTTTTGTTTATGTAGGTTAAGATCAATCAGTATTTACCATATTAGAAATTAAAACTAAGACTAAAAAATTTCTTCTTAATGCATTTTAAAATAACAGTGATAAACCCATTATATGTTAACATATTTTTGAAAAATAATTATATTTTCTAAAACAAAATAATAAGAGTGGGATTATTTTATATTTTGCAAATCTCTTTAATATCTGGCATAATAGGGGATAGCTGGATTATATTTGCTTGTACACTTAATTTTTTGCAGTATGTTGATTTGGGTGAGATGAAGAAAATCTGGCCTTATACAGATATGTGGTTTGAAAAAGGAAGAGTACTTTAATAACCATTTCAGATAATTGTGAATATTATTCTTTGATACTACATCAAAGCTTGACAAATAGAAATTTCTTAAAAGTTAATTGAAATGTAGAATCTTCAACTATAGCAATGGACTCTTTTTCTCTCACATTAAAGTCCATTGGTCTATTTTGTACTTTGAATGACTCTCCTACTCATGCATGCCTTGAGTCATTTGGAGAATACCAGTTCTCAGTGAGTGATGCAGATCTTTTAAATTATGACACATTTTATTATACAACAGCACAAAATCACATATGTTAATATCACCACAGATTTCATAAGAAAAGTCTTTAAATATTGGGAAGCTGTCCGGTGCTTTGTGACCGCCTGGAGGGGTGGGATAGGGAGGGTGGGAGGGAGGGAGACGCAAGAGGGAAGAGATATGGGAGCATATGTATATATATAACTGATTCATTTTGTTGTAAAGCAATTATACTCCAATAAAGATGTTAAAAAAAATATTGGGAAGCTGTCAAGGTCATGGTGGCAGTTACAAGTTTTCCAAAATTTTAATTTGAAAGCCTGAATTTTATCATTTATAATAAAATGGCTGCCATATACTAAAGATTAAATAACCATGGTTTGAATGTCAGTTGTTCTTTCGAGTAGAAATGGTGCTCCATGGAAAAAGTGGCTAGTTCAGCTGGCAATTCAAATGCTTTTCCGTGACAACTATTGTACTTTGGTATGTAGCAGAAGTGTTTTATGTGTACTTCTGTGTCCTTACCCAGCATATTAAAAAGATGTGTACCCAAAGCTGAGATTTAATAAAATTAATAATTCTTACTCTCATTAAGGACATTGTTAAGTGAAACTTGATTATTGTTTTTGTATGTGTGTGTGAAGTAAACAATGATTATTAGTACAGCTTGGCATCACTACCTTGATTCATGCTAACATCCTGGTAGTTCTTAGCATTGATTTTGTACCATGACTACAAATGTCAACACAGTGAGAAAAACCGATAGCATCTTATTATTATTATGACATAATGCTTTAAACTTGCACACCCCTCAGGGGTCCATGGACCACACTTTGAGAACCACTGTTCTAAATTCTTTGAAAATGCCCAGAAGTCTTCGTTAGTCTTTATGAATCTACCTACATCTTTTGTTCATACAACCTGGATTTCTTCAAGTTCCACTGTTCCAGGTAAATGTAAGTAATTTATCACTCAACTTTATCATTTTCGTTTTGCGAGCATCACATACAAAAGTTTACTGCAGATGTGCAGATGTTCAGCTACATGGTCATTTGAAAGGGCTTTGAATAATAGACATCGTGTATATCAGCCTATAAATGAATATTTGTATGTAAATATTTGTGTGTAAATAAATTGGATGTTACATATATATCCTAGAATTAAACAGTTGTAATGTGAATTTTAGAGATAATTCAGTATTCCTTGGTTGTATTGATATTAATGTGACTATAAGGGATGTCGTAGATCACACTTGCCTGTTTATTTTTTCCTCATTTTTTAGTGACTTAAGTCTACCCTCTCCATCCCCAGTTGTTGCTCTTTAAACTAGAACAGTTAAAATCATTTAAGACGAATAAGGATCCTTTGTGTACAGGAATATTTGGGAGTAGGAGAAATCTTTTAATCATAATCCATTCCTAATCAAATCTTTTTCTGTGATTAGTTCATTGCAGTGGCAGAATTGGGGTAGTGAGTATGTCTTAAACTTGAAGTTTTATTTCATTCTACTTTGCCTTATTCTCTTTTAAGAAACAACATCAAAAACAACATAGCTTCTAGTGCTCCAGTAAAAGTTTAGATTTTTAGGTTGGGTGGTGGTGGTAGTGAGGAATGCTAGTCATTTTGGACACCGCCATCTGTTTCACTTTTCTCCATCAATGAGAAAACACCTCTAACACTGATAGCTAATTAGGCCTAAAGAGCTTGGGTGTTTGTTTCTTGCTTTTATGGGGAGGTTTTGGTCCAGCACTGAATAATAGTACTCCAATATCAATTAATAAGAATAGATTAAAAAAAATTTTTAACCTAAGTTACTAAACTATGAAATACACTGGTAATATATTAACACATTGGCAATATATTAATATACTGTCTCATATAAATACTTTTAGCCCAGTATTAATCCTAGTTTGTCTGGTTCAACGTCTTTTTTATGTTGGGAATACTGTATTTCCCTGTAGAAGAAACCTTTTGGCTATTCAAAGATTAAAACAGATATTCTGGCAAAACATTATAAAAATGTTGATTATGAACAATTTAAGAGCTTCACTTCAGTATTTTCTTTTTATAAGCCACCTGTTGTCTTATGTGCGTAGTGTATACATTTGAACAAAGTGCTCATCACTTGTCAGCCATCAGTGGCAGCATAGAAATTACTTGTGGTACTTGCTTTGCAAGAAGTTCTTTTGTATTTGTGACATCAGCTTTGTTTTATACAATTAAAGTATTACACGCTAGAATAATCTAAATTGCAACCACTAAACGGTGATTTAATTCTTCTTGCCTTGAACTGAATTTGTTTACTGATTATATGTAGCTATTGACTACTGTTTAACATGACGGATTCATAAAAATTTCCCCCCTATTTTGGTAGCAAATAAGGTGGTTATATTATTAAAGGTTTTTCTCAATTAAAAAATTTGCCTTCAATAAATATTACATAAAGGGATAACATGTTGAAAACCCTGCGTGTGTGGATAATCCTTCTCATATGATTTGATTTTCAAATGAAGTTTAATACTTCTGATATGATATATTCATGATCACTTTAATAGTATTGTTCTAATTTTTAAATTCCCAGTTAAAAGTGTTTGCAGTCATTTTTATTCATTTTCTTCTGTTAAAAAAGAACAAAGTATAACTGTTTGATTAAGACTTAAGATTGATACTAGAATAAATATTTAGACTGTTAGATAACTTCTCTTATACTTACAGTAACATTAACTCTACACAGCAATCTGGATGCTTAGATAACTTTACCAGTGGATTTTAAGTAATCTGAATATTTCCTTTTTGTTGTCTTGTTAATAGTCCTGGTTATAATTTTTTAAAATAAGTTAACAGCACTAATACATTGACATTATTTAAAATGACAAATATTTTATCCAGATCATTTTTTTAGTGAACAGATTTCAGAACTAATGGAATAAAATTACTCACTTAAAGCAAATTTATCTTGTATTTTGTATAAAGCTTAGGTAGGAATGCCACTATTCAGTTATATTATAAAGGTAAAGTATAGTATAAATACATTTTCCAAGGTAGCCAGTGGTATATTTCTGCAATATAATTGGCTTCCTACACCTTGACAATAGTTTGTATACAGAAACTCTACATGAACTACTACAGAAAACTACTCACAAATAAGACTTTTTTGTTCTTTTCAGAAACAGTCTGAAACTAAATGGGAACTTTATGTTTGCAGGAACAAAATTTGGAATTTCTTTTTCACTGCATGGTTGCTCTGATGTAAATGATGTAATATAGTGGACATTAGTATATAAGTAAATGATCAAATGAGTCATAAGATGGAACATCTGCCTCAGAAGCCCTTTCAGACAGCATAAGCTATGCCGTTGAAGTCTCTAATCAGTGCATCTGTCCCTGAGACTTCAGTGGTGCAAGGATAGTTTTCTATTTTGGATTAGTTACTATATGAAGACAGTATATTAACAATTTTTTTTTTGATGCATGCAACTGGAAAATTTGTGCCTGTGATACCTGAATAAAAAATTAACAGTGGTTTTTTTAAAGCATAGTAATAATTAAGGGATAGCAATGAACATATAAACTTTTACTTTTACCTGCCTTAAAGTGGTTATTTATGATAGGATTTTACATTGCAGACCCGTAGATGCTTACTGGAGGAAATTTTCTTGCAAATACTGATGTTACAACAGGAGAAAAATCCAGATGGAACCTGAAGCACAGCAGGATTCAGAAAGGATATTTAACTAAAACAGAAGCCTGTATTTTGGGTCCATTCTGAGCTGGAGAATTCCTGTAGTTTTAAAATTGCCACCAGAGAGAGTTGGGGTGGTGGGGGGAGGAAGGGTGGGCAAAGGAGGGAGGGTATGTGCATGTTCATGTGTTTCATACAAAGTAAAAACTTCTAACCAAACGCACTGTAGAATACCAGATGACGATAATGACATACAGAGAATTGTGGTATATGTATGTATATTTTATTCTTATAATCAACAAGCCACAGAAGATAAATTCTTAATGATCATATTTAATTTTACTAAAGGATATGATCTAAAGTAGAAGTCTGCCCTCTTCCCTGAGAAAATTTATACTTAGCCATTCAATTAATCCTTTTTAACAAGAGAGAAACAAGTGTAATTAGAGTAGGGTTTTTTTGTTTTTGCCTTTGTTTTTTTTGCGGTACGCGGGCCTCTCACTGTTGTGGCCTCTCCCGTTGCGGAGCACAGGCTCCGGACATGCAGGCTCAGCGGCCATGGCTCACGCGCCCAGCCGCTCCGCGGCATGTGGGACCTTCCCGGACCGGGGCACGAACCCGCGTCCCCTGCATCAGCAGGCGGACTCTCAACCACTGCGCCACCAGAGAAGCCCTAGAGTAGGGGGTTTGAATAAGAATTGGGCACATGTTATTTTACACATTGGGATTTTTAAATCTTGGAAATAGAGAACAGTCATTACAAAATACTTTTATTCCAAAAGAAGGTTTAAAAAAGTTATCATTAGTTTCTGCCCTGGGATGTAGAGAGCTGGAAGGAGTGTTACTCCTACCTTACAATGAAAAACAACCTGGCTAACTTCAAAACCTAAGGATACACAGTACCTGCAGGGAAAGAGGAGACATGAACACTCACTCACCTGAGGTAGACACAGCTGGACAGCAGTAAGAACAGTTCAGTTAGAATTGTGGACAAATTAGGGAAGGTCAAGTAGAGGCTGACAGGAGCATATGAAATCTGTGAGGACATCAGAACTTGGAGAACCTTGTACCTTCACGTGTGCTCTTTCTCCACTAACCCTGGGGGGTGGGGTGGGTAAGAACCCCAAGAGATAGGAGTTAGGAAAGAGCCTTAAGAAGTATTGTGATGCACACCCTAGGGAGGAGGATAGCAGTGACAGGATCCTTTTCCTCTCTCTCCACTACAAAACAAAAGCCTTAATCTATGGACAGTGGGAGTGGTGGAGAAGGAGGCAACCAGCACCTCTGCCTTAGGGCATTGATGGAATTCATTGCAGCTGGGGGAAGGGAAAGGGGGAACATCTACTTTCTGAGGAATATGCTGAACCCACAACTGTGGGGTTAGATCAAGGGGAAGGAGAACTGAAAAAACTACAACCTCAAGACCCAGAGACACAATACATGACTAAGGCTGAGGCTTACTCAGAACAGAAGATGGATCCTCCCCCAACAATTTTCTACCACCGAACTAAGAAGTTTCTAATAATGAATAATAGCAGAATAGGTAAAGGAGAAGAAAAAAGAATAGACAAAGAGACATAGTACAGGGGAAGGACCTAAACTCAGAATAGAGTAGACATTACTCTGATAAGCCAAACTCCCATCTCTATAGGAATTTGAAGCCTGTAGTGCACTGAGGGTCACAATAGTGATAATGTCAAACCCAGCTCAACACCTAACTAAATAGACTCACCTTCCCCACCTGAAAGGCCTAGGAGAAGAAAAAACTTGCCCCTTTTCAGGCATAAAAACTTTTTACCTCAGTCTCTGCTGTCCTACACAAGATGTTCACCTTTCAACAAAATAATTACTAGGCATACAAATAGGCAAGAAAAATCACACTCAGGGAAAGAGCAATCATTGGGACTAACCTCAGATGTAATACAGATTTTGGGATCTGACAGGGAATTTAAAATAACTATGATTAATATGTTAAAGGCTTTAACAGAAAAAGTGAACAGCATGCATGATAAAGATGGGTAATTTCAGCAGAGATGGGGAAAAAAGAATCAAGTGGAAATGCTGTAAATGGAAAACATAGTAACAGAGAGAAGAATATCTTCAATAGTTTCATTAGGAGATTCCACACAGTGGCAGAAAGGATCAGTGAACTTTAAGATAGGTCTATCGAAATTACCAAAACTGAAACACAAAGAAAAGAAAACTTGAAGACAAAAAAGAAAAAAGAATATTGAAGACCAGTGGGGAAACATCAAAAGGTCTAACTTACACATAATTGAAATACCAGAAGGTAAACAATGGGGTAAAACAAGTATTTTAAGAAATAACGACTGATAATTTTCCAAAATTAATGCACAAAAACACAGATCCAAGAAGCTCAGAGAATAACAACTTGGATACTTAACATACACACACACACACACACACACAATATTCAGAAAACAAAAGTCAAAGAACAGATCTCAGAGGCACCCAGAGACTAAAGAAACATATACGAGTAACAAAGGTAGGATTTTGTCTGATGGTTGACTTTTCATCAGAAACTATGGGAGTCTAGAGACAGTGGAGTGACATTTATTTTTTTACTTTTTGGAGTGACATTTAAAAAGTGCTTAATGAAAAAAAAAACTGGCAGCCTAGAAATATATACTCAATGAAAATATCTTTCAAAAATGGTGATACCGGGGCTTCCCTGGTGGTGCAGTGGTTGAGAGTCCGCCTGTCGATGCAGGGGACACTGGTTCGTGCCCCGGTCTGGGAAGATCCCACATGCCGCGGAGCGGCTGGGCCTGTGAGCCATGGCTACTGAGCCTGCGTGTCCGGAGCCTGTGTTCTGCAATGGAAGAGGCCACAACAGTGAGAAGCCTGCGTACCGCAAAAAAAAAAAAAAATGGTGATACCCACTACTATATATAAAATCGATAACTCATAAGGACCTACTGTATAGCACAGGGAACTCTACTTAATACTTTGCAATGACCTTTATGGGAAAAGAATCTAAAAAAGAGTGGATATATGTATGTATAATTGATTCACGTTGCTATACTGCAGAAACTAACACAATGTTGTAAATCAACTATACTCCAATGAAATTTTTTTTTTCTTCTTTGCGGTACGTGGGCCTCTCACTGTTGTGGCCTCTCCCGTTGCAGAGCACAGGCTCCGGGCACGCAGGCTCAGCAGCCATGGCTCACAGCCCCAGCCGCTCCACGGCATGTGGGATCTTCCCGGACCGGGACACGAACCCGTGTCCCCTGCATTGGCAGGCGGACTCTCAGCCACTGTGCCACCAGGGAAGCCCCAATGAAAATTTTTTTAAAAATGAAGGAGAAATAGTTTTTCTTAGCCAAACAAAAACTAGGCATTCATTGACAGCAGACTTACTGTATAAGAGATGTTAAAGCAAGTTCTTCAAGCAGGAGGAATATGATCTACACAAACTTAGATCTACATAAAGACCACTGGACATGGAAAAAAAAGTTATTACTTATTTTTAATTTATTTGAGATAAAGGTCAGCAAACTTTTTATATAAAGGGCTAGACAATATTTTAGGTTTTAAGAGCCATACACTCTGTTGCATCTACTCAGCTCTGCCATTGTAGTGTGAAATATATAAGTGAATGAATGTGGCTGTGTTCTAGTAAAACAATTTCTAAAAACAGGCAGAGGGCTAGAGTTGGCCCATGGGCTATCGTTGACTCATCCCTGCTCTAACAGATAACTGACTATCTAAGACAAAAGTAGTATTATATGTTTATAGCATTTATAAAAGATATGACAACAATAGCATAAAAGATGGAAGAAAGGAATTGGAAATACAAAATTTCTGTAAGTCCTTGTACTACACATGAAATGGTATAATATTTGAATTAATTAATTAATTAAAAATGTATATTGGACAACCACTAAAAATTTTGAAATAAGGGCATAAATAATAAATCCATGGAAGCAATGCAATGGACTTGTAAACAATCCTCAGCATAAGAGAAGTTAGAGAAAGAGGAATAAAGAAACAAAGAATAGATGGAACAAATAGAAAATAGTAAGATGGTAGATTTTAATCTAGTCATATCAGTAATCACGTTAAACGTGGATAGTCTAAACCAGGGAATGGCAAAGTACTTCCAACCACAGTTTCATTTCTTTGTACATGTGTGCCATGATAAAGGAAGTTCCTGGACCTATTGGGCATCTAGAATTTAGATACTCATTTACCTGCATAAGGAAGAATTCAGATACTGTCCTGTGATACCCACCTGTTTAATGGTAATTTACTTCAAGGAGTAATTTTCATTTTAGGGAATAAAAATTGACTCGGGTGTGACTAGAGATAAAAGGGTACATTGTATTCCAGACTTTAGAAACACCAATCTGAAATAAAGGAAAAAAAACATTACAGTAAATACACATTAAAGCTGTTCTGTCTTATCAGTTACCTAAATGACATTGGATTAGGAGTTAGTTTTTAATGTAGGAAGTTTTCAAAATTCATTTGTGAACTATAATCTGTTATTAGGTACACATCCATTTCTAGGGCTAGCTATACTTTTCCCTTTGGAATATCACTGACTATATATACTACAGTAAGAATGCTTACACATTACTTGTTGATAAATATTAATGTGTTGTAGGTTAAAATCTGTGCTTAATATTTTGTTGGTAACTTTCATGTAAATAACTTGAAGCAATACTGCTTGCCTTTGAAAATAATCCAATGTTTGGAAAGATATTTGTGGTTTTAAATTCCAGCTTTGTTACTTACTAGTTTTGTACAAGCAGTAACAGTTAGGCTGTTTGAGTAAAGTGGAGATTATTATCATACCTCGTTTACATAGTGAGGTTTAAATGAGATATAATGTATGTAAAACACTAAATACTGAGAAATATTAAATTTAAATCTCAAATTAATTGTTTTGAATATGTAATTATATATGTGGCTCAAAAGTAAAATGATATCTAAAGATAAACACTGAAAAGTGTTCTTCACCTTGTCTCTTTCTACCATGCCCCCTCCAACTCTAGTATTTAATTAATTAATTTATTTATGGCTGCGTTGGGTCTTTGTTGCTGCATGGGGGCTTTCTTTAGTTGCATCGAGTCGGGGCTACTCTTTGTTGCGGTACGCAGGCTTCTCATTGCAGTGGCTTCTCTTGTTCCCGAGCACGGTCTCTAGGCACACGGGCTTCTGTAGTTATGGCACACTGGCTCAGTAGCTGTGGCACGCGGCCTCTGGTGCGCAGGCTCAGTAGTTGTGGCGCACGGGCTTAGTTGCTCTGCGGCATGTGGGATCTTCCCAGACCAGGGCTCGAACCTGTGTCCCCTGCATTGGCAGACAGATTCTTAACCACTGCGCCACCAGGGAAGTTTCTAGTATTTATTTTTACTAGTTTCTTGCTTATTCGATAGTTTCTTTATACAGTTACAAGCAAATACAGTTAAATATTTTTTCTTTCCCTTTCCTAAACAAAATGCCTGCCATATATAAACTGTGATGCACTTTGCTTTTGATATTTAAAATGTCCTGGAGAGCTCTCCATATCAGTGCACAGAGATTGTTTTCATTTTTCTTCACAGATACATTGTATTTCATTGTGTGGCTGCGTCATCATTTATTCAGGAGGTTCAGTATTGCTGGATAGTTGGCTTATTTCCAGGTTTTTACTGTGATTATGTTATAATGCCACAATGAGTCATCTAGTACTTATGTTATTTCATAAATGTGTAAGTTTATGAGAGAGATTCCCAGAAATGGAATTGTTGAGTTAAAGGGAAAATGCATTGGTAATTATGGCAGATACTGCCAGATTTCCTTCATAGGGGTTGTGCAGTTTTTGTCCTGCTTCCAGCAATGTATGAGAATACTTGTTTCTCTATAACCTTGCTAGCAGAACGTGTGTTAAACTTACAGATTTTTTTGCAGGTCGTTAGGAGAGAATTGGTATGTGGGTGTAGTTTTAATTTGCTGTTCTCATTATAAGTGAAGTTGAACATCTCTTCGAATGTTTAATAGCTGTTCGTGTTTTTCTTCAGATTGCCTGTTTATGTTGCTTGCCCATTTTCCTATTGGGTTGTCCTTCCTTCCTCCCTCCCTCCCTCCCTCCCTCCCTCCCTGCCTTCCTTCCTCCCTTCTTTCCTTCTTTCTTTCTTTCTTTTCCGTAATAACTAAGAATTCTTTTATGTTGGGAATATTAGATCTATGAGTTGCAGATATTTTTTCCCAATTAGTCATTTGTCTTTTTCTTTATAGTCCGTTTTGCTATACAAATACGTTTTGGTAGTTGAGCTCAGTTGTTATCAAAGAGGCCTTCTCCAGGGAATTCCCTGGCCGTCCAGTGGTTAGGACTCTGCGCTTCCACTACAGGGGGCATGGGTTTGATCCCTGTTGGGGAACAAAGATTCTGCAAGCCATCTGACTCGGCCAAAAAAAAAAACCAGGCCTTCCCCAACTCAGGGCTATAAAGTAATTCATCATATTTTCTTTCAGTATGTTTATGGTTTCATCTTTTACTTGTAAATCTCTGACCCATTTAGAGTTTATCTTTGTGTACACTGCAACACATTGATTCTACTATGTGTATATATTTTTTAAGTATTCCTTTCATAATGTTGTCAAATAATATTTATTAAAGTCTATTCTTTACTGACTTGACACCTTTGGCATATGCTAGATTCCTATAAGTACTTGGGTCTATTTCAAATCTTTCTCTGTTTCATCAGTGTGTCAGTTTATTCATTTCCTAATGTGACACTTTTTAAAAAATCATCAAGACTTTGTACATATTGTAGTATCTGGTAGGGCTGTTCCCTTCATTTTCATAGTGTTCCTGGCTAGTTTTGCTTATTTATTTTTCTGCATAAACTTAATAATCATCTTTCTTCATCACAGAAAAGAAATCTTGTTGGCATTATTATTATGATGACATTCAATAAACTTAATAATCAGCTTTCCTCATCTCTGAAAAAGAAATCTCGTTGGCATTATTATGATGACATTAAATTTATGTTAATTTTAAAAGAATTTATAATCTTTTCGTTCAGAAACATGGTGTGTTCTTTTACTTGTTCATGTCTACTTTTGAAGTGTTTGGAAAGGTCCTCTTTGTGTTGGTTTTGTACATTTATTGTACAATTAATTTCTGGGTTTTTTATCTTTTTTGTTGCTTTTGGTATTATAAATGTGGTCTTCTCTTTCGTTATGTTTTCTGTTGTTTGTATATTAAGAATACTTTAAAAAATCAATCTGTTCACGTGATTCTTTGTTAGGTACTGTAGGAAGGTCTTAAAAATGGATAAAATATAGATTAAGGGAAATTGGATATAGCACATTAATTCAGTGGAATACTGTGCGGTTTATATTAAAGTGGACAGGTGCCTGTGACTCATGAAATGAAAAAGTAGGTATTCTGGTTTTGTTTAAGCCCTATGGAAAAAAAGTCTCAAAAATGTATTCAAATGTTAACAATGGTTTTTTGGGGATTGCTAGATAATTTCTTCTTTTTGCATAACTTTTCTGGTGGCAGTTACGAGTCCACAAAAATCCATGTTTTCCTTCCTTGTACATGTCCGTTCATCTTTACTACATTTCCAAATCCACCATGAGAATGGACATGTGTCTGCAGTTTTAGCAGTGGATTGTGAAAAGAAGTGATAGGTGATACTTGTCCTAGATTTTAAGGCATTGACTATGCCTCCTATAGTAGTTGCTTTTCTCCTTTTATGCTGATTTAATTGGAAGTGTTTAGACCATGCAGATGATGGTGGTGCCTTAGAGGATGGTTGAGTCATGTCTTGGAAGGAACCTGGATCCATGAATGACTGCAAGGAGCAGAGCTGCCTCGCTAAGCTGGACCATTTGTTTCAAGATTGAAATTAAAGAGAAATAAACTTTTTGCTTGTTAATTCACTCGAATTTTGGCTCTCTTTGTGTTCTAGTTTTACTGTGGCTTATACACTTGTGTAGGGCTTCCCTGGTGGCGCAGTGGTTGAGAATCTGCCTGCCAATGCAGGGGACACGGGTTCAAGCCCTGGTCTGGAAAGATCCCACATGCTGCGGAGCGACTGGGCCCGTGAGCCACAAACTACTGAGCCCGCGCATCTGGAGCCTGTGCTCCGCAACAAGAGAGGCCGCGATAGTGAGAGACCTGTGGACTGCGATGAAGAGTGGCCCCCGCTTGCCGCAACTAGAGAAAGCCCTCGCACAGAAACGAAGACCCAACACAGCCAAAAATACAATAAATTAAAAAAACAAAAAACCAAACAGAGTTGGTAAAAGCCCACAGGCATAAAGGCGATCATTTAAAAAAATAAAAATACACTTGTGTATTCTAAATATGTGAACACATTACTTTTATAATTAAAAAATCCATTTTCAAAGAATGTAAGATCATACTATACTTATTTTACTGAAACTTGATTTTCTCATTTAAAATATCCTGAATATCTTTCCATGCCATCAAATGCCCCTTTTTGTGTAAATAAACTTTTTATTTGGAATAATTATAGATTTACAGGAAAGTTTCAAAGATAGCACTGAGAGTTCTCATATATCCCTCACCCAGTTTCAGTTTCCTCTTATGTTATCATTGTTTCAATATCCCCTTATTTTACCATGGTGCATTTGTAAAAACTAAGTACATAAAACATGGTACATTTATTAAACCAGCATTGGTCCATTACTATTAACTAAACTCCAGACTTTATTTGGATTGCACCATTTTATCTACTGAAGTTCTTTTTCTGTTCCAGGATCCAATTCAGGAGACCACATCTTATTTACTTGTCATGTTTCCTTAGCCTTCTTTGGTCTCCTCTGATAGTTCTTAGTCTTTCTTTCTTTTTCATGAGCTTCACAGTTTTGACAGTTGAAGTGTTTTGTAGTTCCCTCCGATTGGGTTTATCTGATGTTTTTCTCATGATTAAACCAGGGTTATGGGTTTTTGGAAAGAATACCACAGAGGTGAAGTGCCTTTCACATCATATCCAGGAATACATGGTATCTACATGACATCAGGGATATGTAAAGCTTTATCACTCGATGAAGGTGGTGTTTGCCAGGTATTTTCACTGTAAAGTTACTATTTTTTCCTTTTCATATTTTTCCTTTTCTTTGGAAGCAAGTCAAATCTAGCCCACAGTAAAAGGGAAAGGGAAAAATACCCATTTTTGAAGGCTGAATTTAATTTGATAGATATCAAACTTGATGTCCAAAGACCAACTTCGGATACTTGAAATTTTCTGCTTTGCTTCTGTGGGCAGCTGACCAATCAGCATGGAACCAGGCTTGAATTTCCTTCTTTAATTGCACATTGTATAGCCTACAAGTTGGGAACAAGAGAGGAATAAATGGGATTGGAGAATATACTTGTGTCCCTCCCCAAATGCCTCATTTTTTTCTATTTGTCATCTTGATCTGGAAATCAAAGTTAAATTCCCTATCTCTGGAGATCTGAACATTTCTGGTAGTACAATGGGAAGATTTAACTGAGTACCATTATATTGAGTTCCATTTAGGGCCAGTACTGTGCTGGGCCTTTCACATGAATCATAGTTAATCTTTAGAACAATCTTAAGAGGAAAGTACATTTTACCACAAAGAAACTGAGACTAGATTTTGACTTGCCTAATGTCATTCAGCTTATAAGAGGTAGTATCTAGGTCAAAACCATTTCTTCCCCCACCTCCTTTTTTTCCATCTTATATATCCCAGTGCCACCGGTTCTTTTGTCTCTACATCAATAAGAACAACCTAGTTATCATTAAATATAGGTATATGATAGCTATTTGGTGTACTTAACAGGTAGTATGAAAAGATGAAAACTATTAGTGCTGTGTGTTTTAATCAGATTTTCAAGTTAGGATTCTCTTTTCCCCAACCTAGATCACGTGCTGCCCTATTTTCTCTGCCCTAGTGTATACTTCCTGAATACCTGAAGAAACCCGTAAGAGACTGGGCTCTCCTGGTCTCAGTTCCAGCTTGCTGTTGCACAGCTGATGGTTGGATTATCAATAGCTTGACTTTGCCATTGGCCAGTTCATTCTGATGCCAGTGGCTGATATAACTGATTTCTCCCTCAGAACTGATGATGGTAAACTTTTTCTGAGAGTATGTTAATATGCAGATATAGTAGTCATATTAGCAAAGATTGACCTTTTTGTGGTTGTTGAAGTAGTGTCCCATTTTCTTAAAGAGATGTCAGAGTTTTTAATGGTATCTTTAGAGATTTGTTTTAGGCAATAAACGAAATGTTTAAAAAGTAAAATTATGCTGTATATTTGATGGTAATAAATACTGAGGAAAATAAGTACAGAAAGAGGATAGTAAGTGTTTGGGTGGGGATTGCAGTTTTAAACACTGCAAAGGAAGGCTTCACTGAGAAGTTGGCATTTGAGTAAAGAACTAAAGGAGGTAAGGGATCAAATTATTTAAATTTTGGGGGCACAGTAGGAAATGCAAGGGGCCTGAGGTGGAGTGGGGCCTGGTGTTTTTGAGTTCTGTTCTTCTATATCCACCTGTATCATATACTCTTCTTTTCCTTTTAGTATAACAGGTGAATTGTCCCTGCCAAGGCCAACTTGTTAAATCTGCTTCCCTCTCACATGTGATTGTGATCCTGCTGCCCTGCTCTCTCTTTCCTGTATCATGTTTCCTCTCTATTGATTTGTTCCCATGACTGTGCAAATATGGGGTAATGACCCCGTCCAGCTACTACTCTATTCTCTTTTGCAACGAGACTGAAAAGAGGTTGTTTGTACTGTGTCCACTTCTTTGCATTCCATTCTTTTTTTTTTAACTTCAGTGAGGTTTTGCCCCCCAAAAGAGCATTTGAGAATGCTCTTGTCTAGGTCATCAATAACCTCCACGTTGCCAAATGCTCCTTTTTCATCATTCTCTGTGAGTAAATAATAGCCAGTTATCCATTTACTTTATTATCTGTTTCTCCTTCTAGTATGTAAGTTCCATGACAGTATGCACATGGGTGCCCCTCGATATTTGTTGAATGTGTGGGTACGTGTTGCTACATACGTCCTTGTACATACCTTACATACACGATTGTCCACTTGCCTGAGGTTTTTTTCCTTAGGGTAAGTTGCTAAAAGTAGAAATTACTGAGCCAAAGAGTGTACACATTTTAAAGGCTTGTTAGTAAGCTGCCTCCTTAACCAGAACATACTGTTAGTGTTTGTTTATCTTTAGGCTTTAGCATTTATTATGAACACCTCTTAAATGCTTTTAATATTTTAGATTTGTATGTTTTCCCAGATAGCCAAAATTCCAGTGTAACTTACAGTTTCTTACTTTAATATTCTGTCTATAGTCTAATAGAAAAAGGTGCTCCTGAAGTTTTGTGTCCACAGAGTATTGGAGACTTAGAATATCATCGAAGCAGTATGACTGTCTTTAGGAAAGAAGTTTTAGCCATTATACTGCATCCTGCTGTCTTATCTGAGGAGTAACACATTTGCTAGAGGTATTTTCCTTTAGGTTGCTGCCCCAGTCAGAGGTCAAGTACTGTGGTAACTACACTTTTGCTATATTGATTGAAGAAACAGAGCACTAACACACACACACACACACACACACCAGATTTGTACCCTGATCATATGGGTGGATTTCTGATTCTGGACTTAAAAGTCGAAGAGTTTGATTTTACTCACATATTCCCAATACTTTGTTGTTAAAATGTAGGCATTTGATAAGAATATTGATAAGGCTATTGATAAGAATAAAAATGGATACATTTGTTCTATAGTTGTAGTGTTATACTGAATGTAAATTTTTTCCATGTAAATATTATATTTATAACAAACTATATTTTATTATGGAATCTTTAGATTTTTTTCCTTCATTGAAAGAAATGTTTCTGCTATTATTAGCTAGTAACTGCTGTTTTCAGTGTGTAGTTTTTTGCTTGATTATATGTTATAAAATAAACTTAAGTTTGCCCTAGACTGCTAAACTCAATAGTTGCATGTTAGCTTATTGTTAGGAATAGGGTTCTTGTAAATTTGGAAGGGAAGAGTAAAATTAATGTGAAAAATAAAGATATTAAGATATCTTCTCTTTCATTAATCTTTCACAACAAATTAATTTTCTTTTCTGGTTCTTGTTATGTGACTGGCAAGTGAAATGTAAGTTTAGTTACCAGTCCAGAATGTTTTAGGAACATGGAGTTTTTGAATTATAACCATCACTGCTATCTAACAAGTGATAGCAAACATTTATTAAATACCTACAATGTAAAGCCCTTAGGGCTAGGTTAATAAAATTCATAATATATCTGTCCTTAAAAAATTCACAGCCAAATTGGGAAATTAAGACAAATGATAGCATTCATAATAACTCAGAATTAGTCAATAAATGGAAGTTTATTATAATGTTATTACCACCAATAGAAATGTCTATTTAACCTTTACATATTGTCAGGCATCCCACGTGAGCTTCTGTCTGTTTTACAGATAATTGAGTAAAAATATTTAGAGGTTCTATAATTACTGATAGTGAAGATTTTTAAAGTATTCCTTTAGTTAAGGTAGGGTGCCCCTAAAAGAGCCTTGTAGGCCAGCGAAGATATATATTTGAATATCTAGCATATCGACATGAAGTTTAGAATTTTTAAAAAACTGAACTCAGGGGCTTCCCTGGTGGCGCAGTGGTTGAGAGTCCGCCTGCCGATGCAGGCGACACGGGTTCGTGCCCCGGTCCGGGAAGATCCCACATGCCGTGGAGTGGCTGGGCCCGTGAGCCGTGGCCGCTGAGCCTGCGCGTCCGGAGCCTGTGCTCCGCAACGGGAGAGGCCACAACAGTGAGAGGCCCGCATACCGCAAAAAAAAAAAAAAACAAAAAACTGAACTCAGTATTATGTAACAATGTTCATACGTAACTACTTTGAGAAGTTTCTGTTCTTTTAAACTTTGAAGTACTAATAGCCTGCAATTTTTCACATTGTTGTCATACTGTAGACATTAAGTTGCACTTTGAGAATTTGGGGTATTAGTGAGAATTTTATTAGTAAGTTTTTAAATTCTCTTCTTGGTTGTGTTTTCCCCCCACCCCCGATATGGGTAAAATAAACTGTCAATACTTACAGTTAAAAATAGAAAATGCAGGGCTGCCCTGGTGGCGCAGTGGTTGGGAGTCCGCCTGCCGGTGCAGGGGATGCGGGTTCGTGCCCCGGTCCGGGAGGATCCCGCGTGCCGCGGAGCGGCTTTGCCCGTGAGCCATGGCCGCTGGGCCTTTGCGTTTGGAGCCTGTGCTCCGCAAACGGGAGAGGCCACAACGGTGAGAGGCCCACATATTGCAAAAAAAAAAAAAAAGAAAGAAAGAAAAATGCATGAACGTATGTGCGTATAATCTGCTCATTATTTTTTTTATTTTTTTTTGTGGTACGCGGGCCTTTCACTGTTGTGTCCTCTCCCGTTTGCGGAGCACAGGCTCCGGACGCGCAGGCTCAGGGGCCATGGCTTATGGGCCCAGCCGCTCCGTGGCATGTGGGATCTTCCCAGACCGCGGCACGAACCCGTGTTCTCTGCATCGGCAGGCGGACTCTCAACCACTGCGCCACCAGGGAAGCCCTCATTATCCTTTTAGTTTAAGCATTATCCTTGGTTTAAATTTAAGTCATATACCTCAGATCATAAACTAAACCAATCCAAAATAAGGCATAATGTTCTGGCATCTTCCTTACACTTCTGTATTTCCTGGTAGAAGTGGAGATTTTGAAAATAAGAGGAGATATTCCTTAGAAGGAGATTTTAATGTTGCTGTTATTTAAAATAAGTTAAGTTGCTTATTTTTCCTTTAAAAATTTGTACTAGTTTTCAGAAGTCAGGAGTTTATCTAGCTTGTACAAGTTTTGGGGAACTAATTCTACAACATAAAATAATTTTGCTATCTTTTCTCTTTGTGATTAAATATTTAAACCAAGCATAAAATTTAGGTTAAAGATATTAGGAAGAAAATAAAATATATATGTATTTGATTTGAAATATACTTATTTCATAGGCTCATATAAAGACAATTTAAATTAGCTGGCACAATTTATGCAGAAAGTAATAACAGTTTGATCATATGAAGTGTGTTTACGTCTGTTTTTCTGTTTGTCTTAAGGAAGTAGAGTAAGTCTATTAAAATTTTTCTTGTTTGCTAAATTTAAATAATTAAATTTAGATCTTTTTCCAGAGCGCTGAGGAACTGGTATTTGTTCCTTTGTGGAAGGAGGTGGATTCATAAATTAATAATGGCTTATTAGTTCAATAGTGGTAGTTTGAAAAACCATGTATATTTCCATGTTCTATTTTACATTTGAGGTTATGCAAAAGTAGTTAATATTTATGTTCTGATATTTTAAAAAAATTATCTGCTTTGAATTGATTTAGTGATTCATAGATTATAGTTGTTGTGTTGTTTTTTGTTTTTTTTATACCGGTGTTTAGTTTATCCTTAAAGTTAGTTTAGTTCTTCATAGGGAACTGTGTTTTTTTTTATATATATAAATTTATTTATTTTATTATTTTAATTTTTTTTTTTTGGCTGTGTTCGGTCTTCATTGCTACACGCAGGCTTTTCTCTGGTTGCAGCGAGTGGGAGCTACTCTTCGTTGTGGTGCGCGGGCTTCTCATTGCAGTGGCTTCTCGTTGCAGAGCACAGGCTCTAGGTGCGTGGGCTTCAGTAGTTGTGGCACATGGGCTCAGTAGTTGTGGCTTGCGGGCTCTAGAGTGCAGGCTCAGTAGTTGTGGCGCACGGGCTTAGTTGCTCCGTGGCATGTGGGATCTTCCCGGACCAGGTCTTGAACCCATGTCCCCTGCATTGGCAGGAGGATTCTTAACCACTGCGCCACCAGGGAAGCCACAGGGAACTGTGTTTTGATTTGATTAGTAATTAGAAAATAGGCATTTAAAAATTTTTGCATAGGCTTCTAAAATGCCACTAAATATCTCTTAAGAATACTGAAAAATACCTATATTTGGTTTACATGTATAAATAATTCTGAAAATTATTTAATGAAATTATTACATATAGTTGATATTTCAAGTATAAAAGGGTTTGGATAAAACTGAAGTGAATTTATTAGCAAATTGAAATGTACAGCTTTTTAATGTGATTGAATCCAGTATTTTAAAGAAGGTTAGTATATTCTGAACCCATTAGAGAATTGGTTAAATTGGGGTAAGTCAAGGACTTTTTGTAAATTAAGATTTTTCTTTAAGATCTGTTTTTTTCTTTTAAGTGGTATTAATTTCTTGAGGAATTCATATTTTCTGATTAAGCATGTTAGGGTTTGCCTGAAAAAAAATTTAAATGATCCAGATGTACTTGATTTTATTAAACTGGCTGACTTTATTGTAGGTCCATTGCCATTTGCTTATGGTTTCTGGCTTTTACAAGTGGTGAATAATAGTGCTCTTAAATTGGATTTATGCTGACTTTTAAGAAACATATTTGTTCCACGCAGTCTAAGAAGCGCAGAGATCCATGTCAATATTAAGAATTCATATTTTCCTTGAACAGAAGGTTGTGTTAAAATGGTACATGGTATGTTTTCATTGCCTGTTGAAAGACTTTCATGCAGTTAAAATAAGCATTTTGATGGTGGTTGAATTAAGAGTTTTTGTCAGTCTCTTCTCATCATGGATGATTAGACTAAAACGTCTGCTTGTCTTGACTTGAGATCACCACAGCTTCAGATAACATGCTTTGTGATTGAAGGTCGAAATATTTTGAATTCTAATAGGCTGCCAGATGAATTGCTTGAAATAGACTGTAAAATTTCAAGGCTTCCTTTTCCATCTGCTGTGAAAAGAACCATTGGGAATGGTTGAGCTTGATGATCATAGAATTACTGTATGGTGATTCTAAAACCCTCAAAGGGAAGTTGCTATGGAGATCTAGTTCCAAACTGAAATGATTCACCTTTGAAAGGCTGCAGGGTCTGAGGAGCTGAACACATCATTGTTCAGGTGGTCATTGGTTAGGAAATTGCTGGTGCCTGTGTAATCAGCATTCCTGTGGTAGTTAACGATCTAAAAAGGTTTGTTCTGAATGATGTGGGACAACAGCAGTGTGCATAAGATGGCTTCTCTCAATCATGGTTTGCTCAGCCTGGGGCTTGTAAAAATACAGTACTAAATAGCACAGAAAGGAACTGCTTCATTGAGGAAATCTTTTGAAAACAAAATTTTGCATTGATGAGTTTGACATAAAAAAAAAGGTTCCTTTTTAAAATAAAGTTTTTTGCAGAAACATACTTTGTTTTCTTCGTTTTATTGCACCCCCATTTTGTGATAAGAAGCTCTTTATTTCTCTAGGTCCAGGACCATGGTGAAATATTCAGCTTTTAATATCCTAAATACCTTGTCAAGAGCCTCTTCGTATAGCCACAGGGTCACATGAGGAGTTTAGAAAAGCCCCAAATCATAGAGAATGAATCTAGGAAAGTCCCTAAGTTATTAGGAGTAGAATGCAATTAATCCCTCTATAGCAAATTGATCCCCTCAAATTTTTTATTTTTTGTGATAGCATTATTTTATTTTATTATTTTTTAGTTTATTATTTAAAATTTTATTTTTGGCTTTGTTGGGTCTTTGTTGCTGCGCGCAGGCCCTCTCTAGTTGCGGCGAGCAGGTGCTACTCTTCTTTGCAGTGCATAGGCTTCTCATTGCGGTGGCTTCTCTTGTTGTGGAGCATGGGCTCTAGGTGCATGGGCTTCAGTAGTTGTAGCTCACGGGCTCTAGAGCGCAGGCTCAGTAGTTGTGGCTCACAGGCTTAATTGCTCTGTGGCATGTGGGATCTTCCCAGACCACGGATCCAACCCGTGTCCTCTGCATTGAGCAGGCAGATTCTTAACCACTGCACCACCAGGGAAGTCCCAGGCAACACAATTTTAAATTGATATTGTTTACAATTTTTTCTTCTATGATTTTTACTAAAAATTTTTAATCACCTTTCACTTTTATTTCTAGAAACCTGAGACCAGAATAATTTTTGAAATTCGTTTGACAACAAATCATTGTAAACTGCTTTTCTCCCATATTAAGATTTCAAAATATGTGAAATTCAATCTTAATTTCCTAAGAGCCTATAATGTTGAGCTTCTGTAATCAAGTATGAAATCTTATCAAAGATAATTTTATATATTGTTTCTCTAGATAAGAAGTTTTCCCCAAACATTATTGAGGTATATTTTACGTATAATAAAATCACCCATTCTTACTGTACAGCTTGATGAATTTTGTTTATTGTATACAGTATGTTCCCACCATCACAATCAATAAATACATTTTAATCATCCTAGAATGTTTCCTCATATTCTTTTGCAGTTCCTCCAACCCTTTTGCTCTAGAAACCACTAGTCTGCTTTCTATCATTATAGATTTATCATTTTTAGAATTTCATATAGTATCATATGGTTTGTTTGTGTTAGACTTTTTTAAACTAGCATAATGTTTTTGAGATTTATCCGTATTGTAAACATTTTGTTCTTTGTTATTGCTATGGTAATGATAGTATGGATATATCACAGTTTGCTTATCCATTTATTAGTTGGTGGGGATGTTTGAATTTCAAATTTCCAACTTTACTGTTATGAATATAGGTATTCAAGTCTTTGTGTGAGCATATATTTCTATCTTTATAAATATTATACCTAGAAATGGACTTGCTGAAACATATGGTAAATATATGTTTAGCTTTATAAGATACTGCCACATACTGTTTTCCAAAGTGGCTGTTGGAAATTCCCTGGTGGTCCAGTGATTAGAGCTGCATGCTTTCACTGCCAAGGGTGCAGGTTCAATCCCTGGTTGGGGAACTAATATCCCTCAAGCTGTGCGGTGTGGCCAAAACAAAACAAAGTGGCTGCAATTTTCATTTCACACCAGCAATATGTGAGTTCCAGATACTCTTCATCCTCTTCAACACTTGATATTGTCAGTCATTTAAACTTTAGACATTCTAAAGGGTTTCTCATTGTGGCTTTAATTTCTGTTTTCCAGATGATTAATGATGAACATCTTTTCACGCTCATCTTTATGTCTGCTTTGGTAAAATATCTGTTCAGACCTTTTGCCTGTATTAAATTGAACTGTTTGTATTATTTAGAGCTGAAAGCGTTCTTTGTATGTTCTGGCTACAAGTCCTTTATCAGATATATGTTTGTGAAATTTTCTCCCAGACTGTGGCTTGCCTTTTTGTTTTCTTGATTTTGTCTTTCAAAGAGCAAAAGTTTTTCATTACGATGTTCATTTTATCATTTTTATCTCCAGTGACTCATTGCTTTTTGTACCCTGTTTAAGAAATCTTTACCCAACTCAGTGTCACAAAGGTTTTCTTTTATTAAAGTTTAATAATGTTAGTACTTACATTTATGTCTGTCATCCAGTTTAATTTTGCATATGGCATGAGGTAAGGGGTTAAAGTTAATATTTTTCAATACAGATAGCTAGTTGTTTCAGAAACATCTGATATTTTCTCTCAGTGAATTTACTTGGCACCTTGTCAGAAATCAGTTGACCACATTTTGGGGTCAAATGTTGGTCTATTTCTGGACTCTATTCTATTCCATTGTTCTGTCTATTCTGCCAATACCACAGTGTTTTGATTACTGTAGCTTTAGTAAGTTTTAAAATCAAATAGTATAGGTCTTCCAACTTTGTTCTTTTTCAAGATACTTTTGGCTTTTCTAGGTTCTCTATACAAATTTTAGATTCAGCATTAATTTCTACAAATTAAGAAACAGCCTACTGGCTTCCCTGGTGGTGCAGTGGTTGAGAGTCCGCCTGCTGATGCAGGGGACACAGGTTTGTGCCCTGGTCCGGGAAGATCCCACATGCCGCGGAGCGGCTGGGCCCGTGAGCCATGGCCCCTGAACCTGTGCGTCCGGAGCCTGTGCTCCGCAACAAGAGAGGCCACAACAGTGAGAGGCCCACGTACCGCAAACAACAACAACAACAACAAACAAAAAAAACCAGCCTGCTGAGTTTTTATTGATTTTTGACTTTGTATTGAAACTAAATATGGAGACTCCCACTCTGTGAACACGGTAAATCTCTTAATTTACATAGGTCTCCTATCAACAATATTTTGTATTGATAGGTTATAGTATACAGGTTTTGTACATATTTTTTAAATTTATCCTGAAGTATTTAAAAATTTTTTTCTTGCTATTGTAGGTTATTTGTATATGCCCTTAATGAGGTTGAAGAAGTTCTCTTCTATTCATAGTTGCCTGAAGACTTTCATCCTGAATGGGTACTGGATTTTATCAAACACATTTCTTTTTTTTTGGCTTAACAAAAGGAGTTTATTTGTCTTACATATGAAAAAATTCAAGGGTTGGTTCAGCAACCCAACAATGTCATAAAAGCCCAGATTATTTTTATCTTTTCACGTTTCCACCCTTAGTATTTCCATGATATCCTCTCTCCAAGCCTCATATTATTACATGATAGCAGCTAAAACTAGGAAGTAATTGGCAAGCTCTCCTTAAATTTGTATTTTTTTAAACATCTTTATTGGAGTATAATTGCTTTACAATAGTGTGTTAGTTTCTGCTTTATAACAAAGTGAATCAGCTATACATATACATATATCCCCATATCTCCTCCCTCCTGTGTCTCCCTCCCACCCTCCCTATACCACCCCTCTAGGTGGTCACAAAGCACTGAGCTGATCTCCCTGTGCTATGTGGCTGCTTCCCACTAGCTATCTATTTTACATTTGGTAGTATTTATAAGTCCATGCCACTCTCTCACTTCGTCCCAGCTTACCCTTCCCCCTCCCCATGTCCTCAAGTCCATTCTCTACGTCTGCGTCTTTATTCCTGTCCTGCCCCTAGGTTCTTCAGAACCATTGTTTTTTTTAGATTCCATATATATGTGTTAGCATATGGTATTTGTTTTTCTCTTTCTGACTTACTTCACTCTGTATGACAGACTCTAGGTCCATCCACCTCATTACAAATAACTCAATTTCGTTTCTTTTTTTGGCTGAGTAATATTCCATTGTATATATGTGCCACATCTTCTTTATCCATTCATCTGTCGATGGACACTTGGTTGCTTCCATGTCCTGGCTATTGTAAATAGAGCTGCAGTGAACATTGTGGTTCATGACTCTTTTTGTACTATGGTTTTTCTCAGGGTATATGCCCAGTAGTGGGGTTGCTGGGTCGTATGGTAGTTCTATTTTTAGTTTTTTAAGGAACCTCTATACTGTTCTCCATAGTGGCTGTATCAATTCACATTCCCACCAACAGTGCAAGAGGGTTCCCTTTTCTCCACACCCTCTCCAGCATTTATTGTTTGTAGATTTTTTGATGATGGCCATTCTGACTGGTGTGAGGTGATACCTCATTGTAGTTTTGATTTGCATTTCTCTAATGATTAGTGATGTTGAGCATCCTTTCATGTGTTTGTTGGCAATCTGTATATCCTCTTTGGAGAAATATGTTTAGGTCTTCTGCCCATTTTTGGATTGGGTGGTTTGGTTTTTTGATACTGAGTTGCATGAGCTGCTTGTAAATTTTGGAGGTTAATCCTTTGTCAGTTGCTTCATTTGCAAATATTTTCTCCCATTCTGAGAGTTGTCTTTTCGTCTTGTTCATGGTTTCCTTTGCTGTGCAAAAGCTTTTAAGTTTAATTAGGTCCAATTTGTTTATTTTTATTTCCATTTCTCTAGGAGGTGGGTCAAAAAGGATATTGCTGTGATTTATGTCATAGACTGTTCCAAATGTACTTCTTTTTGTTATTGAAATGATCATATGGTGTTTCTTTTTTATTGTATTAATATGGTGACTTCCATAGACTGATTTTTGGATAATAAGCTGCTCGTATTGCCAGAATAAACTTAGTTATTCATGATGAATAATCCTTTTTGCATTATGTTTGATTTGATTTGCTAAGATATTTTTTAAAGGATTTTTGCATCTGTGTTAATGAGGGATCATCAGTTCTGTGGTTTTCTTTTCTTTCTTTCTTTTTTTCAGATCTTTGTCTGATTTGGATATGAGGGTTATATTAGCCCTATAAATTGAGTTCAAAAGTATTTCTTCCTTGATTTTCTGAAAGAGTTTGTGGAGGATTAGTGTTATTTTTACCCTAAATGTTTTTTTTTTTTTGGTTTTGTTTTTTTTTGCGGTACGCGGGCCTCTCACTGCTGTGGCCTCTTCCATTGTGGAGCACAGGCTCCGGACGCGTAGGCTCAGCAGCCATGGCTCACGGCCCCAGCCGCTCTGCAGCATGTGGGATCTTCCCGGACCGGGGCACGAACCCGTGTCCCCTGCATCGGTAGGCAGACTCTCAACCACTGCGCCGCCAGGGAAGCCCTACCATAAAAGTTTGATAGAATTTACCAGTAAAGCCACCTAAGCCTGGAGTTTTCTTTCCTTTTTTTTTTTTTTAATGTGTGTGTAAATCCATACTTTATTACACTGAGTTGGCTTAAAGTGAATTATAGTTGTGATACAGGGCAGAGCAACGTTTAGGAGTGAATTCAGAGGTAATGACTCTCTCTGAGCAGATACAACAATTCAGAACTTTGTATGAGATGATTTAGAGGAGGAGTTGCCAAATAAGTCTGGTGAAAGGCACTTCTTAGAGAACACTGAGCATGCGCAAGCTTTCTACATCAAGATCCTGACAGTGTGGTTGGGGAAGGCCAGCAGACAAGCTCTTATGACATCATCAGAAAGTGTCATCTAAAGATGACAATGGTCATCTTTAGATCTTTGGCTGTCTTTTTAAAGAAACATTTTTCCCTTCATTTCCTTGTTATTATTTAGTTGTTTTATTTATTTATTTATTTATTTATGGCTGTGTTGGGTCTCCGTTGCTGCACATGGGCTTTCTCTAGTTGTGGCGAGCGGGGGCTACTGTTCGTTGCAGTGCATGGGCTTCTCATTGTGATGGCTCCTCTTGTTGTGGAGCATGGACTCTAGGCATGTGGGCTTAGTAGTTGTGGCATGCGGGCTCAGTAGTTGTGGTTCTTGGGCTCTAGAGTGCAGGCTCAGTAGTTGTGGCACATGGGCTTAGTTGCTCTGGGGCATGTGCGATCTTCCTGGACCAGGGATCGAGCCTGTGTCCCTGCATTGGCAGGCAGATTCTTAACCACTGTGCCACCAGGGAAGTCCCTCCTGTTTAATTTCTTAAAGTGAGAACTCATATCATTGGTTTTAGAGCTTCTTTTTTTTTTTCCAGTTTATTTTTGGCTGCATCCAGTCTTATTTGCAGCACATGAGATCTTCGTTGAGGCATGCGGGATCTTTCGTTGCGGCGCGCGGGCTTCTCTCTAGTTGTGGCATACGGGTTTTCTCTTCTTTAGTTGTGGCGCACAGACTCTAGGGCACGTGGGCTCTGTAGTTGTGGAGTGTAGGTTCCAGAGTATGTGGGCTCTGTAGTTTGCGGCACATGGACTCTAGTTGAGGTGTGCAAGCTCATTAGTTGTGGTGCGTGGGCTTAGTTGCCTTGTGCATGTGGAATCTTTGTTCCCTAACCAGGGGTTGAACCCTCATCCCGTGCATTGGCAGGTGGATTCTTTACCACTGGATCACCAGGGAAGTCCCTAGAGCTTCTTTTTTAATGTAATCATTTAAAGTTACACTTTCCTCTAATACTGCTTTTACTGCATTCCACATATTTTGATATGTTGTATTTTTATTATTTTAAAATATTTTCTTATTTCTCTTGTAATTTCTTCTTAATTCTTAAGAAGTATGTGTGTTTCTGAATGTTTGGGGTTTACTTGTTATGCTTATTGTTACTGATTTCTAATTTAGTTTCTTTGTGGTCAAGGATCATATTGTGTATGGTTTAAGTTTTAGTCTTTTTATGTTTATTGAGACTTGTTTTTTGACTCAGTGTGTAGTATGGGCCAACTGAGCTGTGTACTCTTGAGAAGAATGTATACTTTGTTATTATTAGGTAAATGTTTGATAAATATCAATCATTTAAGTGCAGTTGATTGGTAGCATTTTTCATATCTTCTGTGTATTTATCGATTTTTTTTTTTTTTTTTTTGGTCTGGTCTATCAACTTAGTTAAGAGAAGGTTATAAAAAATCTCCAACTCTTGATTGTGGAATTGTCTATTTTGTCTTAATTTTGTCAATTTCGATTTCCTATATTTTGAAGTTTTGTTATAAAGTATATACACATATATGAATATGTGCCTTCCTAATGAATTTACTTTTTCTCATTATAAAATATCCTTTTATCTTTAGGAATACTTTTAATTTTGAAATCATAAGATAGTTAGAGCCACTATAACTATCTTACGTGTATTGTTTTCCATTCATTTACTTTCAACCAATCAATGTCTTTATATTTAAAGTACATCTCTTGTACAGAGCATATAGTTATGTCCTGTTTTATTAATTTTGATAGTTGGCAACTACTAAAATGCATCGTTTAATGTACTTATTGATAGGTTTAGATTTGTGTGCTTCTCTGTGTTCTCTTTGTTGCTTCTGTGTTTTGTTCGTTTCTCTTTCTATGTATTATTTTAGTATTTGAAGATTTCTTAGGGTTTCATTTTAGTATTCATCTTGGTTTTTAACTAGACTTCACCTTTTTTCTTTAGTTGTTGCTTTTTCATTTACAATACACATCCTTAACTTTTCACTGATAGTGTGTAGATGTTTTTAAGTTTCTTACAGTTTACATAGCTTATATCGTATCATTTCATGTAAAATATAAAAACCTTGCAACTATATAAACCCATACTCCCTTCCAGTCCTTTGTGCTATAGTTGTTGTATGTAATACTCTACATATATAAATGCAACAATTAAAAAATTGAGATCAAATTCACATAAAATTAACCATTTAAAAATGTACATTCCAGTGGCCTTTAGTACATCCCACAAACAGCTTTTGCTTTAAACATATGTTTGTATTATAAATAAATCAAGAAGACAAAAACAGAAAAAATTAGTCTGTTGCATTTACTCAAATATTTGCCATTTCTGATGCTCTGTTTTCTTTCGGAGAATCTGAGGTTCTATCTATTGCATGTCCTTCTACTCTGCCATCTTGAAATGTATCTCCTGAGGTTCTACCTATTATCATTTCCCTTAAGCTTGAAGACGTCTTCCAAATGTTTAAGTGTAGGGCTGTTGGCAATGAATTCTCTCCGTTTTCTTTCATCTGAAAATGTCTTTATTTCAGTGTCATTCTTTAAGAATATTTTTGCTGGGTATAAAATTCTTAGTTGAAAGGTTTTTTGGTTTTCCTTTCTGTACTTTAAAACTATTGCACTCTTCTGACCTTAGTTTTTGATGAGAAATCAACCATTAATTGAAACATTTTTCTTTTTCTGCTTTCAAGATTTGCTCTTTATTTTTGACATTTGTGTTGTACCTCTGCTATTTTGTCTGCCATTGAGTATGTCTCTTCATGGACTTCTTTGAGTTTATTTTATTGGTATTCATTGAACTTCAATCTGTAAATTTCTGTCTTTCAATAAATGTACATACACTTTTACTCATTAATTTTTCAAATATTTTTTCTGCCCTCCTAGGACTGTAATTACATGCATGCTGGACCATTTTATATAATCTAATAGATCTCTGAGACTGTTCACTTTTGCTTAATCTATTTTTCTGTGTTACTCAGACCAGATAGTTTGTATTGATTTATCTAAAAGTTAACTCATCTCAATTTGGCTGTTATGTCCATACAGGGTTTTTTTTTTTAAGGTATTGTCTTATCAGTTCTGGTTTTTTTTTTTTTTTTGCGGTATGTGGTCCTCTCACTGTTGTGGCCTCTCCCATTGCGGAGCACAGGCTCTGGACGTGCAGGCTCAACGGCCATGGCTCACGGGCCTAGCCGCTCCGCAGCATGTGGGATCTTCCCGGACCGGGGCACGAACCCGTGTCCCTGCATCGGCAGGCGGACTCTCAACCACTGCGCCACCAGGGAAGCCCACTTCTGATTTTTTAAAAATCATTTTTATTTCTCTGCTGGCAGTGCCTGACTTTTGTTCATCATGTGCATATTTGTTTTTATTTACTGAAGATAGTTTTAATAGGCACTTAAAATTTTCCTTAGCTACTTCCAATATCCAGTCATCTCAAGTTCAGTTTCACTTGTTTCTTTTCTCTTAACAATATGTTTGATTTTCCTTAGGTAATTTTGGATTGTGTCCTGGACATTGTGAATATTAAGTTATAATTCTGGATTCCATTGTTTTTCTCTGCTGTGTGTTGTTTCCTTTGTATTAGTAGGCAATTGGACTTGAACTACAAACTCCATTTCTCAGTTTGTACCTCCCGTTTCACTTCAGATATTTTGTCTTTAACTAGTCTGCTTTGAGTCTGCCCTGCCCATGCATGGTTCTGGCATCAGGTAAAGAGAAGTGTGTACAGAATTTGGGGATTCCTTCTATTTTCCATTGCTCTCTGCTGTCCCTTTGCATTCTTTCATTGCCATAGTTTCCCTGGCTTTACTTTTCTGGTTCCCCAGACCAGACAATTTATCTGCTTCTTGTGCTGTGCTGCCTACACTTGGCTCCAGAGAAAGTCTTGAAAATAGGAATCCACTTCGTATAACTCCCCTCCTTTAAGAATGTATTCTCAACTAGTCTGTCTTTGTTGTTCAGTGCCTTTAGGTAGCTGCTTTATTTGTATCTTGTCTTGTTCTGTAGCACTTTTCCCCCCTAGAGTGGGGAGTGGTAGTTTTCCAGTGAGATTTTACCATGCCATTATTGAAAATGGAAGCCCTGTGGGTGGAGTTTTAGGCTCCCTAATAACTCAGTGGCACGCCAAAACTGGAATACAATTTCTTTTCCGATTTGTACACCAGCACTTCCTATAGTGATAGCATGCATATTAAGGCAGTGGGTTTTGAACCTTAAGAAAAATGTATTTGAGATTTATAGTTAAATTCAACTTCTTACCAAAATATAGTTGAATCCTGAATTGATTATTATACAGTATTTATCCTTAGTAATAATATATTATCATTATACCTTGATTATTATAAAATTCTGTTGAGTGACTAATTGATAATTATAAGTATTACATTTCTGAGGATTCTGAATTTACTTGTGCTGCAGTGTTATCTCTCATATAGCCTTTGGGGCTAAATTGAAGAAGCTATAAAAGATTCAGTCCAGTGTGTTAGTTACTAAATGGTAACTAATTTATATTTACTGATGGGAATATTTTTGTTGGGGATAGGTTAAATATTGTATTGACTTCTGGGTTTTTTCCCTGTTTAAAAAAAAAAATTACTTAAGATTCTTCAAGACATGATTGTTGATACCTTTTTTTTTTTTTGCGGTACGCGGGCCTCTCACTGTTGTGGCCTCTCCTGTTGCGGAGCACAGGCTCCGGACGCACAGGCCCAGCAGCCATGGCTCACGGGCCCAGCTGCTCCGCGGCATGTGGGATACTCCCGGACCGGGGCACGAACCTGCGTCCCCTGCATCGGCAGGCGGACTCTCAACCACTGTGCCACCAGGGAAGCCCTGTTGATACCTTTTAATGTGAGCTTGTATAACAATTAAAATGACAGTATTATAAAAGAGGACATAGTAAGTACATTCTTAACTGAATATTCACAGTAGGAGAAGGGAAGAGAACCTTAAAATATTTTTCCCTTAAAGAAAGTCTAAATTAATATCTTTTAGCATGGTAAATTTGGGCCATAAATTGGAGTTACTAGGTAGATAAATCAGTAGTACAAGAAATTAATTTTACTGCATCTTTGTGCCCATTATTTTAAAGGTAGTACTGATGATCATCACTAACAGAAGTTTTATAGCAGACTGTATTATTACAGAACAGAATTTTGCAGATATTTAAAATTATATGGATGGAGATACTTCACAAAATGATAAAGGACTGCTATTGTACTCTGTAATAGTAGCAATAAAAACAGCCTTCCTCTTGGGGACCAGAACCCCATTCAAATAAGCTATTCGTCTGTTTGTTTGGTTTGAGATTTTCTAGTTCATGTTCAGATCATGTTTCCCAGGTATGTGAACTGGCACTGCCACTCCCACAGTTGGATTCTTGTCAGAGCTTCCTAGTCTTCTGTTGTGTCTGTGTGCTCATAAGTGATATAGTGATAGCTGTCTTCACTCTGTGTAGGAAATTTCTTCTCAAAGGCTTTGTTAAATCTTCCTATTCAGCAGGAGGGAAATTTAGGTTCCAGTTGTGTAAGTACATTGGCTTATTTTTAGTATATGAATTGAAATTCTTAAAGCTGGGTCAAAAGTAAAATGTTCATCAGGTACATTAAAAAAATATCAGACATTATCTTCTGATAAATATTAGGAGGTGACATTTAAGCTATGAGTGATAAATTATTTGCTAGACAATGAAAAGAGGAAAGACATTCTCAGTATCTTATAAGGTACAGTTTAACTGAAATTATTTGACAAGCTAATCCAATTTCTTTGTTAGGAGGTACTCTTACATATAATCGATGAGGGCTTAAACTCATTTAAGTGAATCTTTTTTTTAAATTAATTAATTAATTTATTTATGGCTGTGTTGGGTCTTCGTTTCTGTGTGAGGGCTTTCTCCAGTTGTGGCAAGGGGGGGCCACTCTTCATCACGGTGCGCGGGCCTCTCACTATTGCAGCCTCCCTTGTTGCAGAGCACAGGCTCTAGACGCGCAGGCTCAGTAGTGTGGCTCACGGGCCCAGTTGCTCCGCGGCAGGTGGGATCCTCCCAGACCAGGGCTCGAACCTGTGTCCCCTGCATCGGCAGGCAGACTCTCAACCACTGCACCACCAGCGAAGCCCAAGTGAATCATCTTATGTTTAAGGGAGAAGTAAAACTTGAACTGGATAGACTTTGGCTAGGTGAAAGGGGATAGTACCAACACTTGTTCTGTACCTTCTGTGTATCAAAGATTTTGCTATGCAAAAAAAAATTTTTTTTTTTTTTCAGTAGGTAGCATCTCTGTTTAGAGAGGAGGAAACTAGGAGCCAGAAAGATTGTTGTTAGCTACATAACCTTAGGCAAGTTAATGGCAGAACTCATAATTTCTGAAGCCAGGACTGTTGGCCTGATGACACCTTATACCAAGTGGATGCATTAATTTTTAAATATGGGGTAATAGATACTCATTATTCTATAATGCTTTACCTATGGTAGGAAGCATAATATCTGAGTTGTGATATTTCCCGTTACAATAGAATTCCATTTCAAAATGGCATAAAAATGAAGATTATCTCTCAGCTTGTACTATTAAGCAGGTAAGATATGGTTTCAGGCAGTATTTGATCCACTGACTCAAAACTGTCCCTAAAGACTTAATCTTTTTCTGTCTTTGCCCTCTGCCTTGACCAACTTTATCCTAAGGCTGATTACTCTCAGGGTCTGAAGATGGCTTCCAGCATCTCACTGGCCACGTGGTTTCTAGTTCACACCCATCAGGGAAAAAGAGTGACTTTGGCCCAGCCTTTCAGTAAAAAGCTTTGAGATTTACTCCACTTGGACCTGCTTTGGACATGTCCAATCTTTGACCATTCATTGTGGGCAGATAGAATCATCTAAACTCCCTAAACTCCTAAGTGGTTAGAAGAGAGGGGGCATAGATAGATGTCGGGGAGTTGACAATAAATCTGTATGTTCCAGTGTCAAACTTTGAAGATTGTTATTTGCAGTTTTGTTAATTGGAGAGGAGAGAAAATACCTGTTAAATTTTAAGTTAAAAACTTTTTAGGAATTAATTCACTTTGATACCTTGATTCTTGACGGGCTCATATCATCGTTCTTTTCATGGTAATACCTCTTAATACTGGTTTAAAACATCCCATTATTATGAGTTAAAGCAGTATAATTCTGATGAAATTTCATTACTAGAGTGGTAATAAAAATGTTTCCTCTTCATTAAATATGTGAACTTTATTATTCATGAAAATGAAACTGATATATTACTTTGTGAGATCACCAAACATACAGCAGAATGGTGTTATTAGAGCCTCCTCATAGTGCTCTGTATCAGTTAGTGCATATTTTATTTAATTCCATGTTTTAAAAGTTTTATTTGTTTGTATTTATTTTTAAACAATTTTGTTCTCCAAATGAAAACCTTTTTTTTTCCCCCACTTTTTTAGGTTAAAAGTTTTCTTTTGATTTAAATTTTTGATCAGCTTCCTTAGTAGTCACCCATACTTTTGTTTAGAGGTAATGTTTTATTTTATATTATTGCTATAATCAGTATCACTTCAGTTGGTCTTTTCTGGAAGTGCATCTTCTCTTTTTCTACTTCATTTTATTTCCACTACTATTTCCTAATTCAGGCTCTTATGCGTTATAACTGTCCTTTGTAATAAATTCTTGCTGGGCCTCTCTTTTTCTGATCAGTGTGACCCAGGGACCATTTGTGTCAGACATGTTTTGTTTAAAATGCAGAATCCTAGGTGGGACCCTGGTGATCCAGAATCAGGGAGAAGGCTGGGAAGGCCTAAGAGAATATGCAAAGTGCAAATGGATATGTTTTTATTGTTTTTATCCAAACTGTGGATTAAGCAGTAAGATTTTAGATAAATGAAAATAAAATTCTTATATTTTAATGTTTACATTTATTTCTAGGCCTCAGTATATTTTTTTCTGTATGCTAGTCACACATGCAGATTTATGTATGGCATATGTATAAATAAGCCTATACATATAATACATTCATGTTTATATTTAAAATTTGCTTTTATTATTATACTTAAGTGTTATATTATCTCTAGTATTAATACTTTTATTCAGGGTTAAAACTTAGCAAAATAATATATTATAATATATATAGTATGTGTTTAATATCGTTGGATGAATTCTTATAGGTAAAAATTTATATGACGGAAAGGAAATCTTATTTAAGAAATGAACCGCACTATTTAAAATAGAAATCTGAGATCTTTTTCACGTTGCAGCTGAGTTAAACAAATAATCTTTCTACCATTGCTAAGAAGTGCATGTAGTTAAAAATATGTATACATTTATACATATTATTTTTAAAAACCTAGTTAACTTTAAAATATGTAAGTTTTCTTCTCGTTTAGGGTTCTGTGAAGCTGATCATCAAGAGGGTTGCAAATCATTGGTGGTTTCTATTTTCAGATTTCCACATCCCGGAGTAATTTGCTTTAATTTCACCCAATTTAACCTATACTTCACACCATCACCATTCAGCTTTAATAGCTATGTTCTATGCATAAGAAAAGCAGATAAATGTCCACAATTAGGCTGCAAATGATTACAACTAGTTAGGGCTTTATGAAGACAAAACTTAAAGGACTATGGCGCCAAACAAAGCCACAAAAGACGGCTGAAAATGCTGTCTCGAGAAGTCAAGTCTACCATGGCATTTGATTTATCACTTTTGTAGTTGATTTTACTTATTTTTAACATATTGGCAGGTGTGCCTACTCTGAGAAATATTCAGCTTTAAAGAATATTAGTTCCCTGTTGTTTAATGTATTTTAGTTTTTGTTTGCTTCCTTGAATTTCAGCATAGATAACAAGATTGAATCTTCTTTAAAAAATATTAAAATAATAGCATGTTTTTTGAAATTAAGCAGAATTGGTTTGAAATGTACTGGCATTTACATACCTTTTCAATGCATTTGTGAAATTAAGACTTGTCTGAAATGTTTGTGTATCAATATATGGTACTATCAGACATATGATGGAAGTATAATTTTATAATTCTGTCTAGAATTCCATTTCTGGATGGGTCTTAGCATGCAAAAGATATACCTTTAGAGTATTACTTGTGTAATGTATGTGCACATATATAAAAGATTCAGAAATTATTTTAATCCTATATATGTGTGGGTGTTATGTTTTCCTCTCTCTATATAAGTTCTTCTTGATGGTTACTGCACAGCATTATTTTAATGTATAAAGAATTTGTTTGTCTTTCAAGGTTTTAAAAAAGCCAGACTATTCATTTTACTATAAAAGCATGTCTTCCTCCTGCAAAATAAGATGTGTCCTTTTTGTTAATGTTTTTCCATATTTAGCAAGGTAAATCTGAGTTAAAAGACTGGATCGCATCTCTCTTCAAAATTTTCGGTCCAGGTTTTGACATATAAATCTTTTCTTATTTTTTAGTGAATAAATAAAATTCAAAGTTTTAGTTTAGTATTTAGATTTTATTCTTTGGTCATTCCGTTAAATATTCTCTCAGAAATTCTGTATAGATAAGAGTAACAATACTGATGGATAATAATTTCTTTTTACAGCTTTTGTGCACCCAGAATTATTCATGTAAGTGAAATACACCCATTCTAGAAATGTCACGTCCACCATTTTATTTATTATATGAGGGGTAACATGTATCTATTTAAAACATGTACCTATTGTAGATAATCCTTATTTTCTGAACTAATAATCAAATAATGCCTCTTTAGTTTATTGTTGCTTAGAAGCCAAAATAAATGTAGATTAAAAACCTAAGCAGGGCTCCCCTGTTGGCACAGCAGTTGAGAGTCCGCCTGCCGATGCAGGGGACACGGGTTCGTGCCCCAGTCCAGGAAGATCCCACATGCCGCGGAGCTGCTGGGCCCGTGAGCCATGGCCGCTGAGCTTGCGCATCCGGGAGCCTGTGCTCCGCAACGGGAGAGGCCACAACAGTGAGAGGCCTGCGTACCGCAAAAAAAAAAAAAACCTAAGCAGTTGTGGGTTTTATACACATGTAACAAACACAATATGCATGCGTGCACAGAGTTGCTAACTTTAAAAATAATGCTCAGGAAGTAATAGCTTGTTGCCTTTATAAAAGGAATGTATGTGGGAAAGTATACTGAAACTTATTTTTTAAAATGTCTTTATTTTAAAGAAAGCAGTCTACCCTACAAAGTAGACCAGTATAGCCATGGTAAGACAATATAGCTACACAGCTTCGCAGTTGTATTAAACTAGTTTCATACGCTATATCATAAAACTTTCAGTCCAATCAGCAACTAAATTTAAATACTGCAAATTGTAGCAGCAAAACAATAATTCTGCTGATTAGCCCCTTTCCATTTCTTGTAAGTGAACTGTTTATGCTGTTGAGTACCTTTTGAAAAAAGAAAAAGCCAAAACAGCCTTGATTAGTCAAGGAGTAATTGGATGACTTGATTTTAGCAAGAGAATGAATTGGTTGATGATAGCCTGTAACTAAGTGTAGTGGTTCTGTTCAGATGAATACATAACATACAGTCATCAGATCTTGACAGGTATAACATATAAGCAGTGCTAAAATCTGGTGGTAGTGGGGATAAGGTAGAGATGGAGGGGAATAAGTTTGCCATGAAGTCTTTTATTAGAAATTTTAAGGTGATTCTTAAAGGAATTAAGAGGAACTAACTTTTTTTTTACATTGGGGAAGGGGGTAGGGAGATTTGTCTTACTTTAATACTATAGTCCCCATGTTTTATGCTCTAAAGACAAAATAGCTCTAAAGACAGAAGAGCTGTAGGATCATTTAACTTTCTTTAGGGGCATCAGCAATATTATATCTTTTTACTCTTGTTGAATATCATGGTTCATTAGCGGAGCCATGTGGGAAAGCCTTGAAGCATTAATTGTGTTGTTATTTAACTATTTAAAGTCTTGATTAGTCAGAACTTTTTGTAGATGGCATTATGGTTTCCTGATTATTTTAAGGCTTTATCTGAGTTTACATGAATGAAAACTGGCATAAAACAAAAAAATTGTTTTTCGAATTTATTCCTTTGTAACTAGTCTTCTTAAATAAGTCCTGGTTCTCATCTTCCCCCTCCCCCCCACCCCAAAGAATGTATTACAGTAACGACCCCTCCTCTGCTGTAATGTTCTGCTGGGGTCCAAAAGTTTCAGCTGCATAAAATACGAGGGCAGTTTGTTGCCAGATGAATGCAGTGGCTGGGGTGAGCCCACACACCTAGTTCCAGGGGCTGAGGGTGTGGCAAGGTGCGGGCCCAGCCAAATCCCTTTTGGTACTGGCTTTGATTTGGCACCACCTGGTGGTGATTGTTTGCTCTGACTTAACTATTGATGGTGATCTTTAGGGTAGCAGTAGAATTCTAGGAATTTCTCAGGTAGCTGGTACCAATTTTGTTGAGCCAATTCGGGTGGATTGGGTTGGAAGACTACTGGGTATGCAGTGACCTACCTTACACAATCTGCTTCAAAAGGTTCAGTTGCTTTCCTGTCCTTAATCTTCCTTCTGTGTTTCTGGTCTCATTTTAGAACTGTGGATTATTGCATTTAAGAGCATAATTATTTTATGAGGTATGTTATTTGGTTTTATGACATCTACCTTCGCAGCTTGGACCCAAGAATGATCCCTATCATGTAATGTGGATTTAGTCAAACCGTTATTTTCCTATTCTAACACCAGATGTTCTTGGTGAGTCCTTCCTTTTCCATTTCTTCTCTCCCCACCCCCACCCCACCATATCTTAAAAAAACTAGGTAAAAGTTATAATCCATTGATATTATAGATAAAGCTAAAAATAGTTATCTAAAAAATTAATAGCCAGTCATTTATTTAACTGATTAATACCAGTCACATGTTTACATTTTTCAGGTATTTAAACACCAGTATCAAACTCTAGCAGAGGCAATATTATCTCTTATCAGAGCATCCATGTACTTAAATATGAGATTAAAAAATAATTTATACTTCCATCAAAACCTGCACACATATCTTAAAGTTTAAATGACGTCTGTGTAACACCAGTGTTCCAGTTTGAAACCTTAAGGCTGACTTTCCATCAGCTTGTACTTAATACTGACCCCCTCCCTACTTCCCTTCATCCTGGATTTACTTTCTTGTATTTATTATATGCTGACCTATTTCTCTCCTAAACATCTTTAAAGGCAGAAACTAATCTTATTCGGCTTTCTCTCACCTCTGAAATTTGCCTTCCAGCTCTTGGCATCATTCTCTTTGTGATTAACATTCAGTACACTTTTGTCAAATATGTCTCTTAAAATATGCATCTTAAACATCTCCAATTTTATGACTGGCCACATTTCATTTCTTCTCAATTTAATGTCATTCTTCCTACCCACTAGACAAAAAAAAATCTTTGTAAAGATTTTTTTTTTTTTTAGATTTAACCACTTTCTTGTTATTTCTATAACTAGTACCCAGCAGTCAGCTGCACTGTTTGTGACTAGTAGTCTCTTTCCAAGCTATTATTAGATCTTGTATATAACTGATAGAATCGTTTAAAGAGAGTGTGAGTGAATAAGCGAGCAAGGGCAAGATCACAAGAGCACTCCTCTGAAAATATACATAGGAATTTTATAATCAAGGAGATTAAATTTTAATTTAATCTTTTCATCAATTGACACTACACATTTGAACCTATGGCAACATCTTCTGGTCGATACATAGTACAACCTTTGTCTTTTCGTGTCCACCGGCGGTTCTCAACTGTGAGTTAGCAACGTCTAGAGATGGTTTTGATCTTCACAGCTGGGGCGTGTGCCTGTGTGCATGTGCACGCACACTCACGCGGGTGGTGTGGGTGTGTGTGTGTGTTACCGGCATCTGGTTTGGAGAGGCCAGGGGTGCTGTTGAAACATCCTGCAATGCACAGGTCGAACCCCCGCAAAGAAGAATTACCTGGCCCCAGATGTTAGGAGTGCCAAGGTTGAGAAACCCTGGTATACACCTTGTCTTCAGCTTTTCATTTATAAGTGTAACTAACATATTTTGAGTGTTTACCTCCTAAGATCTTGACATATATTACCACTTTTAATCTTCAGAGCAATCTTATGAGGTAGGTATTATTCTCTAGGTTTTAGACAAGGAAACTAAGGCACAGAGAAATTAAATAATCACACAACTAATGAATCAAACAGTCTGAAATCCAGATTTGAATCCAGGTAATCTGATTCCAGAGTCTGTGCCCTGCATCATTTCTGCTCTATTTATACTTCTATCCTGCCTGGAATTTCCTCTTGACTCTCTGCTTCCCTTTGCTAATATCTGTCCCTAAAAGTCTTAATCTGTACTCAAGCCTTCCCTCTTTAATCTTGATTCACGCTAATCAATCCCTTCTCTCTCTTTTTCTTTTATGGCTGCATTTATTTGTCTTAGTTATAGTGTATAGGTTTGCCCTCTTCTTAATTTGTTTTATACATTTAAAAATTATGCCATAATATGTAATCCAGTGCCCAAGAAGTCCTCAGAAAATAATGAAGTGAATATCGTCACTAATAGCCAAGCAACTCAGAGGTGAAGAGATGAAACACAAGACACGTCTCACATCTGTTATTTCAGTTTGCCATGTTTTGTGCGTTACTTACCCTGTTACTTTATGTGATTGACATGCTTAGCACTGGTTTCTTTGAAGTACTTGCTAAATACCTTATTGTGTGCTGTGAAATTGATCCTTTGCTGTTGTGCTGCATGTCTAACTTCGTCTAGAATCTGTCGTTCTCCTCTTAACAGTTTTTCATTCTGAGTGCTAAAAAGTGCTCGAGACATTCATTCATTCATTGATTCCTTTACTCTTCACTTCACCTTGTACCTAATTGTATATCAGCTCTGATTAAGGCACTGGAAGGAACCAGAAAGGCATTTAAGATAGAATCCTTGAACTTAAATAAGTAGAAGATAGAATCACATATTCTAATATTAGATATACATGCTACAGGTCAGGATATGTTTAGAGAAGGCATCATTGTGGAGATACCATTTCAGTGGCATCTAATTAAGGTCGTGAAAGATATGTAACTTTTTTTTGAAAGGCAGAAATGGGGAGGAAGAATATTCCATGCAGAATGATGAGTAACAGCACTGAAAATGTAAAATGAGAGCATTGAATGTAGGTCAGTTTGATTGAAAGGTGTGGGATATTAATGGGCACCAACATTAGAAAAATTAAAGCTCTGATTTGTCATTTAGTTTATTTCTTAAAGGGCAGAGAGTTCACGTGACTCCTTTTATTCATTGCTTACAGTACTGGTAATAAAGTTAGAATTCTAGTTTTGTTCATTACTCCATTTGCATTTTCTCTCGTTACAACATTATTCTTTAAAAAGATACAAAAATGGATTTTCCCAGGAGTCATATTTAGGGTAATATATTAAATCACCAGTTTTACCACACCTTATTCCAAACAAGTGTCTTCAATTCCTATTCTGACCCAAGGATGGTAGAGATCTCTTAGACCTGGACTCCTAGAATTGCTGTGCTGATGAGGGGAAGTTAAGCTATGCATTTTAGGGATGGATATGATTTGTAATAGAAAGAAAGAATATGTGTCTTTGAGGCCCAGGGAAGGGAGTGGGCAAAAGTTTACTGACAGTTGAATATTAAGAACTTTCAGGGCTTAGGGAGTCAGTACAAGAGTTTGACTTTAGCTGAGGATTTGTGGAGAGTGAGGGTAGGGCAAGGTCAGTTTATAGAGCACCTTTTCTAGTGACAGAAGGCTAAGTGATGTTTTAGAAATTAGGAAGTTAGTAAGATTAAATATAGCAAAAGCAGCTTGCTCAACATTGGAAGTAGAGCAGAATCTCAATAAATATTAATTCAAAATACCATTGATTAAATTTAGCTTTTATACATCTAAGTATCTATTATATAGAATAAGAAGTGAAAATCTTGTTCAGAGATGAATGTTAGTTCTCATTAAGGTACTTTTCTGCCTGCTTCTTTGGAAAGAATTGATATGTTGCAGCAACTAAAAATGTAAAACCCTTGAGCAATTGAATATAATTAAGTACAGGTGTTGACTCTGGGTTATAATTCATAACTTTTAAGTGACTTTAAGGATTCCTTAATGGTGTGAATATCTAATTATCTACAATATAAGTACAATACCAGTAACCGTTAGGTAGAGTTTTCTGGTGTTCTGTACATTTAAAAGAATTATATTGTAAAATATTGTAATGTGTTGCTTCTAATCAGCAACACATGTATGTGACTTCCTTGGTGGCACAGTGGTTAAGAATCCACCTGCCAATGCAGGGGACACAGGTTCGGTCCCTGGTCTGGGAAGATCCCACATGCCGTGGAGCAACTAAGCCCGTGTGCCACAACTACTGAGCCCGCGCTCTAGAGCCCATGAGCCACAACTACTGAGCCCTTGTGCCACAGCTGCTAAAGTCTGTGCACCTAGAGCCCATGCTCCACAACAAGAGAAGCCACCGCAATAAGCAAGCGTATGGCAACAAAGAGTAACCCCCACTCGCTGCAACTAGGGAAAGCCCGTGCTCAGCAACAAAGACCCAACACAGCCAAAAATAAATAAATAAAATTTATTTTTTAAAAAAATTGTTGCACTGGGTCTTAGTTGCGGCAGGCAGGCAACATTTTTTCTTTTCTTTTTTTTTAAATTGAAATATAGTTGATGTACAATATTATGTTAGTTTCAGGTGTACAACATAATGATTCAATGTTTAAATACATTACAAAATCATCACCATGATAAATCAACCATCTGTCCCTATATGAGTTTATTACAGTATTATTGACCATATTTCTTATGCTGTATATTACATTCCTATGACTTACTTATTTTATAACTGGAAGTTTGTACCTCTTAATCCCCTTCACCTATTTCACCCACCCAGCCCCCTCCTCTGGCAGCCCCAGTTTGGTCTCTGTATCTATGAATCTATTTGCATTTTGTTTTGTTTGTTCATTTGTTTTGTGTTTTAGGTTCCACATAAGTGAGGTTATATGGTATTTGTCTTTGTCTGACTTATCTCACTTATCATGATACCCTCTAAGTTATTCCATGTTGTTGCAAATGGCAAGATTTTATTTTATTTTATTTATGGCCATAACTACCCCTTTAAACTACTCTTCCCCCATACAATAAAGAATTTTTGTCATGTCATTTATAAAAAATAAATAGGAACTAGCATTTTTCAGTGTTTATGAATAAAGCTGTAGATGTTAAGTGAATTGCCAATGCAAGTTTAGCTCTCTCCCTTCTCTTTAAATAGTAATGAACTATAGAATTATAAGTAGGTTGGGAATCATAGTTCTGACACAAGGTAGGACTTTGTTTTAAAGAACGGATTAGAAAAGTGAAAAGATAGAGATTTTTTGGAGGAGGATATCCTTGTCTTGATTTCTAACATTGTATTTAATAATTTATTTTTTACTGGTTTAGGATTGTGGCCCTTAACCATTCAGTGATTTTGGTGGGACTCTGGATTAGAATATAGATGCTCAGAACATTTATTATTTACCACATAGGACACAGGATGTTTTGCTGTTGTGATTTAAGATTCAGTATATTTGTATAATTATTTTATTTCTTTTTTTCTAGAGTCTTCTAAAAAAATTTTTATTGGAGTATAGTTGATTTACAATGTTGTGTTAGTTTCAGGTGTACAGCAAAGTGAATTGGTTATACATATACATATATCCACTCTTTTTAGATTCTTTTCCCATATAGGCCATTACAGAGTATTGAGTAGAGTTCCCTGTGCTATACAGTAGGTCCTTATTAGCTATCTATTTTGTATATAGTAGTGTGTATATGTCAATCCCACTCTCCCAATTTGTCCCTCCCCCCCTTACCCCCTGGTAACCATAAGATTGTTTCATATATCTGTAACTCTATTTCTGTTTTGTAGATAAGTTAATTTGTACCCTTTTTTTAGATTCCACATATAAGCAATATTATGTAATATTTGTCTTCCTCTGTCTGACTGACTTCATTTAGTATGACCATCTCCAGGTCCATCCATGTTGCTGCAAATGACATTATTTCATTCTTTTTAGGCTGAGTAATATTTCATTGTATATATGTACCACTTTTTCTTATCTATTCATCTGTCCATGGACAGCTGTCCACATCTTGGCTATTGTAAACAACACTGCAATGAATATTGGGGTGCATGTATCCTTTTGAACCATATTCTTCTCCAGATACATGTCCAGGAGTGGGATTGCTGGGTCATATGGTAGCTCTATTTTTAGTTTCCTAAGGAACCTCCATACTGTTTTCCATAGTGGCTATAACAGTTTACATTCCCACCAACAGTGTAGGAGGGTTCCCTTTTCTCCACACGCTCTTGAGCATTTATTGTTTGTAGACTTTTTGATGATGGCCATTCTGACTGGTGTGAGGTGATACCTCGTTTTAGTTTTGATTTGCATTTCTCTCATAATTAGCGAAGTTGAACATCTTTTCATGTGCTTTTTGGCCATCTGTATGTCTTCTTTGGAGAAATGTCTATTTAGACCTTCTGCCCATTTGTTTTTTTCTTTTGATTGGGTTGTTTGTTTTTTTGATATTGAGCTGCATGAGCTGTTTGTATATTTTGGAGAGTAATCCCTTATGTTCATTCATTTGGAAATATTTTCTCCCATTCTGTGGGTTGTCTTTTTCATTTTGTTTATGGTTTCCTTTGCTGTGCAAAAACTTTTTTTTTTTTTTTTTGCGTTACACGGGCCTCTCACTGTTGCGGCCTCTCCCGCTGCGGAGCACAGGCTCTGGACGCGCAGGCTCAGCGGCTATGGCTCACGTGGCTCACGGGACCAGCCGCTCCGCGGCATGTGGGATCTTCCCGGACTGGGGCACGAACCCACGTCCCCTTCATCGGCAGGCGGACTCTCAACCACTGCGCCACCAGGGAAGCCCTGTGCAAAAACTTTTAAATTATATAAGTCCCATTTGTTTGTTTTTATTTTCCGTACTGTAGGAGGTGGATCCAAAAAGATACTGCTGCAATTTATGTCAGGGAGCATTCTGCCTATGTTTTCCTCTAGGAGTTTCATAGTATCCAGCCTTACATTTAGGTCCTTAATCCATTTTGAGTTTATTTTTGTGTATGGTTTTAGAGAGTGTCCTAATTTCATTTGTTTGCATGTAGCTGTCCAGTTTTTTCAGCACCACTTATTGAAGAGACTGTCTTTTCTCCATTGTATATCCTTGCCTCCTTTGTCATAGATTAGGTGACGATAGTGCATGGGTTATCTCTGGACTTTCTATTCTGTTCCATTGATCTATATTTGTTTTTGTGCCAGTACCATACTGTTTTGATTACTGTAGCTTTGTAGTATAGTCTGAAGTCAGGGAGTCTGATTCCCCCAGCTCCGTTTTTCTTTCTCAAGATTGCTATGGCTATTTGGGGTCTCTTGTGTTTCCATACAATTGTAAAATTTTTTGTTCTAATTCTGTGAAAAATGCCATTGGTAATTTTTTTTTTTGCCATTGGTAATTTGATAGGGATTGCTGCAGATTGCTTTGGGTAGTATAGTCATTTTCACAGTATTGATTCTTCCAATCCAAAAACATGGTATGTTTCTCCATCTGTTTGTGTCATCTTTTATTTCTTTCATCAGTATCTTAATAGTTTTCTGAGTATAGTAGATCCCCTACATAGGGACAAGTTCCGATCTAAGAGCATGTTCTTAAGTCCAACTGTTCGTAAGTCCAACAAAGTTAGCCTAGGTACCCAACTAACACAATCAGCTCTATAGTACTGTACAGTAATAGGTTTATAATGCTTTTCACACAAATAATACATAAAAACAAACACAAAAGATAAAGAAAACATTTTTAACCTTACAGTAAAATACCTTGAAAAGTACAGAAGTACAGTACAACACCTGGCATACAGGGGCTGGCACTGAGTGAACAGGCAAGAAGAGTTACTGACTGGAGGAGGAAGTGGAGGTGGGAGATGGTAGAGCTGAAGGATCATCAGCAATAGGAGATGGAGGGCAAGCTGCAGTTTCACTCATGCCTGACATTGATGGCACGGGTCTGGTTCCTTGCTGGATTCAGTTGTATCTACCCTCTTGAAAAAATGATCCAGTGATGTCTGGGTAATATCTCTTTTTTTCCTCTCATAGATGACACGGTAGCACCGGATTGCATTCTTTTTTTTTTTTTTTTTTTTAATTTTTTTATTTTTTGCAGTACGCGGGCCTCTCACTGTTGTGGCCTCTCCCGTTGCAGAGCACAGGCTCCGGATGCGCAGGCTCAGCTGCCGTGGCTCACGGGCCCAGCCGCTCCGCGGCATGTGGGATCTTCCCAGACCGGGGCACGAACCCGCGTCCCCTGCATCGACAGGCGGACTCTCAACCACTGCGCCACCAGGGAAGCCCCGGATTGAATTCTTAATGGCTGCTGCAACCTTCGTGTACCATTCTACGTTTGGGTCCTGTGCCTCAAAAACTAACAGTGCCTCCTCAAATAAAGAAAATCCCCTTGCCATTTCCTGCTTCGTGAATCTCTTCGGTTCATCATTTACTTCTTCCTCTTGTCTCTCTTCGTCCTTTCTGTGGACCCCCAATTCCATCAGGTCTTCATTAGTAAGCTCCTCATGTTGCACAGCAAGGAGTTCAGTGAAGTCCTACTCTTGCAGATCTAGCTCCAGCTTCTTGCTGAGGGTCACTAAGTTGCTGAAGACCTCTTTCAACTCCTTATCCGAACGCATGTTCGCATCTTTGAAAGTTTGCAACTTGAAGGTTCATATGTAGGGGACTTACTGTACAGGTCTTTTGCCCCCTTAGGTAGATTTATTCCTAGGTATTTTATTCTTTTTGATGCGATGGTAAATGGCATTGTTTCCTTGATTTCTCTTTCTGATCTTTCATTGTTAGCATATAGGAATGCAAGAGATTTCTGTGTAACCTGCAACCTTACCAAATTCATTGATTAGTTCTAGTAGTTTTCTGGTGGCATCTTTAGGATTTTCTATGTATAGTATCATGTCATCGGCAAACAGTGACAGTTTTACTTCTTCTTTTCCAACTTGTATTCCTTTTATTTCTTTCTCTTCTCTGATTGCTATGGCTAGGACTTCCAATACTATGTTGAATAATAGTGGTGAAAGTGGACATCCTTGTCTTGTTCCTGGTCTTAAAGGGAATGCCTTTCAGGTTTTCACCCCTGAGAATGATGTTTGCTCTGGGTTTGTCGTATATGGCTTTTATTATGTTGAGGTAGTTTCCCTCTATGTCCACTTTCTGGAGAGTTTTTATCATAAATCAGTGTTGAATTTTGTCAAAAGTTTTTTCTGCATCTATTGAGATGATAATATGGTTTTTATTCTTCAACTTGTTGATGTGGTATATCACATTGATTGATTTGGGGATATTTCTAGAGTCTTTGGTTATATAATACTTTTTACTTCCATACTTGATTTGGGCTCTTAAATCTTACATGTACCGATGTTACCTTAAATGCAAATAAAGATCTTTTGACTTGAAACCTTGTCATGATATCTCCCCCACACCTCTCTCTGTCTCTCTCTGTCTCTGTCTCTCTTTCTCATTGCTTTTATGTAGTTGACATTATTTTCTTTGCTAAAGTTGCACTATGTATACTGCCTTCATATCTCCCATCAGTATTCTAGTGTACTTCTTTATCACCATATTTGGAGTACAGCAATTCTCTTTTAGCTGGTTCCCTACTTCTGGTTAGTCTTTCTAAAATGCCACTTTTTGTTTGTTACTCAATAACATAAAAACCAATATTGCCTCCCTATTGACTAGCAGATGCAATCCAGACTTACCTTGCTGTTTGGACTTCCCTATTCTTTACCCTACTGGATGTACTAAATTTTTGTCTCCTACCACTCCTCAATACAGCGTCTCACTATAGTCAGCTTTCCCGTAAGCCTTCTTTATTTCAACCTTCATTTTTTTATCTGATGCTTTTTCTTGTTACTTGTCATGCCTTTCTTTATCTTCTTTACCTATACCAAATTTCTGTATTTAAAGGCCTTGATGATTAGTTATTATTAATTTAACCTATATTTAAGGTCCTTGCTAGTGAGTATTGTTCTCCTTTTTTATTAGCTTAGATTTGTTTTCCCAACCAATTGTCTAATTATTAAGACTAAGGTCCTCATATTTTGATTTTTGTTTTTAATTCTTAAGACTTAGCACATTGTTATGTATAAGCAAGCTTTCTTTAAGTGGGGAACTTACATTTAGCAAGGCATATTGTGGTCTGCATATGTTGAGGAGGTGACAGTTTATGCATTGATTGTATAGTGGTAGAGGATGGAAAGAACTTAAGAAAAATAGGCCCATCTTGACCACATACCCTCTTATTTCCAAGTAAACTCTAGACATACAATTTGGAATATCAAGTTTTCCATGACAGGTAGTTTATAAAGTACCGCTGTGAAGCCTGTACACTTAAATACATCACGTGTTTTAAAATCTATTTCTGTATAGCTAGGGATGCTTCGCTTCTGAAAGCTGAATATAACCCAAATTTAAGTAGTAATATAGCAAAGCAGTTCACTGAAGTGCTGAATTTTCAAAGTATATTTTTATTTCTGAAGTCTTTTCCAGTTAGATTAAGCATCCTAAAAGTATGGATTTATCTATCTTACTCAAATCTTTATGGAATAAGATAGGATTTGAATGAATTAATTAATGAGTAAGTTGGTCAATCTTCAGTCCATTTATAATTGAAAATAGCCAACTCATTTCCGCCAAATCATACCAAGAAATAAATATGATGCAGAGTGTTCAATACCACGTGGATGGTCAAATGTATCTCACCAAGTCTGTATTTTGACTGGCTCTCAGTAAAGAGGTACACAAATTTTAAAAGTCACAGCTTTAATATGAGCATTGACATTTTGCATTCACTTAGTGAACGCATTTTATAATAGAAATTATTTAATAACTAAAAATATATTTTTTGTTCATTTTATTTGCTGTTACCTCAAAGTATACTGGAGTCAATCAAGCGAGTTTGGGGCTGGAAATTCTGTGAAAGAGTGTGTAACAGAGGGTTAAGAGAGAGAGCTAAGAGAGATATCAACATTTATGTGGTGGTTAGAGCAAGGAAAGGAATAGCCTGAGAAGAAATGGCCAGAGAAAATAGAAGAAAATCAGGAGAATGCAGTTGAAATGAAAGAGACATCGTCAGTGCTCTGAAGTTAGATGCTACTGAGAGGTGATTCAAGATTCCTGAAGAATGGCTGTTTGATTTAGCATCATGAAGGCAAATCATTGGTGTTCTTTTTGAGATCGATTTCTGATAGCCTGGTAGGGGCACACTCCAAACCGTTGTGGGTTAAGTTTTGTATAGGAAGTAAAGAAGTGGCGAGAGCAGGAATGGCTTGGAGCCAAGAAGTTTGGCTGGAAAGGGAATTGATGTCTGAGGGTGACCGACTTGACTGATTTAACATAGAATCTTAAGCCTACTTAAATATTGATGGGAAAGTATTGATGGAAATGGTGCTGATACAAATATAGGAGAGAGAGAGGCATAATAAATAGATTGAGGTCTCAGGAAATACAAAGAACAATCTGCGGAGCAAACTTCCTTGGAAGGGGATAAGATCCAGAGCAGAGATAGTAGAGATTGGACATAAATAGTAGAAGGTAATGCTTTCCAGTTTACTGCTGGAAAGAAGGAAAGATTGGGTAAAAACAAAAAGGGGGTTTGGTATTCCAAGGTGACATGCATTTTCTCTGTGAAGTGAGGAAGATTAGGTCTCCTGGGTAGCAGGAGGGAATAGGAAAGATCGGAAATGTGAGAGAAGTCAAGAAGGTTTGAAAAAGGTGCTTTATTGGGAAAGGAAACATTGCAGGATTGCTGGGTGAAGAATCTTTGTGATGGAATCCACTCTGAGCCTAGCTTATGGTTAAATTTCTCTTATAACACATTGTTTAATAATGAGACTTTACTATAGTTAGTAGTATTTTCAGTCACCCTTTTTATATGTATATAAATAAATGTACAGATATAAAATAATTTTCATGATTATGGTGGTTTTCTCCCTGTGGCTAGTCACTGCAAAACCAAAATTTTAACTGAAATTTGTGTAAATTTTTCTACAAGTTAAACTTGTTTATTGTGTTTAAAAAAGAATGACTTTTAAAAATGACTTGTTTTTATGAACAGTGCATGTTCATTATAAAAAGTTTAAGCAAGACAAAACTGATAAAGAAGATTTAAAAATTACTCAACAGCTCCTCGCCTAGGAATTATTTTTATTAGCATTTGGTCTGTGTTATTAAAAGAGAGAAACAGTTTTATTAAAGTGTGATCATTAATGTATATACTGTTTTAAATAGAATACTATATTTAGTTGGAAAGAAAGAAAAAGAACTGAAGTAATACAGAAGAAATTAATGATTCTGTACCAGTTGGTTGACCAACTTGAGGTTGGTCAATTTTTGTTTCAGTGTTTGTTTATGCTGGCATACTTAGAATGTGAAACTTTGAAAGTGGCTGTGATTTCTAAGTGGGCCACCTTCTTGACGGAATCTCTTTCAAAGGCCTTCTTGACAGATAGAATCTCTTTCAAAGACTGAGAAATCTTACGGTGTTTTACCTTGTATAATTAATCCACTCAGTATATATAGAGAAGAATATTTTCAAAACCAGAATGAGCTTAGCAATGCTAAAATTTAGCTCTTTCGTACTCTTCAGTTATAAGAAATAAGAGAAGAGGTCCATGTTTACATCCTTGAGTCATAGTATTCTCATCTCTGGCATATGGAAGAAATAGACTCTAATGGAAAGGGACATAACTATTATAAAATATTTCTCAAAGAACTGCTGTGTGCCACAAGCAATGATCATCTTTCTCTAGGAGAAAGGAGAATACTCCTTTCTTCATGAAACATTTTCTTTCCCCTACTCCTGGAAGAGCATATTACTTGTTTTTCACTGACTTTGTCACCACTTCGCAGTCTCTTTTGCCAAATCCTTCCCTATCAGACACCTGAGTTTTTAGTGCTCTCTCTGTATGATGTCATCCAGACCCATAACTTTAAACACATCTGATAATTCCCAATTTTGTATCTCCAGTCATGACCTTCCAAACTACATCTAGCCCATTCTATCATATATTCTCAGTACAAACATTTCTCATCTTCTCTACAGCAGCAATTTTATTTCAGGTTACCACTCATCTGCACCACTGCAACTACCCCCTAACTTAGTCTTTCTGCCATCACTCTTGTCCCCTCCCTTAGAGTCTGTTCTTTTGAGAGTAACCAAAGTGGCTTCTTTAAGTCATAAATCATATATCATCATCCTACTTTCCCTTTATTTAAAGCTCCCTAATCAATGGCTTCCCATTATAGCTAGAATAAAATCCAAACATCCATGGCTTACAAATGTTTGTGAACTGCTTTACTTCTCCAACTTAAACTTTATTTACTATCCTCTGCTGTGGTTCACCCACACTGACCTTATTTCTACTTCTTAGAACTCTCTTCCTTCAGGTCTTCTCATTACTCCCTCATTCTGGCCATTCTATTCTCAGCTCCAATACCGTCTCCTCAGAGTGGCTTCTCTGACTATCCTAGTACAAGTAATGCCCAGCAAATGTAAATTGATACAGCCACTATGGAGAACAGTATGGAGGTTCCTTAAAAAACTAAAAATAGAACTACCATATGACCCAGCAATCCCACTACTGGGCATATACCCTGAGAAAACCATGATTCAAAAAGAGTCATGTTCTACAGTGTTCATTGCAGCACTATTTATAATAGCTAGGACATGGAAGCAACTTAAATGTCCATCAACAAATGAATGGATAAAGAAGACGTGGCACATATATACAATGGAATATTACTCAGCCATAAAAAGGAACAAAATTGAATTATTTGTAGTGAGGTGGATGGACCTAGAGTCTGTCATACAGAATGAGGTAAGTCAGAAAGAGAAAAACAAATACCGTATGCTTACACATATATATATGGAATCTAAAAAAATGGTACTGACGAACCTAATGGCAGGGCAGGAATAAGGACACAGACGTAGAGAACGACTTGAGGACACGGTAGGGAAGGGGAAGCTGGGATGAAGTGAGAGTGTAGCATGGACATATATACACTACCAAATGTTAAATAGATAGCTAGTGGGAAGCTGTTGCATAGCACAGGGAGATCAGCTCGGTGCTTTGTGACCACCTATAGGGGTGGGATAGGGAGGGTGGGAGGGAGGGAGGGAGACACAAGAGGGAGGGGATATGGGGATATATGTATACATATAGCTGATACACTTCGTTGTACAGCAGAAACTAACACAACATTGTAAAGCAATTATAGTCCAATAAAGATAAAAAAAAAGTTTGCCCAGCAATGCCACCCCCTCCCCCCAGCACACACATGCTCTATCACATTATCCTATTTCATACAGAATAGTACCAAAATAGTTTTTAAAAATCAGATGACATCCCACCACCAAAATGACCATAGTTAATATTTTCAGACATTTCTTGATTTTACAAAAAAAAAATTGTGATCTCACATTTTTGACTTAATTTATTTAAATAGGAAATGTTTTCACTAATGTAAGTGGGAAATTGCCAAAATTGAAGATAATGAAAATAAATACAATGAAAACTACATATTTAATTTTTTAGCCTTTAGAAGCTCTGAGGCTGAGGCCTGTTCTGTTGATAAAAAGTTATCAAAAAAAAAGTTATCAACATTTATAAATGTTAAACATTAAAGATCAATGGCATCAAACCAACATTTTCTCCTTGACATAGTCAGAAGGACTAAACGAGAATTGAAAGAGAAATAACTTTCTCATCAAGCAATTCAGTATAATATGGTCTTCAAGATGACTCTAGTCATCTTCTTTATCAATAAAGTATTTCCCCCAAAAGGGAATTGTGATAATAATTGTAACATTTATGATACTAATTGTTTTAGTTAATGTGAAGTTGAAATAAATAACTTTTGCCATGGACTAGGGTAAAAATGTTGTGGTGAACTAGTAAGAATTAGTGGGGGGAAAACCTGTAAACTCACAAAGTTTATTATCAACTGTTCCAAGGTGAATTGAGTGACATGAAATGATATTATTCAAAATTAATGTTTGCGTATATTACTATGGAGTTTCTTCTAAATTACTAATTGCTACATCATAAAAAAAATAGTATATGCTCCAGTTACTGAAAGAGTTCTCTGTTAAGCACTTTACATGTATTGTCCAATTTAATCATACCCATCCTCTGAAAGGTAGAAATATCTTATTTTAAAGATAAGATAATGAGATCCTTAGAGGTTCAGTGATTTGTCTAAGATTTTATGACCAGCAAGGCTGTTAAAGCCCTTATTCTTTTTTTTTTTTAAAAAATTATTTATTTATTTGGCTGCGCTGGGTCTTAGTTGCAGCACTCAGGATCTTCATTTGCCGCACTTGGGACCTTTAGTTGTGGCATGTGGGATCCATTTCCCTGACCAGGAATCGAAGCCCAGGCCCCCTGCATTGGGAGCATGGAGTCCCAACCACTGGACCACCAGGGAAGTCCCTAAAGCCCTTATTCTTAACCAGTAAATCTTGTACTAAAAAAGATATGAAAGAATGTTATGATGTGAGTGTACAGTGATGTCTGTTGACCCAGGAGCATGTCTTTGGAAATTAATCTCTGATTTTTTAGTTGTAAGAAATGGGAAGTTGCCCAAATGGCCGCCAAATTTTCTGTAAGGTTATATTTTACAGCTCTTTTAGGCCCCAGTTGATCACAGGGCTATTCAGTTTTGAAGGATAACTTTAATGTTCCCTTCAGTTCATTTTTATCTTAACTTTTGGCACTATTTATTTTTAAAAATAAATTTAAGTTATTTGCATAATATGTTACCACCTCATATACAAATGAATAAAATAGGAACACTAACTTTCAGGCATAGGAACAACAACGCAGTTCAGTTTCTGTTATACACTTAATTAAAATTGAGGGCTGGGACTTCCCTGGTGGCGCAGTGGTTAAGAATCTGCCTGCCACATAGAGAATGGACTTGAGGACACGGGGAGGGGGAAAGGTAAGCTGGGGCAAAGTGAGAGAGTGGCATGGACATATATACACTACCAAATGTAAAATAGATAGCTAGTGGGAAGCAGCCGCATAGCTCAGGGAGATCAGCTCCGTGCTTTGTGACCACCTAGAGGGGTGGGATAGGGAGGGTGGGAGGGAGATTCAAGAGGGAAGAGATACGGGGATGTATGTATATGTATAGCTGATTCACTGTTATACAGCAGAAACTAACACAACACACAACATTGTAAAGCAATTATACTCCAATAAAGATGTTAAAAAAAAAAAAAGAATCCGCCTGCCAGTGCAGGGGACACGGGTTCGAGCCCTGGTCCGGGAAGATCCCACATGCCTCAGAGCAACTAAACAACTACTGAGCATATGTACTGGGACTGCTGAAGCCTGTGCGCCGAGAGCCTGTGCTTTGCAACAAGAGAAGCCACTGCAATGAGAAGTCCGTGCACCGCAACGAAGAGTAGCCCCTGCTCACCACAACTAGAGGAAGCCCATGCAGAGCAATGAAGACCCAACACAGCCAAAAATAAATAAATCAATTAAGTTTTAAAAATAAATTTTAAAAGGAGGGCTGAAATTGCCATTTAAAATCTGCTGATGCATTTACTATAGGGATGTTGTTGAGGACATCACTATAGTTACTCATTAGCCCCTACATCAAGATGACTATATACGAAATTTTTCATTCTAAGTGTCATAAAACGTTTTTTATTTCTATGACTGAACTGACCGCGTTTCCTTTGTTGATCTGAGTGCCAGGAAACTAACTTTTATTTTCCCTTTTCCTGTTTTATTGTGTAAGTTGCCTCATCATGATAAGAAGTAAATAGTATTGTGCTTCCAGGGAAACTTTTTTCATACTTTTCAGGTATTCAAAAAATTTACCTAAACCATTGCCTGATGTGTTTACTAGTAAGATATAATGTACCTCCTCATTTCTTACTAATTTTGCTCATATGAATCAGGTACTATATAACATCGATTGTTTGCCAAGAATACTTAAGTATTATTTTAAACAGTTATATTTAATTGTAATAATTTACTTTTAAAATTATTATTACCAAATATTTCCACATTAAGATATGAACAGATTAATTATTTTAATTCTGGGGAATTATATTTTAAAAGTTTGCAACCTGTAATGAGAATGTCTCGGTTTTTTTGTATGTAAGAATGAGCTGTAGTCACTGTTTTTCTCTTATCAAACTCAGTCAAACTGTCATGATTCCTATGATACCTCTATCTAAAATAATTGATACTGTATGTTTGAAAGCATCTCATTTTGGGAATATAATCTAATTGGTAATTTTAGTTAAATTAACTTGTTTATAAATGTGTTTATTGTTTGGTGGGTATATCATTGCTTTCTGTTTATAATATTTCTTAGTATTTGCTCATTTTTGTGATTCTGTTATCTGATAATTTGAGTAAATCCCAGTTGAATTATGTTGCCACATTATGTCTTCAAAAGGGCATAAAGTCAGTACACATGCTTGAGTAATGTCTGGTTGTTCTACTCTTATGTTTCCAGTTGGCAATTTGAAATTATGGCTTCAACTGCACTTTAAATATGTGATAATAACATGTGTTTCTAATAAGGGCCAGCACCATTTTGTTCAGATAGTGTGAATGGTTGTCACTCATATATGACGAATGCACCTTCATCTGCTTCTTTGATAGTCCCCTAAAAACCATACCCTCAAATCAGGCCGATGAAATTAGCTGCTGTGTAAATTGTGTGTCTGAGTGGTTCATTATCTAATCACCGTCAGAACCACAGTGATAAAGTAGATTGAAGCAGGGAAGAGGTCTGCCAGATGATTTCACCACCACCACCCCCCGCCCCACATCCAGTTTCCCTTGGAAACCCTAATAGTGCAGTTTAGAACTTCAGGCTCTCGTGCCTGGAGTACAGTATCTTTTAACGTACCAAACCTGAAGATACCAGTAGTTCTGGAGCATAATTTTCTTTCTTTAAAGATCATAATTTTATTTATTTCAATCAGTTTTTGAAACGTTGAGGCTCTTGAATTACTGTTCTGCTGCTAGTGCCCTAAATAGTACTAAATAGGAAAAAAAATACTCTGTCCTACTTGTGAGAATTCAGAATAACTTGAATAAATTGTTAACCTTCTAGGAATCTTGGCTCACTCTAATAATGAACTTCCGTGTTACTTGTTTATTGAATTGCTTCCCTTTAATTTATTTTAGGTGCTTTTGAAGATGATGATATCACGCATGTTGAAGGAAGTGTAGATCCTATTCGAGATATAGAAATTATACATGAAGAGCTTCAGCTTAAAGATGAGGAAATGATTGGGCCCGTTATAGATAAACTAGAAAAAGTGGCTGTGAGAGGAGGAGATAAAAAACTAAAACCTGAATATGTAAGTAAAATCTACCGCTTCTTTAGATATTTGAGTTCATTTTCCTTGATTAAATTTTTAAAATAAAGCACATACAATAACTAATATTGTTATGGAATTTTAGGATTCAAGGATCATTTCTGTTAAAAAATTGTTGAGAAACCTTGTTTTCTCTTCGCAGCGAAGGACTGTGGTGACAGGCTGTTTAAGGTGTTCTTTGGAGACCATATATAGCAGTAATATTGAGTATTTTATGGTTACGATGTATATCCTCAAGTTTTGGTGTTGGAGATGTGGGGTTTTATGATGAACACTTACTGGATTTAGATAAAGGACTGAATATGAGTTTTGTGGATTTGGAAGAAGTGATTTACATAAGGAATTGGTCTTCCACAGCTATTGACCGAATGAATGCACTGTTAAAGTAGACAGATAATTTTAATCTTTTATGGTGTGAAAACACATGTCATTGTCTTTAATATTCAAATGTGTTTTCTATCACATTGTAGTGAATAATTATTAGTAATAGTGTAGGAAATGTTTCAAAATCTGTTTTGAAGCTTTTAGTTTAAATATCATCAAATTGTCTTTTACCTTAAAAAAGCAGCCTTAATTATATATTTTCTCATTAATTAACATCTTCCACAAACTGTTCTTGATTTTTATGTTTTTTTGTTATAGGAAATGATTTCTTTCTTTTTAACTTTTCATGTGTTTTTAATATGTTTATTTTTTATTTTCTAATTTTTGGAAACTGATTATCTTTTTGCTTTCTTATTTATTTTTAATAAGTTTGGAAAACACACCTTTGATTAGGGAACTCTAATAGGAAGAAATCAATTACAGAATCAACCTCTAAACAGTCACACTACCAATAAATTATGGTCAAAAGTGCCTGGTCTTGGAACAGGGAGACCTGTATTGTGCTACTGATTTCCTTGACAGTCTGGAGTGAGCCCAAGTCATTTTACTTTCCTTAACATCATAGTTACTTCACTTTTTCCCTGTTCAAATAGAATGGAGAAAGGAGAGCGATTTGTCTGAGGAAATTGTACAAGATTTAGGATGGAAAAGGGGATTTCACATGTGGGTATGAAAGATATCTCTTTCTGTAAAGGGGGAAAACGTCGTGAGACAGATGTTGGGATTGAAGGCAATTCCTTTGTCCCAAACAGCATGGTTTCTGATTAGAGTAAAGCCTTATGCAGTCATCCTTTAGTTAATTGAAACTTCCTGACATCCATATATATTTCAGAAGCATTAACTGTCTTCAAAATAAATTTGTCGATCTTACTTTTACTTAAACGGGGAAAAGAGGCATCACGTTCTTCTGAAATTCTTGGGCTACCATTTCCTGGCCTTTCTTCTCAAAGAAAACTAGAATGCTGGGTGTTATTACTCCTTCGTATTTCCCCAAACTGTGATTATTTCATCATCTTCTTTCCTCATATTAGATTCAGCTGCTTCAGAATAAATTATAGATTCATGTTTCTCAACTTTTTTTTTAATTATCACTGTCCCTAAGGAAAAAAATTGAATTAAATTTCAATTAATTAAATTTCCCCCTAATGAGAGAAATTAAATACTAACAAGTAAGAATTCATTGGATAGACTTGAGCTTTGGAGGGCCACAAAACATTTTAATAACGAAGTTTTTTTTCACCCCCAAGAACCAATTTTTGCCCCTCTGGGAGTAATATTACCCCTATTGTGAATTCATGCTATAGATCATCTTGTAGCAAAGCCAATACTGGTAAGTATGGTAAAACAGATGGCTTTTTAGAAATTTTTTTTCAGTTTGTTGTTAGCAAAAATAGGATTCTGGTTGGGTCTATAACGCAATTTGGAAAGAATTAACATCTTTACAATACAGAATCCTTCAGTGTAGGAACATCTTATATTTTTATTTATTGAGCCAAGCACTGTTAGGCACATTTTATACATGTTATTTAAATCTCACAACATGCAAGGTATATATTATCATCTCCATGTTAAAACTGAGGAAGGCCAAGTTTCAAGAGGTTTTGTGAATTGCTCAAGATTTCATACTTAGTAAATTGTAGATCAAGTTTTTCAACCATATTAGTCCAACTACAGGGCCAATATGTTGGGGTTTTTTTTTATGCTTTTAAAAATTGTAAAACATTAACCTCATGTATAGTTTAACAAATAGCTGTGATACAAATGGGAGTAAAACCTACTTGCAGGTCAAGAAATAGAATATTGTTTAGTACCCCAAAGTATCTCCATCACTTACCAGTCTTAAAACTTTCTGTCTTCCCACAGCTAACCATAATCCTGAAATTTATAATAATATCCTTATTGGTGTATGTGCCACCTGCAATGATATGAATTATTTTCCTGAGTGCAAACTTTATATAAATGGCATCATGTTGTATCTATTTATATGAGCATTTTCATTCAGCATTATTTTGTACAGTTCTTTATGTTGCATTTATCTTTAATTCATTTGTTTTTCTTAATGTAAAATATTTCATTGAAAAAAATATACCATAATTTTAAGATCTGTTCTACTGTCAGTGGGCATTTGAATTTTCCCTCAAAGTTTTTTATAATCATGAGCAATGCAGCTGTGAACATTCTTTTACATCCTGATGCATGTAAGGATAAAGTCTTATATTTATTATAGAAGTCAGTAGTATATGTATATCTTCGACTTTACTAGATAACACTGTTTTCCTAGTCTGTGAGAGTTTATCCTGTTGTCAATACTTGGTATTATCAGATTTTTTCATTTTTGCAGTTTGATAGCTGTGTAATGGTATTTGGTTATGGTTCTCATTTGCAGTTCTCTAGTTATATAAGATTGGAGACCTTTTTAAATATTGATTGGCCCTTTAGGATTTCCTCTTTTGTGAAGTGCTTGTTCTAATTATTTTGCTCATTTTCTATTGGATCAGTGTCTTTTTCTCAATAATTTGTGAAAGTTACCTATATATTTTGGATATTAGTCATTTGCTTTGAATGGATTGCAAATATGTTCTCCTATTCTGTGGCTTTTATTTTTAATCTTTTTAATAGTATCTTTTGATGAACAGGTGTTAATTTTAAGGTTAGTGTTTTTCTGTCTTGTTTAAGAAACTTTCCTACCTTAAGGTCATCAAGATAATCTCTTGTATTCTAAAAGCATTATTGTTTTATCTTTCACACTTAGCTCACTAACCCACCTGGAAATTATTTTTTGTAAGTAGTTTAAGGCAGGCATCCAATTTGACTTTTTTTCCCCCATATGGAAAACCTGTTGGTCCAGTACCATTTAAAAAAAAGACTGTCCTGGGCTTCCCTGGTGGCACAGTGGTTAAGAATCCGCCTGCCAATGCAGGGGACACGGGTTCGAGCCCTGGTCCGGGAAGATCCCACATGCCACGGAGCACCTAAGCCCGTGCACCACAACTACTGAGCCTACGCTCTAGAGCCTGCACACCACAACTGTTGAAGCCTGCACACCTAGAGCCCATGCTCTGCAACAAGAGAAGCCACTGCAATGAGAAGCCCGTGCACTGCAACAAAGAGTAGCCCCTGCTCGCCGCAACTAGAGAAAGCCTGTGCGCAGCAACAAAGACCCAATGCAGCCAAAAAAAAAAAACAGACTGTCCTTTCCCTACTCCAGTGAGGTGCCTCCTCTGTCATAAATCAAAGAGCTTTGGCGTCTTAGCTCTTTCCTGAGGATCGGCAGATGAGTCTAGGTAAAAGTGGCCAAGAGCAGCAGTGGGATCCCAAACCTGCTGAGGTGAAGGTGAGAAGGGAAGATGGAATGAGGGGTTAATTTCCCATGGATTCTATGGTGTTATGTGTGTTCCTTACATCATTTTTATACTTTCCTCATCCCCTGCTGTCCCAGTCTCTAGTCTAGATCAGGCACAATTAAAGTGTGGTCCTCACACCAGCAGCATCACCATCACCTGGGAGCTTCTTAGAAATGCAAGCTACTAAATCAGAATCTACTAAATCAGAATCTCTGGGGGGGTGTTTTAACAGGCTCTCCTGTTATGCATGCTACACAAAGTTTGAGGATCACTGCTTTAGAGCAGCCACCAGCCCTCTACCCTCCACCCCAGGGTAGAAGATTCTTAGGCCTTCCCCTATCCTTTTCTTGGTCTAGTAATGCCTCACTACCTTTTTAGGTCCTTGGTACTATTAAGAAGATAATATTTTTCTCTATTTAGGCCTGCTTTATTGTTGTCTTTATAGGCACAGTTACTCTGACTCGCTTAGTTCATTAGTAGTGAAAATGGAGGTCTCCTCGATACAATTTTACCAACAGTTTGCTTGATATCATAATATAACAATCTGACAGTTCGTGGGGATAAAGACCAATGTTAAGCAGGGAAAGACATTTTAGGATAAGTTATTTTAAGTAGTTTATTAGTGAATATTTTTACATTATAACTACTTTTGCCTTAAAAAAAGTAAGTTACAAACAACATTTATAATCCAGTTTACGTAAAAAATGATAGCTGTATTTTTATAAGTGCATCAAAAGAGGTATGGAAATATGCTCAATTGTTATGTTTTAACAGTAAACATTTGGAAACTACAAAAGGTTTTTAACAGTAAGGTGTTTGGAAAGGGACTAGTGGCTGTGAGAGAGTGAGTGATTGGGGTGGGCACTTTGACTATTTACCCTCTATACCTCTCTGCTACTTGACTTTTTTCCATAGCAATGTATTATTAATTTTTTTAAGAAAAAAAAAAGGTCTAAGGAAATTATTTCCTTTAGGTGGCCTCCAAATAAAGAGGTAAATGCATATATATTGTCCTTAGCTGTTTCTGACCTATATTCATCAAACTATAATTTTAGCTTTGCACTAGAGAAAGGGTTTTGAAGTTTCTATCTGAGATTGGAAAAGGAATGTGGTAGGAGATGTGAAGCTGGAATAGATGCATACGTGAGAAGTCATAGGCTTTAGGATCAATTTCATCTTCACTAACGTGAAAATTTGGATAGGCAATGTAATTTATGAAGATTAAGAAGAAGCTCCTTATGTGTTTTCTTAACACTGACAGTTTGAGTTACAAAGCCATTTTGAGTCATATCTCAAACTCTTTGCCTTTTAATCTAAATTTTGGTTATGTCTCCTCAGAAGTAGACCTTGAAGCAAGAATTGGAGTGCAGGTAGTTTTCTTGGGAGTTAACTCGGGAGGCACACATCAGGGAGTGGGGAATTAAGACCAGGAAGGGAAGGAAACCAATACAAAGTTATGTATATGAGCAGGCGGAAAACCCTGAGCAGAAGGGGATCAGCCCTTCCAGGGATCTCTAGAAAACAGTGTAGAAAGTGTCTTGTAGTTTTTCTACTGGAAGGATGAGGAACCTGGGGTAATTATTAACTAATTTCCATCAGTCGTTGATTGTGGGCTGCTCCTCGGAGTGTTAACTACCTGCCTGGCACCTGATGCCTGTGTGGTCTGAGCATGGTGCCTAGGCAGTTGCGGATGCGGACAGTAAGAAGCCATTCAGCATGTACCGATCTGTGAGGGCAAAGGGCATAGAGGCAGGGCACCAACAGTCTCTGCTAACATGTCTTCATCCAGTGTGCATCTAAACTTTGTATCCTAATCATTCTATTTAGTTTTGGTGGTTCTTCAGTATCACAAGTTTAATTTGGTGGTGTTTTATATTCCTGTTTCTGATTTATCTTTAGTTTTCCTAATACAAAGAGGGTATCTCTGTGATTCTGGTACCAACTAGTTCTTGTAGGGGAGTTGTCTGTTTTTAACATTTTCTTGTATTCCCTAACAAATGGTCTAAAGGTATAAAATGTGATTGTCTTCTTTTCTTCAGTTTATGTTTGTAATCTTGGCTAACAGAATCAGGGACTTTAATTGGATGTAGATCCTAGGCTATAAAGGCTACTTGGATAAGAAAAATAGGTCTTTTGTTCACTAGGTATTTAATAATTATTCCTTAATACTTGTTCAAATGTGTCTTTATTTTCTGGGTAATCTTTCAGAAATTTAACACTCAAGCCTCTCTTCCTATGAAGTTTCCATTTTCTAGATTTGGTTGTTATGTATTTTTATGTAAATAAGCAGGAGAAAGGTGAATTAGATATACTCTAGCATAAAACATGAGCCAACTTTTTAATGCTAAAACAGAATCTTCCTGACTATATTCTGTCATAAAGATACCTTTTATAAAGTGGGTCTTGCTATTATGTTAAAACGGAGGCACTACAGAAGGCAAGAGTGGGATAAACATTTACTATTGGTATTATTAGCTAGGTGTACTAGTTTCCTAGGGCTGCCATAACAAACTAGATGGCTTAAAATAATAGAAATGTATTCTTTCACAGTTCTGGAGGCTAGAAGTCTGAAATCAAGGTGTTGGCAGGGCTGTGCTCCCTCTGAAGCCTCTAGGGGAGAATCGTTTCTTGCCCCTTCAGCTCCTGGTAGCCCCAGGCATTCCTTGGTGTGTGGCAGCATAACTCCAATCTCTGCCTCCACCTTCTCATGGCCACCTTCTCTCTGTCCAAATTTCACTCTTCTTATAAGGATACTAGTTGTAATCGGATTAAGGGCCCACCCTACTCCAGATAGGCATCTTTAGCTAATTCCCAGGGTCCTACTCTGAGGGATTAGGTCCTACTCTGAGGGATTAAGACTTCAACCTGTCTTTTTGGAGGACACTTTAAGCCATAAAAAGGCATCAAGTTCAAGGTTGATTTTAAAGTGTGTATACATTGTATTTGGAAAAACAAAATTTGGAAAATGAAGGTAGAAAGCTTTAAGGAAAATTTTATTTTGTATTGATCAAGTATTTGGAAATCATCATACTTAAAAAATATTTATAGAACTAACAGTTACTTAATTAAACAACTAAATAAGGCAACCAGGAATTGTAATTAATGGATCTTTTTTTCCTCTCAGTCTCTCTGAATGAAATAATTAACGTCCACCAAACATATGGCTATTAGCAGATTTCTTCTCATTATTCTTACGGCAGTTTTTAAAGTTGATTTTTTATGTAACTTAAAAAAACATTAAAAATATTTAAATATGTAACGTGTTTTTCACTAAAATCAAAAGATTCAAAAAGAGTATACTGTAAAAACATAATTCTCCTACCCACTTCTGCCTTCTCATTTACCCTTTTCTCTTCTGTAGATTCTTATGTATCTTTCCAGAACTAAGTCTTACCTGACTTAAAAAGATCATTTCTAAAAGAACAAGATACTAAAAATACTTAATGAGACTGAATTGCATTCATTCACCTTTCTCCCCATATCCTCTCTGTTCTCGTGGTCTCCAACTTAGTGGACCCAAATTGTTTGAACTGAGTATCAGTATCTTTGACTCCTCTCTCTCATGTACAATTTATATCCCATCCTGTTGATTTTATCTCCTGAATATTCCTTGTATCTCTTCCTTCCTCCTTATTTTAAAAACTTCTTTAGTTTGGGCCTCATTTATGCTTAAACTGATTTCTTTACCTCCATTCTTGCTTTTGTTCTCCACAATTAGAAACTGCAGATCTCACTATGTTATTCTCTTGATTAAGATACCTCACCATCTTCCCGTAAGATACTGCCAACATAAAGTCCACAGCTTACAAATTTCTTTGTGATCCGACTTTGCCTGACTTATACGTTCTCAGCTCTCCTAACAGTGAACTAAACATTTTGGTTTCACATGAGCTCATTAACTACAACTCTACCCTTTTGCTGCCCCTTCAGTCCTGTTTCCTAGTCATCCTTTGAGATACAGCCTAAATCAGAAGCTTCTTACTCTTTAAAAAAAACATTTTATTGTGGCAAACTATACATAAAATAAAATTTACCACTTTAATCATTTTAAGTGTACAATTTAGTGGCATTAAGTACATTCACAATGTTGTACAATCATCACCACTATCCATTTCTGGAACTTTTTCACCATCCCAGACTGAAACTCTGTATCCTTTAAATAATAACATACCATTTCCTCCTCCTTCCAGCCCCGGTAACATCTATTCTACTTCCTTTCTCTATGGATTTGCCTATTCTAGGTACCTAATGAAAGTGGAGCTATACAAATTTTGTCTTTCTGTATCTGGCTTATAGGTCCTCAGTTCTCACTATTATTTATTTGAAGACAGCAATTAGGAAGTGCAAAGCTGTTTAAGACTAGCAAGATAACACAAAAAATGTATTGTGTTTGGGGCAAGGCTCACAAGGATTAGACTCATTTGAGACCAAACTACTTTAGAATCATCAATTTATATATACCCTGAGGGGAATAAACTCATATAACAACTGATGTTTTGGTGCATATGCTATAGGCATACTTTCCTGGATATTTCTATCTGTCCACTTTCTCCTTGCCTGTTGCCAATGGAACACAGATGGAGAAAATTAAAAACAGGACATGTTAGTATCCCCATAAACTCATTATTAGCAACCTCAAGTGGGTCCTCAGCTATATCCAGCTTTCCTAGTTGCTCCCCTGCTCTCTGCTGCAACTGCTTCCCTACTCTCCTCAAACCTCTTATTTATGTCCATTCCTGCTTTCATCCATCCCTACCCTTAGCAGACAACCTTGCCTCCTATTTCAAAGATCAGAATAAAAGCCATCAGACATAGGAATTCCCTCATTTTCTCTCTAATTTTCCACTAGCCAAAACTAAAGCCTACTGTTCATTCCTCTTATCTATGGCTAGTTATTCCAATTCTTTGAATCTTATCACTTACTTTCTAGAAATCTTACACTATTAGTCATCCCTTGTTTTTTTTCCCTTTGTTGCTTTTAAGTGATTTTATTGAGGTAAATTAACATAGCATTAAGTTCACCCTTTTCATATATATAATTCAGTGGTTTTTAGTGTATTCACAAAGTTGTATTTCAGTTACCAGTAGTTCCTTCTTTCTTGTATATACAATTCGTCCCTCTCAAACTAGACCGTTTGCATCAACTATTTAAAGATGTCTTTTTTAATCTTAAAAAACACTTCTTACTGAATACCACACTTCTCATCCTTCAATTACCATATTTTCTCTATTCTCCTTCTTCAAAACCTCTTGAAAGAGTTATTTTTTCTACCTCCTAATAACTCAGTTCTACCTATCTGGTTTATCTGCTCATTAAACTCAAACAGTTTCACCAGGGTCATTAGTGGCTTTTGCATTGTTAAATCCAAGGAACATTTTCAGTCATCTTGATTTGTCAGTAGTATTGGACACTGTTGTGTCATTGCCTGAACTACTCTTCCCTTGGATTCCATGACCACATTCTCCTGGTTTGCCTCCTACTTCTCTAGCAACTTCTGTTTCTTTTGCAGACTCATCTTCTTATACCTTTGCTATTAAATATTGGCATTACTTAAAGTTGAGTCTTAGGCTCTCATCTCTTCTCTCATTTCTCTTTCTATGTGATGCCATCCATACCCATTGATACAATTACTATTGAAATACAAATAGCTTTCAGATTTGTATCTCTAACCCCGATCTGTCCTCTGAACTCCAGGCTAGTATATTTAATTCCTGACTTGACATCTCATGTGTTTCTCAAAGACAACTCAAAAGTTAGCACATCTGAAATCAAACTCCCTCCCTCAAACCTGATTCTCTTCAGGGTTTCTTAACTCAGTGAATTGTACCACTGTCTGTTAGATTATGCAAACCAAAAACAATCGTTTTTGACACATTCTCTTTCCATCATTTCTTATATCTAGTCTATCACTGAATTCTGGCAATATACAGATGTAATAATATGCCTATATTTTCTTGTGTATATGCATACATATAAAGATAAAGGATAAAACAAATACGGCAAAATGATACTTTAATGAATATGTGTACAGACATTCTCTATTGTAGTTTTTCTTTAAGTTTGAAATTATTTCAAAATAAAAGGTAAAAACATAGCAAAATTAAAATGTCTTATGACTTTAATGTAAGGAGGTACAGTTAAAATATATGACAGGGCTTCCCTGGTGGCGCAGTGGTTGGGAGTCCCCCTGCCAATGCAGGGGACACGGGTTCGTGCCCCGGTCTGGGAAAGATCCCACATGCCGCGGAGGGGCTGGGCCCGTGAGCCATGGCCGCTGAGCCTGCGCGTCCAGAGCCTGTTGCTCCGCAACGGGAGGGTACACAAACAGTGAGAGGCCCGCGTACCGCAAAAAAATAAATTAATTAAAAAAATAAATAAAATATATGACAATAATAGCACAATGGGGGTGATAATGACATAATTTAAAATGATATAATACTCCAATTAAAAGACAAAGAGTTTGGCAGTTTCTCAAAGAGTTAAACATAGAATTATCATGTGACCCAGCAGTTCCACTCCCAGATTGATATTTCCAAAAGAATTGAAAACTGGTGCTCAAACAAATACGTGTACATGCATGTTTATAGCAGCACTATTCACAATAGCCAGAAGATAGAAGCAGCCCAAATGTCCATCAGGGGTTAAGTAAACAAATTGTGGTATATACATACAATGAATATTATTCAGCCTTAAAAAGTAAATGAATGCAGATGCCAGATGTGGATCAACCTTGAAAATATTATGCTAAGTGAGAGAACCCAGACATAAAGGTCACATATATTGTATGATTCCATATGTGTAAAATATGCAGAGTAGGTAAATTCATAGAGACAGAACTGAAGATTAGTGGTTGCCAGGAGCTAGTGGGAGGGGAAAATGGGGGCAAACTGCTTAATGAGTACACGGTTTTACTTTAAAGTGATTGAAATGTTTTAGAAGTCGATAGAGGTGGTGGTCGCATTACAGTATGAAGGCTTAGTACTAAATTACTTTAAAATGGTTAATTTTATGTTTATTTCATCTCAATAAATTTTTAACAAATTAGTTAAGACAGAGAATGTCAGATTGGATTTTTAAAACCTACCTCTATGCTGCTTATAAGATAACATCTTAAATATGAAGACATGGAAAAATTGGAAGTAAAGGATGGAGAAATATATACCACCCCTCTCAAAAAAAAAGCCACTGTATTATAGTAATATCAAAATAGACTTTAAAGGAGTTATAAGGAAGCATTTCATAATGCTAAATGTTCAATCTACCAGGAAGATAAAATAATTTTAAGTTTGTATATGCCTAATAACATAACTTCAAAATATATAAAGCAAAAGCTGATAGAACTAAAAAGTTTTTTTAAAAAGACCCAAATCTACAGTCATGATAGAATATTTTAATACTTCTCTTAGTAATTGATAGAACAAGCAGACAGAATTTTAGTAAGAATATAGAAAACTTAAACAATGTGATTAATTAATGTGACCCAGTTGACATATAGAATACTGCACCTAACAACCACAAATGTCCGTTCTTATCAAGTACCAATTTAACATTTACCAAAATTTTCCATATTATTAGCCATATAGCAAATGAACAAATTTCAAATGATTGAAATCATAAAGAATATGTTATATGACCACTATGGAATTAAAATCAGCAATCGTCTTTCACAGAGTGAAAGAACATATTTGCAGTATCTAATAAAGAACTTGTCTACAGAATATGCAAAGAACTATAAATAAGAAAAAGGCAGCCCAATAGAAGAATAAGCAAAAGACTTGAACAAGTACTTCATAAGAGATGAAATCCCCCAGTAATCATTAGGGAAATGCAAATTCAGACTATGAGATACTACACACTTACCATTAAGAAAACTGACAGTACCGAGCGTTGGAGGAAATGTGAAGCAAATGGAATTCTCAGTGTTGATGGGAGTGTAAATTAAATTAGTACATCTGCTTTTGAAAACTGATCAGCAGTGTATATGAAGTTTGAGTAAATGTGTGACCTGAGACCGGTGCAATTCCAGTCTTAGGTATATGCTCAAGAGAAATGCATACATAAATTTACTGAAGTACATGTATAAGACTGTTTATAGAAGCTTTATTTGTAATAGTTTTAAAGTATAAACAACCTCAGTGTCTACCAATAGTAGAATAGGCAAATTGAGGTATATTCCTACAGTGGAATATTACATGGCAAAGAAAGAACACACTATGACTATATCTAACAACGTGGATGAATTTCACGAACAATGTTGAAGGAAAGAAGCTGGACACAACAATACGTATTTTATGAATCTATTTCCATAAATTTCAATAACAGGCTAATTTGTGGTATAAAAAAGCCAGGATAGTGCTTATCTCTGGAGAGGAGTGGAACATTGTGACTGCATTACTGGTAGTATTCTTTGTGTTGATCAGGTGGTAGTTACATGCATATGTTCATTCTGTGATACTTCATCAAGCTGTACACTTATGTATGTTACACTGAGTATATGTTATACTTCAGTATAACCCCTTTTCAAGTTTGACCTTCAAACCACATTATATTCTGCCATATCAGGTGAATCTCCAACTTGGATTTTTATTTTCCGGCTTTGATTTTGCTTCCTTAAAAATCTGTCTTAGTTCATCAACTCTTGACATCTCATCCATTTTTTTCTAACCTCACTCTGTTCTCTATTTATGGCCTCATGCTCTTGTTTCATAGGCGTTCTTTTTGTATTCTGCCAAGTATGCCAAATGATTCATTGAGAGAGTGGTGTGTGTGTGTGTGTGATCATTTTCCTCTTCCTTTATGACTCTCCTTATTCAGTAGCCTTTTTATTAAAATCAGATTTGTGGGCTTTGCCTCTTCCCTTTTCCTTCCTTGAACGTGGTGAAATCCATTCAGACTTATTTATAGATGTCATAGGGACAGTTGCCTTCTTCTTAGTAATAGTCAAATCCTCCGCTGAGATCTATACCTCAGAAATGAATGGGTGTCCATCCCGGTTGCCACTTTATAGCCGATGGGCTAGGAACATTGCTGTTTTAAGTTTCCACTGTTTACTTCAGTGAATCAGATAACTGAAAACCAACAACTGCCAACATACATTCTAACAGGTGATTGCTAGAATTAACCGATCATTTTAATTCTTAGAGGACATTCCCCCCCCACCCTCCCGCACATACTCGCTCAGCCATCAGAGCATTGCTGCCAGGTGTCTTAGTTTGCTTCTGTGTTGCCTGACTCTTTTCTGGAAGTTTTAGTCACTGAAGTATGTAGAAAGATGGTAGCCAGTGATCACTTCTCTGGTCTGCATAAACAGCAGCATTCATCTAGTAGAGAAACAAATGCTTAATATTCTGATTCAGGCAGATATTTAATTTCAACTTAGAATACAATGGAGGTCTGTTTCATGAGTGAAAGTGTAGTTAGGATTTTCCTCTATTTGGGTTGTTTAAAGGGGATATTTGGTTGGAGCAGGAAGAAGCTGTATTAGTGGACTTCTAACCAGACTATTTTGAGCTGGAGGCCTTGCCCCCCATTCTTTTGGTCTGAGTGCATTGTTGGCTGTGTGTGTTAAAGCCACCCAACCAGCATAGGTCAGCTCATCTGGGTGTTAACTTCAGGTATTAAGGTAGTGGGTTTGGCTAGAGAGAAGTACCAGGCTTGGAAGCTATCATTATTGCAGAATAAGAGTGATAAACTGCCAAGCCTATCCAGTTAGCCACCAAATTTTAGGATTACAGATGGTGGGCAGAGGATAGATGAAGTCCTCCCTTCCCCCTCACCCTGTGAATATACCTTTATTTTTTTTCCCTATCTTAAAGATGATATTTATTGGTTAAAAATAAAACAGCATTATATTTTTAAAAAAGAAGGCAGAAAGGGAAAGTCTCTCTGGGATCCAATCTTCCTGATTTCTATTGCTACCAATTTGTTAAGGCATCTATCCAGTTTCATTTTATGAGTACATTTATTTATATGTATTATATGTAGTTTCAGAACCACAAATGGAATCACATTGTGCATTCTGCCATAAATAATAATACTTAATATCTATGGAATATTTACTATGTACTTGGAACTGTGGCAATTACTTTACATGTATTTTCTCATTTAATCCTCTCAATCACCGTATATTGAATTGGAGTTACTATCCCAGTTTTACAGAGACAAACTTGGGTTAAGTAAGTTACACAGCTACAAAGTGATAGAGCCAGGACTTGAGCCCAAATCTGTTTGACAACAAAATCCATATTCTTAACTTTTTTCCATTGTTTTGAACCTGCTTTTTTTACTTAGCAATGTATTTTGAACATTTTCCTATGCAAATATATATACAGATATGTCTTGTCTTAATGGATAAAAACTGTTCTGTTGTATGGATGTCCCATAATTTATTAACGAATCTCCAGTTTATGGGTTTTTAGGTTGCTTCTAATCTGTACCTCTCTTCTTGTGCTAGTATCACACTGTTCCAATTACTGTAGCTTTATGATTTATTTAAATATATAGTAAAGCAAGCTACATATTTTTTTCTCTAAACATATTTAACTCTCAAGCAATTCATTCTTTTAAAATAATGATATATTTAATTTGTAATGTTTTCCAACAACCCTGTTATGATTTTAACTGTAATTGTGTTAGATAAACATTATAGTGGCTAGAATTTTTATCAGCACGGTTTTGATAAGAATAGATGAATTTTGAGTGCAGAGTCTGGCTGAAGCAGGTTTTAGGTCAGTGTCTCTGGACCTCGAGTATGAGAGTCCATGAACCTAGAACATATACTTAAATTGGCTGTCGTTGGAGCATTTGAGTATTGCCATGGAGTCACATAACCATGGTTCTTGGATTTTTGGATTGTGAATCCTTTTTAAAAGCATTTGGAAGATATGTGCCATTATCCCTCAAATGCACATAAACATAGAACTTTACATACAATTTCAGGGTATTAGGAAACTCCTGAAATCCATTTATGGATCATGGATTAATAATTTCTGCTTGTGGGAACTAGAAAATACCAAAATAGAGAAGTCAAGTAGTCTTAGAAAGTCTATATGGGTTATATAACATAACGAGGTTATATTAGTGTTTGCAAAGAAAGTATTATTTTTATGGTTCATGGATTGACAATCAGATATTTTACCCACATAGAAAGAATATAGAATTTTCCTGGTGACCTTGGAATGAGAATGAGGACTTTAAATAACAGCCTTGGGAATGCCTAGGCTAAACAGGAGTAATTAGAAAGGCAGTAAGGAAGACAGGCCAGGGTGATTGGACAGAACGTGAATTTTCAAGTCACTTAGACCTGAATTTGAATCTCAGCTCTGCCCCTTACTGGCAATAGGAATTTAGGCAAATCATACATCCTGAGTCTAAATACATTATAGTTGCTGTTAACAACAACAGTAATAAAATATATCAAGAACATAGAGCATTTCTAAAGTTAAATGTGAGGCTATCATCAATAAGAGTCACGGCAGAAGAGCAAAGTATTCAAGGTGAGTTTGGATTAAGTTTTTTTGGAGTTAAACGGTAGTTGTTCAGCAAAAGCTAGTCCTTATAGAATGTTAAGGATAGAAGCCTGAATTGAGATTTCACTAAGAGAGCCAGTATTGTTGGTAACCGTCAGAAATTTGAAGAAAAGGACTAATGAACAATTATTCCAGTTGGAGAAGATGTGTGCTTTAAAGGAGTACTCAAGAGACTATATTGGCATTTTGTAGATCACTAGTATTTAATCTTTCAACAATCATAAAAACAATGACAAAACTCATATTTATCGAGAGCTTACTCTGTGCCAAGAACTATGCTAAACACCTTATATACATTATCTCTTTTGATCTTTACAACAACCCGCAGGAGGTAGATAGCATCATTATCTGCATTTTATTAATGAAGTAATAGGTCATAGACCTGGTAAGTGGTGGATCTAGGATTTATTCCCACATTTAAACATAAAGTGGTTACCTCAAGTTAGATACTCATGTTGTTGCAATATAACCAAAAAAGTTCAAATGACCAGGAATTTTTACACAGTCTTCATCATGTACAGAATTTATTTTGGAAATGAGGAATTTGTTGAAGTTATCAGAACAGTCCTCCTCCTACATCTGTATTTCTATATAACGATGTTACTAAAGACATACAAAACTCTAAAGTAACTTCTGATGCATCAAGCATTAGTGTTTCTATTTTATGCTTTTATTGTATTCTAATTCGTTAAAAGTAGGTTAAGTTATAGGTTTTTTCAGTTAACCAAATTATAATATAGGTTTTTTCAGTTAACCAAATTCAATTAAATGGAATATTGTTCTAACTATAATTATTAATATATATGTTTATATATACAAGCATAGGAAAAATTCAGTCAATCCATTAAGTAGTTTATACAAATAAGTCCAAATGTTTTCTTTCATTTGATCAGCAGTTTTTCAGGTAAGGAACGTAGCATCTTTAATTTTGCTAAAACTAAATATTTTTACTTTATGTAAGAAAGACATCACTTTGCAGCTATACCATATAATGATCATTTACATAAAGTAATCTTATCTGAAAGCAATCTATTTTTGATTTGTCTTAGGTAAAACTGGCATCTTAATAATCTAAGGTGTCTTTTCTTGGCTTTTAAATCTTTTGTAGGGATAATTAAGAGAGTACTGAGTATAAAATAAAATATTTTAAGTTTTAAAATATTTTTACTTTAAACTGTTTAAAAACTTGGTTATAATCTTTAAATTTTTCTAAAAGGATTTGAATGTGGCTTTAGTGAATATACTTCTTTAGAACTTTAATTATGAGTTAATTCTCTTTATCTAAAATTTGAGTGCTCCTAATTTGTAATATAATATGGTGGTGTGAAGGGGGAAAGAAACTAACGCCAAAAAGATTTTGTGATAGGATCTCTATTTCTGAAGTGGTGCTTTAGTTAATTTAAAATGAAACTGAAATACTGAAATTCCTTCACTAGCAATCAGCATTTATTGAGGCCCTTTGGTTTTGTGAAAATGTTTATAGTTAAAAGTATTTTATACTTTTTATATGATTAAGATTTAATTTCCTTCCTTATTTTTGGTTTGGCTTTCCTTTGTCTATTTTCTTTTCTTTTTTTAATTGAAAAAAACTAACGGAACCAAATGTAAGATGGTACCACTGTTTTCTCCTTCTTTTGTATAATCTTGTTGCGTGTCTCCACATAAGCTGTTCTGGCCTCTCATCATAGTAACCAGCTGGGCCATTTCACCTGCTGGAGCCATTAAAGAGGACTCTCTCCCCCTAGATTAATCCCCTCCGACATTAGTTTTTTGCACTGACAACTGGAGCAGGCATTCAGAATTTGCAGGTGGCCAGTGTGACGCACATAATTGCCTACAATTTTAGGCAATGAATAAAAATGGTCTACATTACTTGTCAAAGGTTGTATATGCAGTGCCAAGTGAGATCTATGGGAAGCCTTTTAGGGTTTAAAGAACAGTTAATAGCAAGGCTGCACAGGGCTTTTTTAATCATAATGCATTTGTAATATAGCACTTTGATCTTCTCCTTGTAGGAAATGGTGTTACATTAGCCACTTTTAAACATTTATGAGTGAAATAGAAGAGTAAAAGTGATTATTCTTAAGCAGACCATGTTAGATTTCATTAAAAGTTTTCGGCTTGCCCCTTCCTTGTTGAAGTCTGTGGGAAGTCCTTTTCCTGGAGGGTTTCAAATCAGGATCTAAGGATATAGGGCTTTTTCCTTATTTTTCCTGTTGGTAACAGCAAGATTTGGAAGGAAGGTATACTAAATACTGAGGTAATTTAACAAGTGGATATTTATAGAAGACTAATGATTTATGATAAAATAAAATACATCATGAAAATCTAAGAAATCTATTACTAATAATTGTGTATTACAATAAATTTTGAGAAATGCATATTTAAAACGTACCCATAAGTTATCTTTAACAACAACAACAACAAAAAACAGATGACTCTCAAACGCACTTCTTCTGGAAGAGCGAAGTTTGACCTTTCAGACCCAAGAGCCTTTTATTAACACCTGCCTGTAAGGAGAACCTTGCCACACGCAGCTTTTAGATTCAGAACCACAAAACTGATGAGGAAAGGCTTGAAGGGTTCAGTTTGTGTCACTTGCTGTTTGCCGTTTCCATTTCACAGATGATTAATCTTTCTGTGAAGAAAGGCCAGAGAAACAAAGCACATTGGGCTCTTCCTGCAGTTACTCCTTCTGAATGCACACTAGCTTGCTAACTAAAAGGCCTTTAGATTTCCAGCAGAGAGAGATGTTCTGAAAGTGAATGCAGCTGGTTGGAGGTCACCAGTGCAGGGCTCTTGCCATTGTGTAATGGAGGCTTTGGCAGGTTGGGGGGGGGGGGGTGGAGCAGGGACAGGAGAAGTGGGCAGGGAGAAGGTGTCAGCAAAAAATTAATTCAGAATAAAAAGGGTTTTGGTCAGTTGATTTAATATTTTGGAGGGTAGATCATCAATAATAGGCTCAATTTCATCTATTTTGTTTTCCTTTTTAAGGAAAAAATTATAATTCAGTCTTTCTCCAGTGTTCCCCCCACCTTTTCCTAACAGCATGTTTATCTTGCAGTTTACATCACTAGATAATGTTGAGATATTATTAACTCTTGTAGTCTTTGGTATGTTTTAATGGTTTGAAAATTTTAAGATTGTTACTAATTTTGCTAGTATTCCACATTTCATATGGTAAAATTTTAATGCCACATTAATGTTTCATTTCATATTTTAATGAGATATTGAAAATAATTATCTGTGCGACTTAGTTCTTTCATTAAAAAGTTGCCTTTATTTTTATAGTCAACTTTTAATTGAGGGTTTGAAAACTTTTAATTTTAATATTTAGTATCTAAATGCTTAGTATTCATCTTGTATTTACTTTTTTTCTCAATTGTGTATAGGACATAATGTGCAAAGTCAAATCCTGGGTTATAGATCAAAAGAAACCTGTTCGCTTCTGTCATGATTGGAATGACAAAGAGGTAAATTATAAATATGATGCGATCTACTATTACCTTTGCTTCGATTTCTTAGAGAACAAAATTGTCATTATTTTACACTTATTATTATATCTAGTTAAACTTTATTTCTCTCAATGATTTCTTATTCCCAGTTTTGTTATTTTTTCTTTTCCCCTACTCCTGATATTTTGTGACAACTAATCTTTTAGAAACAAGAATTATAAAAATGGCTTCTTGTTTAAATAGTTTTCTTTCAAGTTCTTTAGTGACTTAATATTTACTCAACTTTTAAAAAGGACTCTTTTTCTATCTCCCACTTTAGATTGAAGTGTTGAATAAACACTTATTTCTGACTTCAAAACCAATGGTCTACTTGGTTAATCTTTCTGAAAAAGACTACATTAGAAAGAAAAACAAATGGTAAGTTTTTTTTCTCCCCAGATGTACCCCGACATATCATATCTGAACACACACAAACACACATACATATGTACTTACTGCTATGTTTGATTTAAAATTTTTCTCCTTATTATTAAAAAGTTTAAAATGGATGAGAAAGCTTTGCCTAGTGTTAACATTCCGAGAGGAATCTCCTAATGATTTACACTGAGAGAACTTAAGAGGAAAAAGAAAGGAATTACATTAGGCAATATTGAATTATACATATTTAATTATCAAATTTATTGAATAGACATTAATATTTCCTTTGCAAAATGAGAATAAATCTACTTAGAGCAATAAAACTTTTTAAACTAGGAAATTCTAGCTTTGTTGATTTTATATGTGACTTTAAAATATCTACTTGGAATTGTAGCTGGGCATAAGTTTTAAAATCCAGATTGAATACTTAAAAAACATTTTTTTTTTCCCGGTTCGCGGGCCTCTCACCGTCGCGGCCCCTCCCATTGCGGAGCACAGGCTCCGGATGCGTAGGCCCAGTGGCCATGGCCCACGGGCCCAGCCGCTCCGCGGCATGTGGGATCCTCCCGGACCGGGGCACGAACCCACGTCCCGCGCACTGGCAGGCGGACTCCCAACCACTGCGCCACCAGGGAAGCCCTTAAAAAACATTTTTTTAATTAAAAAAAAAGGTATGGTGGAGGGAAAGACCAGGTATTTGTTTCAAAATACTTTAAAATACACAAAGGTAAAAACTATGCATTCATGTATTGATTGTCATTTTTGACATGTAACCAAAATGTGCCAGGTTTCCTTTAGTTCACTAGTAACTTCAAAAAATCATATGTTTATGTAACATAAGGGCATGTACACATTTGGCATGGTACTCACTGGACCCTCAGTATTTTATACTGTTAAGTCATACAAGCAAACCAAAACTATCCAAAGTAAAATATCTGAATTCTCCTAAAATATATTTTCATTTGTTTTCCCCTGTACTTCATTAAGTACTTAGATGCACATGGTTTCAATTTTCCATTAAAAATTCTCATTTCCATATGATATCAAAGAGTGAGAAGCTTTAAACTGAAAAATAAACATTCATAGACTGGAAGCCAAAACAATAATTAATGTCAGATGGTTAACTCCAATAAATCATTAGAATAAATTCTGTGAAATTGCTGCAACTAAAAATGCCCTGTTGATATTACTATAAGACATTTTGTGTTCCTGATAGGAAACTGAATTTGGCCTCTTAATTTGTAATGTTCTAGAAAGCATAAACCTGACATGAAAATTCAGTTCTGACTGGTCAGTGTCTTCCAGTAGATAATTAACTTTAAAATAAACAGTTCTGTCTAGTTTCTTATATAAAATTCTTATAAATTTTGTGATTGATATGTTAAAAATTGTTACCTTTGGGAAGGAATTTTAAATATATTATTTGACTTCAGTTAATAAATCTCATTGTAGTGTGAATGGTAAGGTTTCCCAGGGCTCCGTGAAACAATACAGACATCAAAGTTTACATGAAAAGCGATGAGTCAGTTTCCTTGCCCAAAGGAGCTTCTCACACCTGTATTTGGATGATTACAGGTAGAACTCCCAGGCTCTAATTGTACAGTAAATACTATTTCCCAGACCCTAATGGTAGACAGACTGCTTGGGAGACGCCAGTCTGTGATTTAGCTGTCGCCAGACACCCCATGTTTTTTGTGAGACCAGTTGTGATGATGATATGGTTACAGCCAATTGAAAGTAAACTCTTGTCTAAATAGCACATTTTAATTTATAAAAATGTAGAGGTATGGATGATCCTATTTATAAAATCAAATTTTAGATTTTGTGTATGACTGATGATCTGGTTTGGGGTAGTGTGTATGTTTGGTGGGGGTGGGGGGAGTCAGATCTTGTGGAAGTTAGTGTAATTGTAGCTGAAAGATCAAAGACTGGGTAACTGAGTGATGTTCCAGAAGAGAATTTACCACATAGCCATTTTCTGTACAGTTTCTGCCGCCTGCTGTTCCTATTTTCCCTCAAGCTAGCCATTGACTACCCCCTGTGCATCCCTGCTCGTAAAAAATGATTGAGGAAGTATTTGTCATGTATTTATGAGTGGGAAACATTGTGTGATAGGGAATGGCATCTACTGGAGCCAGAAAGATTGCCATTCTCCTTTCATTCAGCCACTCTGCTACAGCTTTAAATCTGTTTATGCAACATAGCCTTTGTATTAAAGTGCAGAACAAATTTTTATTATGAAGGATATGAACACTAGGTTTTCATCACTTATAACATTGCAAGCAGATGTAAATAGTTAAAATATATTTTAATTACTAAATCCTTTAAATTTGTGTTAGCATCTTGTTTTTTGGTAATGTTTATATCTCAGCTCCATTTGCATAAGTTGCTCCTTTAGCAAAAGAAAAAGGTTTTGTTTTTTTTAAGGTTATTATGTAATGTTACTGTAGCAAATTAACACTGATGCAGGAAGTAGTAATAAATATTTTCATGGGTCTTTTAGATCTAGAAAGCTATTTTAAATGGTCAGGAAAGAGGAGGAGGAGTTTGTGATTCTGGCCACAAGAGGAAGACAAACTATATTTTAGGGGGTCACTATTTCAGAAGTAATGAACGTTTTAATTACTAAAGTTCACTTTAAATTTAAATGGAAACATGTTAATTTTTAAGTCCTAGAAAATAAGGAAGCATTTTGAAAGACAAGTCTTTTGTGTTACTGAGTAGGTGTATTGACCTTTTTGAAAGATGTAAAAACCGGAATGGTTCCAAGCATCTACTCACTGGTTTTAACAATGTTGAATTAGTCATTTCATTGATTTATGATTAAGACCTAGCCCCTGAAGAGAAGCTAATAACATGGCAGCCGGGTTAGTTACAGTTGTGTTGTGATTAGATGACAGTAATCAAGATGTTGTAAGGGGAATCCACAGAATTTTTTTTTATTATTATATATTGTTGTTCTTTGAATGAATAAAACTATGCAGAAATTGTTGTTGTGTCGTTGTCGTCATCATCTCTGGCAGATGTCAATGATTTTTGAACACTTGAGGATTTCATATTTTAAACATGATCAGTTACTTATAACTAAGATCCTATTACATGTAGTATTAATTTTCATTTGAGATCGCCTAATGAGTCATGGTATCAAGCTGGTATAGGACATTAGACCTGCCAAACTGTTGCTTAATTAGGGGTGTAAATTTCAATCTTTGCACGTTTGCTGCTCTGTTAGTAGTATATCCTATCCAATTATGAAATTGGTAGAACTAATTTTGTACACCTACATAGCTTCCAATTTTGTTTCCTTTTTGTGTTCTCTTGTCCCCATCCTTCTTAAAACTGTTGATAAAGGATAATTTTATTTTGTTGTTTATGATACTACATATTCAACTGAAAAGTATAACTAAAATTTAAGACATTCAGACTTCTTGTATGCATGTGTGTGTGTGTGTGTGTGTGTGTGTGTGTGTGTGTGTGTGTAAAACATGTATTTGCATATGCCCTGGTGGGCTTGTGGTCACTGAACATTATTCTCTAATATTATATAAGAGTCAATTAATCTGAGTGTTGAAATTGATTCAAGATAGGTAGACAAGTAGTTGCAGTCTTTTAAGCTGTTTTGTAATCAAGGGCAATGTGTCAGGTTCACTAAATGAATTTTAAATAGAAAAATGTTTTATTAATTCATATTTTACTATGATTCTGTCTGCCCTACCCCAACTTTTCTGTTTTTGTTAGTTTTCCACATAATTTGTACATAACAATTAAATGTAGTTTGGTGATACTGTATATTGTATACCTGGCTAGGGGGAAAATCATGGAATAAGCCCAATATATTCTTGATATCTTGAACTGTATATAAGAATTACAGATACTATATCTCAGCAACTATTTACAAAGGGGAAGTGTGAACATTTTTTGCATATAATTTTTAATGTGTGTGTATATAATATAAAATTATATTTATATATGTTATATACTATTCAGGAAAAAAGTACCTTTCAGGTATATAGGGATAGTTTGAGCTATAATATCAATTGGTTCTTAGGCTTTCTTGTGCAAGTGCATCATATATTCACAGTAAGTATAGATGTTGACACATAAGCATACTTTACACATCTACTGTAATTATTGCTATTCCTATAGGAGTAGAAGTATTTAGTTGATTGGCAACTCTCCCCAGAGGTAATGTTGAGTGATCATCTGCCATACTGTGAGACTTAGGTTTTATTTTCTTGTTTACAGTCGGAGGTCTGACAGAAATTGTTCTACTTAACTCATCCTTGGACATTGTTCTCCACAACACATGTTATGTAGTAGCACATTTCCATTACGTCTTATCAATAGGAGCAGTATTCACTGTTATAGGTAATTTCACCGATTTCTATCATTCACTGATTTCCATTATTTTCAGGCTAAACACTTAACTCAACGTGAGCAAAAGTCCACTTCACAATTATATTTGTAGACGGTTAATATAACCTTCTTCCCACAGCATTTTCTTGGCCTTTCAGGAATGCCATGATGTATTCTGTAAAACTACTATAAGAAGTCATCAATTTCTGGCAAGATTATTCATTGAAGCTAGAAATTTAACACAGATAATGCTGCTTTGAAAAAAATCACATTGTTATACATTCTATTTACTCGAAACAAATAAAATGGGAATGATTAATTATTCTTAAATAAATTATTCATTTTAGTTCAGAAAGCTTCCCAAGTAGATTTGAAATTAGGTTCAATTCATATAAAGTTTTCAGGAACATACACTAGTATATAAAGCAAGATTCACATGTATAAGGTTTTTTTTAAATGTTTCACTTTATCATCCACTAGTCTGGCAAAGTAAAAGCCCTGAAATATCCATGCAGTGTTTCTTTGGGATTATAATTTATGTTTTTTTAAAAAATCACTTGTGGTTCTTATGGTTTGGGGGGAATGTTGTGTCAGCTTCATCTTGAAGTACCTAACATTATGAAGGCTGTGAGAAAACATTTTTTATTGTGTGTTCCTACCTTCTTGAAATCACAACGTAATGTTGTTAAGTTTGTTTTAACATGTGAGGAGTTTTTTAGCTGAATTAAATTTTAAAAGCTATAATTTGTAACTTTTAGTGGAGATTGCTTTATGAGGACTAGTGTTTATTTGCTGCTTTGCCAGATATAAAAGGGTGATAGAACAAGTTAAGGATATTCTGGAAGCCTAAACTAAGTGATTCTTTTTTTAGTATGAGATTGATTAAATTGGTAAATCCTATACAAAATATTCTTTTTTTTAAAAAAAATTAATTAATTTATTTTTGGCTGTGTTGGGTCTTCATTTCTGTGCGAGGGCTTTCTCTAGTTGTGGCGAGCAGGGGCCTCTCTTCATCGCGGTGCGCGGGCCTCTCACTATCGTGGCCTCTGTTGTTGCGGAGCACAGGCTCCAGATGTGCAGGCTCAGCAGTTGTGGCTCACAGGCCTAGTTGCTCTGCGGCATGTGGGATCTTCCCAGACCAGGGCTCGAACCCGTGTCCCCTGCATTGGCAGGCAGATTCTCAACCACTGCGCCACCAGGGAAGCCCCAAAATATTCTTAATTTTACTGAAGTAAGTTGTAAATGAATTCAAAAAGAAAAAATTTTCTTAAGACCCCTTCTCTGTTGTATAGTTTCTTATTTTTGCTATTGGATAATTATCAATTATTTACTTTTTAATTTGTATTATGATAAAGCTTTGAAACAGTACCATATGCACTATGAATTAGGATTTCAATAATTTCTGGTGAATGGATTTTGTGGAGTTGAATATTTCTTAATTTCTCTGGCCAAAATCTTGAGAGTGAAAAAAATATACTAAAGCAAGACAATCTTTTTATTACAAAAGATGGAAGGCTGAAAGAAGTGGGAGGGAAAAGACCTTTGGCCATTCAGGAATCTTTATTTGAATGTCCTTTAGCATTTGTATATGTATGTACATGTAATAATACTTGTGTACTTTTCTGGTTTCATTAAGTGGTTTTTGGTTACTCTTTCAGCAATTTCATAATTCCCGTCAAGAGATGTTAGTGCCCTAGAGCACATAGTCATAATGAAACCAAATCACACCTCTGATTCCATGTTTGAAAAAGATAATTATAGGGCTTCCCTGGTGGCGCAGTGGTTAAGAATCTGCCTGCTAATGCAGGGGACGCGGGTTCGAGCCCTGGTCCAGGAAGATCCCACATGCCACAGAGCAACTAAGCCCATGCGCCACAACTACTGAGCCTGAGCTCTAGAGCCTGCGAGCCACAACTACTGAGCCCACATGCTGCAGCTACTAAAGCCCGTGTGCCTAGAGCCCATGCTCCGCAGCAAGAGAGGCCACTGCAATGAGAAGCCCGCACATCACAAGGAAGAATATCCCCTGCTCGCCACAATTAGAGAAAGCCCGTGTGCAGCAACGAAGACCCAATGCAGCCAAAAATAAAAATAAGTAAATAAATAAAATTTTTTTAAAAAGAGCTAATTATGGAAGAAAGCACATCTTTTTATATGGATATAATGCTATTGACCCACCATATTAGGCATGTTAGGAATTTCCCCTGGCCTGTTTGCCTTTTTGCCCAATACAGTTTATAGGCAATAATTTCTCTTTGCAAGATCGTTCACTGAATTTGAGAAAGTGATACTGTACTTTTGGGAGTCAGTTGTTATCTTCATTAGCACCATCTGTTGACTTACTAATTTATGAGCAATATAATTTATGAGATGTGCTCATCTTTTTTAAAGTGACTGAAGAATTTTACTGCATATAATAGGGAGAAGTTTTACAAATTTTCTTCTAGCTTTAAGAGCCTAAAGCTCTTTCACAAAAAACAAGTGTTCTCTAGGATTCTTTCATGAAATTAAAACATATATTCCCCATACATGCACACACATATATAACCTAGGAAATGAAAGACAAACTTTGGCATACAGCTATATAATGTTCCTCAAATCACGAGTGATTCATGTACACAGAGAGTTTCTCTGCCTCTCTACCTGACTCACTTTGGTGAATACTTCAAGGTCTATTAATATTCTTAAAAATCTGTGTCCCAGAGGTTAAGGACTGTTGAGTCATATTTTGTTTCTAAAACTATGAGTTGAGATAAACTACACTCATCAAATGGGAGTTTTGAGTAGTAGTTGGTATAGATAGAGGCAACTGTTGAAGCCCAGAAATCTTAGGACTGTTGATGATGAGAGATAGGGCAGGGCCTTGTGAAGGCTGAAGAATGGAGTCTAACTGTAGTATATACAATCTCAATAACAGTGTTTTCCTGGGAGAAGGCTGTAGAAAAGGAAAGGAGAAAGTGCCATTTGGGGCAATTTCAATGTTTTGCCTAATATCTCCTGCTTATGCAGAATAGGAGAGGAGTATTATTTTCTGTGCCCCTGTCTTCTGTGGTCTCTCCTGTGTTCCCCAGTCACTAGATCTACCTTTGGAGATACTACTGTAGTTCAACTACATTATAAGTTAAATAGACTTCTGAAGGCTGGACCAAAATGCTGGATACCATTGATAACATTGGTTCTGTAAGGAAAGTGAATTCTAAGAAACTTAGAGCATATAGTCTATTTGTAAATTAGGTAGTGTATTTTATCAGGAAGTTTGATGTATTAAAAATACAGCTACTTTAGAATTTGAAATGCTAGTTTTGTGGTCCTTATTTGCTGCTAACTAGTTCTTCAACCTCAGGCAAATTATATAGCCATTCATGTATTGAAGACAGTTCATCAGAATGTTCACATAAAATGTGTTCTGTATAAACAATATTTCCGAAATTTAATTAGCATAACTCAAAACAATACAGTAATAGAAAAAGGACTTGGTAAGTCTTCTAAATGTATCTTTGGGATACATTCCCTTGGTTTTTCTTTCCATTATATCGATAAAGAAACAAAATGTATCATGTATATGTTTACAGCTATAATTCTATGCTTTGAAACAGTTGTCATCCAAAACAAAAACAAACAGAACCATCTCTATTTGCACAGTGGCGGTAGCGATAAAACTCCCATGATATCACCATCTTCCATAGGACTCTTCCCTCATCTCTCTCTCAGGTTAGGCCCTGTGACTTCATCATTTGAAGCTTAGAGGATTTTATTGTCACTCCTGGGCTTCCATTAGAGTAAATCATTCTTTGTTATGATAGCATAATTTTTTTTTAAAAAAATGGTGTTTATTCTTTAAAGCCTTTTAAAACAGTTCCATTGTATCACAGCTTCTCTATTTCTGAATGTTTATATGTATGTTGGGGATGAGGCAGTGAAGGTTAATAAAGAATTAAAGGAGATCATCTCTAAGGTTCCCTTCTTGTGCTAGAATTTTATGATTTTAGTGAATTATAGCAAATTCACAATGAAAAGATGCCCATGCAAATGTCTAGTACCTTCTCAACCCTCATATGTAGGTTTGTCATGGTAAGATTTTTTTGTGACCGTGGGACAATCCAGAGCATTCCTGAGGTTGGCAGATACATAATTCATGAGCCACTTTTCTGGACTGAATTGAAGATAAGACCTGGTCTTTCCCCCTCCTCTCATTCCTACTCCCATATCTCTACTCCTTTAAAATAAGTCTTTTCTGGATCTTACCATGCTCTTATCTTCCTCATAGTAGCTATTGCTCTGTCTAGAATGAGAACAAAGTAGAAATAAAACTTATTTGTAGAATTGGCATATCTATATTTGAAGGTAATTACATTACTCAAAATAATTGCATTTCCTTATTCTAAATTGACCTAGAAAGCATTTCCCCATCAAAAACATTTGATTATAAAACACCCTCAAAATCTTACTTAATCCACCATGTAGTAAAAATAGTACAGTTTGGGTGAGACATATTTTGGTATCTGTGACCATTTTTATTACCAATTTTAAAATTCTGCTAAAAAATATGTTTCAAAATAACTGACTTAGGAACTCTGAGTACACCCCTGTCTATAAATTTGGGGCTGCACATTGGTACCTGGTTCAGTCTTTTTAATGCTTATTATCAAGAAGACACTTAACTTCATAAAAACTGTCAATATGAATATAAATTTCAAGTTTATGTATTCTTATGAAGACTGTGAGCTCAGTGAAGAGATAGGTACTATGCTTCCTTTTTCCTTTTCTAAGCAAATAAACATTGAGACTGATTAAAAAAAGTCTTTGCCCCCATAAGGGTTATAGTCTCATGGAATAATAGACAACCAACAAACAAATATTTAATATAATGTCAGGAAATGATTAGGATCACTTTGCTGTACATCTGAAACTAACACAGCGTTGTTAATCAACTATGCTCCAATATAAAATAAAAATTTTAAAAAAAGAAATAGATTACCTCAGTGGCTTAACTTATATCACTATTTCACTTGATTATTTTTATTTCCTCATCTATGTTTATGATACCATCATTATACTAGTCTACATCTTTGAAATCTCAGCATTAATAATTAAGATTTATACTTCTTTTTCTTCAAAATTAAATATTAACTCTTGGTAAACTTTTTTCATAGTATTTCTCACATTTTAATATATTTTTTTTCCATTTCCTTTGCCGCAGCCCTCTTTATTGTATATAATTTTATTGCTGAAAGACTATCACTCTATCTTCTTTTTTCAAATAAACCTAGCATATAGCATAATGCATAATTAGCATTTAGTTAGCAGCCAGAGGATATTGGTCGAATGAATAATGTGCTGGTGAAGTTTAAAAGCCAGATATAAAATTCTGGCAGAAAATTAGGCTGCCAGAATTTTATATCTGGCTTTTAAAGTCTATCTTTTGGAAATTTTACCTTTCTCATTTTAAGAATAAAAATAATAACTATCTTCCTCATAAAGTTGGTATGACTGTTATATGAATTGATACACTTGATAACTTAGGGTAGTAATTGGTACATAGTAAATTCCCAAAAAACATTTTCGATTTTTACAAATGAATGAAAGAATAAATGCATGAATAAAATAAATAAATAAATAAAGCAGGGTAGGAGGGTGCTATTTTAGTTGGGGTGGTCAGGAAAGGCCTTTAAGAAGCAAGGGAGTGCACCATGAGAGAGGGAGGATCTGAGGAAAGCTTAGTCCAGGGAGAGGGAACAGCAAATGCAAAGGCAAATGTGATGGAACATCGAAAAAGAATATAAAATGTGAAGACGACCACTTGAAAAGAGCTAATAAGTTTTTATTCAAATACATTGCAATTAAAAAGCATATTAAAACATCCTAAGTGTGTTCAAGTAAAATTTGCAATTATATAGACTTATTTTGAATTTCATCTGCCCCACACTACTACTCGTAAATCAGTTCTTTTAAAAGTCCCTTGATGTATGACCTCAAATAAGTAGATTGAACTTTACTAAGAATAATAACAACCAACATTTATCAAAACTTCACAGTGTTTCAACTTAGGTTACTTCATTGGATCCTCAGACAAATCTCAAGATGGCCTCCATGACACTATTATTTGGCCTCGAATTGAATTTTTACTAAAATGAAGCATTTTCATAGTTGAATTAAGAGATCTGCGTTTTAGTTTAGGAGTGTGTTTAGCTAGCAGAGAGATAAATAAGATTGTGTTTCCATTAATACAGATACAAAGGTGCCTTTTTAGTACTTTAAGTATTTGTTATTAATATCAAGGGAGTACTCATCAATATACCTAGGTGATTGTCAACATTTTCCTTAGAAATTCTCTAAAAGGAACAGTCTGTGGAAATTATCTTTGGGTTTAGTCCATTTTGAAATGTAAAAGGAAAAGATCGAATAACATCTGTCTGTTGGTAATTGTTTTTTAGCTTTTTTTTTTTTTTAAGTGATGTTTCATTTTTTCCCAAAGAGCATATCTGGATGTTGGAAACATGAAGGTCACTGGTAGTTTTCATACATAATTTATACTTAAAATTGTTACCTTTTAAATTGTGCCATTTTTCTTTTCTCTGTCCTGCCCCCACCCTCCCATTAAGTGACAGTGACTTAGCTTTTCATGTACCAAACCCAAAGACATACATAGTAAACCATCATTTATTATCGAGTTCCTGCTGTGTGCCAGGCATCCTTTAGAGGTTAGAAATTGGTGAGATGTTAATAGAAGAATAGATGAAACATGAAAAATTTAAGGATATTTATGAAACATAGATATTATCATGCTCATTTTACAGATAAGACAATTGGAGAGATTCAGAACATGCCCAAGTTCTTGTAGTAGTAGAAGAAATAGACCCATTTGACTTGAATGTTTGTGCCAGTTCCACACGACACTGCAAGAAATATTTGTGAATCTTCAGAGATCTTTGAAAATATTGCTTTAATTAACTTTGTGTTCTGCTATGTTTTATCTCAGGAAATAACATCTCCACCAAATTGTTTAGGGTTTTAGTTAATAAAAGGAAACAATTCTCAAGATGACAACTATGTGCTCTTCTTAGGATAATAAGTTTTTTGCTGCTGCCATTTTTCTCTTGCCTTGTAGTTTTGTTAACTATATGATACTGTTACAGCAAAATATTTTAGTACCTTTAGCATCCATTTAAAAAATATTTTAGTACCTTTAGCATATAAAATATTTTAGTACCTTTAGCACTAAATATTTTAGTACCTTTACCTTTAGCAAAATATTTTAGTACCTTTAGCATCCATTTTTAAACATATTAATACCATATATGAAAATTTTGGTGGAGAAAATACAACTGTTCTCATTGAAGCCGATATAAAAATTGCATCAAGTTGCCAAGTCTAAAATAATACTACAGACTAGACCTCAGAAAACAGCTATAACTACAGATCAGTTTTTATATATTAATATGATAAGCAAAATTTTCCTTTTTTCTTTCTTCTAGCATACCATACAGTTTGTTAAGAACAATTCTTCACTGCCGGGGTAAGGAAGTTGGTGTGTAAATGAACAGGGAAATGAGAGGATATCATGAAATAGAACAACAACGGATAATTCATGCGCCTAAAGTGTTGTTGTTATGTTAGTAGTAGTCAGCAGCAGTCAACATGTACTGAACACTTAACTATATGCATTACATTTAAGACTCCTACCAACCTTATAGAGTAGTAAGTACTATTAGTATTTTAAGGAAGTCAAAGCAAGTACAGAGAGACTGAGGAACTTAGCCAAGAATGGTGCCAAGCTTCAAACCTGAGCAGTTTATGTCCAGAGTTCTTGTTCTTTACTACTGCGCCATGATGTCTCAGCATTGGTGCACTGGTGATGTTGGAAAGGTAGACAAGGCCTGAGAAATAGGTCACATACTTGCCACATTCCCTATCACTATACATTTCATTTAGACATAGTTCATGCACTATAAAATTTGAGACTAAAATTTCACTATAACCTGATTATAGAATGCTAACTGAAGGTAATATAAAAATTTTACCTGAAACCTTATCTTTATTATCATGGACTTATCTCTGTACCAATTTAATAACCCTTTGTCGGGTCAATAATTAAAATAGTTTATATATTTTTACGTGGAAAATACATGTTATCAATTCTTTTTTAAGATAAGTACATTCTTCCACCACTTGGTTTTGTTTGTGTGTTTGTTTTTAACCACATAGTGATTTGTTGTGTTTTCTTGCATTTTCAGTTACTTGGATGTGTTTTTGAGACCTTTCTGGGAGTAGGGAATTGTGCATGTATGTGCATGTGTATGTATCTCTTTTATTAGCTGAAGTGCATGCAGATAATTTGTATAATATTCTGTTCAGATGCTTTACTAACACATAGCAATATAATTGAAAGAACATTGTATATGCATATTCATATGTATGTATGTATATGTACACATAGATCCAAGTCTTGGGCAGAATAATGACTACCATTTGTTGAACACCTATTATATGCCAGACTTTGGGGCACTTACATATGTTGTCTCATTTGGTTTAATCCTCACAACAAGGCAAATATCTACCCAAATATCTATCTTTCTCTCAAGCTCATGAAAGTATAAAACATCTTATTGCATTTATAGCATGCTTTTCGTGAAACAAAAAGTGCAAAAAAGAGTTGTCTGTGTTGGTTGTATCCTGGTAAACATTACACAGAAATCCCTACCAGCTAGAGAGCAAACATTTATGCAGTGTTTTTATATAAGCAGGACTCAAGATAGTTTGGTTGGTTTCCTTATAGCCCTTGTTTCCTCACCTGTGAAACAGAAGAATAATAACTTTCTTACAGAATAATGAGGGTTAAATAAAATATTTTACATATATTAAGTGAAATTATTCTGTGGTAGATAGATCCATTTGTCTTGGAATTTAATTCTCATAATTTGATGAAAATGTATATATGATAGATCTATAGTTAATTAGTGTCTGGCAATTGTAATTGCACAATAAATTCTGTTAACTAATTTGAGTCCTGCTTACATAAGCCACTGCAATTATGTTTGCTTTCCAACAAGCACGCTTTTCTGTAATGTTCACTGGTATACAACCAACATAGCTCTTTTTTTGCACTTTTGGTTGCATGAAAAACATGCTATAAATGCAGTAAAATGTTTTATACTTTTCTCTCATGAGCTCAAGTTAAAACAAGTCTTTAAAACATTTTGTTAACCTGTTAATTCTCAAGAAATACAGGATAACAACTTGCCATTTTCTTCTATTTCTCCTAATTATACATATTTTTATTTTTTATAATACTGTAATGTTCTGCCTTCTGAAATTTACAAGGATAAGGTCACTTGCATTTCTCTTCCTTTCACTGTATTTTTGTTTCCTCTCTGCTTCCCCTACCAAAAAAAAAATTATTTTAAGTTTGTGATCCAGTTAGAAGTCTATTTAGAAATATAAGTACCAGACTTCATATTTGTAGAGATTTTACTGTTTCATGAACACTTTTAAATGGAACAGTAGCAGTTAGAAAATCTTGCTGTGTTTCTCCTGTATTAATCAAGACTAATCCCTATACCTTGCCATCTCTCCCCAAATGGATTTTTCCTTAGTTGTTGTAACACGTACGTAGCTAAGAAAATCAGTGGTTTACCAGACAGTTCAGGTAGATGTAGACTGAAAAAGAACAATTTGTAATAATGTTTTTATTATTTAAAAGTGTTTTTTTTGTGAGTCTTTAAAAAAATATATCGTATGGAATAGTTTGCATGGGATATTTCTTGCATTGTAGAACTTTACTTCAGGCCAAATCTGAGACAAAAGAGAAAAAGAGACCAAAAGAGAATACCAACAATTTGTTTCCTTTCCTATATTCAGAGGTAAACATCTTAGTTGTCTAGATCTCTTGAAATTAGTACTTTTCAAAGCTTTTAATTGGGCTTCCCTGGTGGCGCAGTGGTTGAGAGTCCGCCTGCCGAAGCAGGGGGCATAGGTTCGTGCCCCGGTCGGGGGAAGATCCCACATGCCGCGGAGCGGCTGGGCCCGTGAGCCATGGCCGCTGAGCCTGCGCGTCCGGAGCCTGTGCTCCGCAACAGGAGAGGCCACAACAGTGAGAGGCCCGCGCACCGCAAAAAAAAAAAAAAAGCTTTAAATTGTCACTAGAATAAATAGTTCAAGTCGTTATTTGGTTAAAGTTTAATGATTAAATATGATTAAGTAATTATGTTTCTACAGTTACCCATTTTGTGATTATGATATATGATGAGACATTATTTTAAATCTGTTATTAAGTGAAATTTGTATTGGTGGCCAAGTATAAGTTTTAATGTGACTTGGTATTACTTAGACATTTTGGCTGTATAGTTTAAAGACCACCAGATTACTTTGCGAAATTCTTAACAGTTTTACCATCTTGGAGAACCAAAACAAAAGAAAAAGCAATGCCTATTAAGTATTCTTAGCTATATGCATGGGAATGTATGTGAGTGTGCTTCGGCTTAATAATAACGACTTTCTTATTATGTATCACTTTATAGGGTTTTTTTTGGTAAAATATTTACTAGTTATATATTTGCTGTCTTATGGTTATTTCAGTGCCCTATTGACATCAAGGGTTACTGATTGTTGTATTAGTAGTTCCTGACAAATAGAAATTATTTGATATGCTAAGCCATTTCTGACAGAAGATACAAAGTTTTGACAAACATGTATGGCACAGCAAGTGTCCAATTCTAAAGAGCAAAATAAATGCAAACCACCATTACGGTGAACACAAACAGCCTGAAAGCAAGTTATCAGTAAGCAAGTAATTGTTGAACTGTTATGAATGGAATAGGATGTTGAAATAGGGCATGATTGGCTGATGTTACATATGTCCTTGATTACCTTCCCTGTGCTTTTATCCTAATAAGTGACATTCTTTGTATTCCCTTGGATGGCTAGACAGTCTGACACTGAAGAAGAATAAATATTGCATGTGGTACACATTAAGCTGTCATCCAAGACAGCATTTATAAAAAGTAACTGGAGAAATTCATAAGAAATTCTGCACTGCTACAGTTTCCTGGCTCCAGTCATAATTGTCAAAGTTCTTGACACATTCAGGTCTTCAGAAATGATTTAGGTTTACAGTGGCTTGGTGTATGAATAATTATTATGGATTTGTGTTCCCATATTGCCTTAGGATGTTAATGTTAGTTACCCAAATGTTATATTTTACAGTAATTCTTTTTTAAGGGAACTTTATTATTTTTATTTATTTATTTTTGGCTGCATTGGGTCTTCATTGCTGCACAGGCTTTCTCTAGTTGCGGCGAGCGGGGGCTACTCTTCTTTGTAGTGCGTGGGCTTCTCATTGTGGTGGCTTCTCTTGTTGTGGAGCATGGGCTTCAGTAGTTGTGGCTTGCGGTTTAGAACGCAGGCTCGGTAGTTGTGGCACTAGGGCTTAGTTGCTCTGTGGCATGTGGCATCTTCCCGGACCAGGGCTCGAACCCGTGTCCCCTGCATTGGCAGGCAGATTCTTAACCACTGCACCACCAGGGAAGCCCATACGGTAATTTTTATTTTAAGAAATGTCTCCACATTGGTGTTAGTGACATATCTTCCATCGTATGATTTTTCTTAAAAGGATTTTAGACAATTCATATATTTGAAAGGAAGAACCGGAATTTTTTTTTTTTTTTTTGCGGTACGCGGGCCTCTCACTGCTGTGGCCTCTCCTATTGCTGAGCACAGGCTCCGGACGCGCAGGCTCAGCGGTCATGGCTCACTGGCCCAGCTGCTCCGCGGCATGTGGGATCTTCCCGGACCGGGGCACGAACCCGCGTCCCCTGCATCGGCAGGCGGACTCTCAACCACTGCGCCACCAGGGAAGCCCAAGAACAGGAATTTTTAAATGCTTAGTTTATCTTTAATCTGTTGGAAAATATTGCTTGCTTGTGTTTAGTGCTAGCAAACAACTTTCAAAATAAATATTTTTATTTTTCTTCTCTAGCAGCATTGGAAAGCCTTCAAATGGTCCAAATGAATACTATTTTAAAGTTATTTCCAAAAAGCCAAATCACTACTTGGTGTTTTATTTTTAAATACTGCTTTTATTCACATACTTTCATAATTTTAATATAGTTCTTTAAGGCAGGGTAGTGTTTTATTAATTCCAGTCACTATTATCTCTTAAAATTTCCTTTTGGAGGAAGATGTGTAGAAGATATAATATTGTACAAAAATAAACATACATAAATAAAGAAATAAATTATGAATGCAACTTTAGCAAGCATTTTTTAAACTCTTCTTTCTCTCGCTAAACTAAAACACTTCTTTTTATCCTGTCTATATGGTGTGTCACATCGTAACTGAAGGATGCCAGAAAAAAATTTTTTCTTTATATTTCTGTAACCTGACACAGTTATTCTAAGCCATTTGAAATTAAGTAATTAGTATTCCCATTCTATAATCTAATCAAGAATATAACATATTCTATCAGCTGATTACTAGGAGATGTGATTAAGTATCAGAATGATTTAGGATGCAACACAAATATGAAAATAAAATACTGTGTTGAGTTCCAAATTATGAATTCTATTTTTGGGGAGGACAAGAGGTCAGTCAGGGTTTCTGTGACAACTGTATTTTGTGTTAGTTTTAAAATTATACAATTTTAATTTGGGGCAATGTTTTTGGGGGTACTCTCTTTACTTTGAAATCTAAACCATCCATTTGAATTGAAGAAACTTTTCTCCAGGTATAACACGGCTCAACTGTTACCTATAGCTTTTAACTCTCTGGCCACTACAGAGCACAAAATATTTGCCCAACTGGTAAATTGAACTGTAAGTCCCACTGTGGGAAATTGCTTTGCTGTGCTCCAAACAGCAGTTATCTTAGTAATTGTACCTGAATTCTTTGTGGCTAATAGAGCATAGACGTCCATTTTACAAGCAGAAAAATTTCTCTTAAATACTTTTAATTATAAATCCCCCAAGTAAAATGTGAATCAGTAGACTATAGTGAGATGTTAAACTGTATCATTTTTAATTGTTAGTGCAGAAAAGTGAAATTCTTTTTTTCTTTTTAGTGTAAAACTGTACATACCAACATTTCACATTCTAAACTGGAGCTCCCAACAAGGAGCTTATCGGAGCAAATTGTCTAGTCCATCCCCTTCCTCACTCAAAACCTAATGACCCTTTATCATCATGGTTTAGATTGCTGGACACAGATGTGAGAAAATACAAGTAATCTACAGGTAACTACAGTAGCTGCGCTGATGTTCTCAGAGAACTGACTGCTGGGAAGATAAAGAGCTTCCCACAGAGTCTGTGACTTTCCGGCAGCAAAGCACATCATGAGCTCATACATGAAGTTTTATTTGCTGAAGATTCACAATAAGATGCATTAGAACCTTCAGCAGGGGCTCTTTTTAGATGAGCACAGAAATTCTGGAGGGTTATTAGTTGATACACCATTGCATAGCATCACACTAAAATGTTTTTGAATTTCAACAATATTAATTCTTTCGAGAAACACCAAAGATTATGACTGCAATGCAGCGTTAATTTGAACTTCTTGATATTTAAATAATCTACTACAGACCCTAATCTCTTTCTCTTCACAAAAGGCTGAGCTTCCTGCTGAAAAGTAGTTTGGTTATGATTTTTAATATGAAAGCAGAACGGCAGTTTCTCAAACTTCATAGTATATTTCAAAGGACTTGTTTGTGGCCAGGTGCTCTGCTTTTGTTAGCTGCTTAGATTGTGATCAGTGAGGTAAACTCATTTATCCATTTGCATGCAATTGAGTAATTTACCATGAAAAGGATGATCGTTTCTTTTTTGTTTGTTTTGTTTTGGTTTTCGGGTTGTTTTTTTTTTTTTTTGACAAAGGTACTGCACCTGTAGCTTAAGTTTTATAATTGTTGGTTTAACTATTATTTGCAATAATCATAGTTTCATGCAGCTTTAGAAAAACTACAATGCAAAAAATATTTACGTAATCTTTTTTTATGTATGAAGTGTTTTGTTTTTAGTCATTGAATTTGGTTTAAGTTTACTAGGTTGGGGTGAATCAATATGAATTAGACTGTCTGAACTTCAGGTGTGTATTCCTTTTCAAAAATTGTTTGCTCGTCATATTTTTCTAAAAGCGAATCAATTTTGTTTCTGTAAAAACTGTAGCTCCAGGATTAGGAATAGACATATTTCCTTCATATGTCAAAATGAATTACAGTCCTCAAATCATTTTTAGAAATTACCATTTTAATAGCTGAAAGATAAAGATGATTTTCAGCAACTCTTGTTGGTTAAGCAGGTGACAGCCAACAAAAGCAGTAGTGAGATACTTGACTCATTCATTATATAGTTATATGGGTTATGTACCTAGCTTATTCTTTTCAGAAAATATTGAAATGCCCAGAAAATTAAAGAAGATACTGGCTAAGTCTTTTAGGCTAGGTTCCAAGTCATTTTCACTTCAAAAATATTATACTTTTAAAAACAATTCTTTGCAAGCAGAGCACCAAAATTACAGCAAATATACCTGCCATCTTACGTAGTTAATTTAATATTATGTTTCTAGTATAGAATGACCATGAACAAAGTAAACTTCTTATCAGAAAACAGAAAAAACAAATTATCTGTAAGGAGAAGTTGTATTATTCTTACAGCAATTAGCATCATTCTTTTGATATATTTGAAATATTCTATGTTGCATGGCATAGATTAATCTAAAAAACAGGACGTTGAAGAATTGCTTGAGGCAGTATTATACATTAATTCTGTTTTTAGTTTGCTATAAGATCTAAAGAAAAAACTATATTTGTTTCCATTTAGCAGTAAATAGGAAACACAGAACTCAGAATTCTACAAAGTGTATTTTCTTACCATCTTCATGTTTAAAGGGAAAGAAACCAGGGAAGCATGTGCAGTATAAGATTGTTTTGCATTTTTGTTTTTACATCACCAGATTAAGTATAATGAAACCCATCTGCAAATTGTAGGAAATACTCATTGGTTTTTGTCAAGGACTATAGCATGGTTTTTTCCCCTTCTTTTTCTGCTGTAGTTTAAAAAAAAATAAATTCAACAAGATATACAGAAAATTAAAAACCTTGTCTGTTATAAAGTTTTGTTTGAACGTTTTAAACTGAGTGATTAGCAGAAATAATGACCCTGTCAGCCTTAATCACATTAAAATGTGGTTAACATCATTTAATTTTTTCTACTTAATATGCAAAAATTTCCAGTAGATTTGCAGTGAAGGCCATTGAAATTCCATTAGAACAAGAATAAAAATTTCAGGCATCATTTATTCAGAGAAGGAATAAAGGTCTCGATTGAGAACTGCTGAATCTTTCTATTAGAGACACTATGAATCATTACATTGAATGTACCTTACGTTTCGATAGATCTGTGTGTCTGGATTTTCAAATAGTTGAAAGTCATGTTTTATCATTTTTCATGAGGAGAAATAAACTAGAATTGCATAATCTTATAAATATCTAAAAGATTACTGAACATTTTATTTTGTACTCATTCAACCTGCTTAAATTTTAAGTAGAAAGTTATTTGTGCCTGAAAAACAAGAAAATGAAAGAATTGATTATTTTAAGATGGAACAAACTACATAACCAACCCACAAAATGGACAGGTTGTGTTTTAAATAGTTAACTTGGTATATGCCAAATAAGAAATTTAGAATTAAGCACCAAATGATGCTAACTCTTTCCCAAAGTCCATAGCTTATCATTTGTCAAGCTTCAACTGGTATGTTATACTGCATTAGCTATGTATAAAGTACAGGTGAAGCACGTTCTGTGGTTTCTAGTATTGTTTGTCCTTTTATGATCATTTCTGATATTTGTTGTGATGTAGTAGGAAAAGCTTAATTTTATTTTAAGCAATTAAGAAATGCTTACCATTTATACTTTCTTTGGTACGTTTGCATTTGCCAGTATCCTATAAAACTTACATTGTGTGGAATGTTTCTCCCCATTTAAAAAAAAAAGACTCTATATACCTGATAAGCAGAAATGGCTTTCTGGACCCATTCCTATCTCTCGGGTAATTAAGTAACAATTGTTGTTGTTTCTTTTTTTTAATCTGTATTTTGTTCCCAAACCATTTGAACCCATTATATAATTACTCTGTGTATACTTTGTAGTAAAAATATCATTGGAAAATTTATCAGGGAAAGTGTTCCATGCATGTGCTACTCATAATGTATAAATTTCTCCATCCTGGCATGTTTCTGTGTCTGGAAATCTAAGAACATTTAATTGTCTGCTTCTCCTGTTCACCACACCCCTTTTCCCCACTGTGGCTGGCTCTTCTGTCCTTCTCAGAAACCCCTTCCCTGACTACCTTGTCTAGAGTAATCCCCAGACTCCCTTTTGTTCAAAGCATCGTGTGTATTTGCTTCTGAGCATTTCGCATAAGTTATATAATCTCACTTACTTGTTTCTCTTTCTGTCCCATAAGAATTTACATTCCATGAAAATGAGGATCATGCCTGTTTTGTTCATTTTATATCTCCAGTGCTTGGCACCAGACTCAGTAAATTTTGTGATTGATTGAATGGCTGGCTGGATGAAATCAGTTGACTTGATTCCATTGTTTCAACTCTGACTTTTAGTCTTCATTAATAGAAATATGTAGATCACTTGAAGTCTGTCTGTTCTGGTTAGATACATCAAAGGTTTAGAGCACAGTTAGATGGATGTCTATGCCAGGTGGCAGTGGATGATTTCCATAATGGGTCAGAAAGTAAATATTTTTGGCTTTGAGGACCACACAGTCTCTGTTACAGCTACTCACTTTTGCTGTTGTACTGCAAAGGCAGCTATAGACAGTATGTAAACAAATGGGCATGGCACGTGCCAATAAAATTTCATTTATGGACACTTACATTTGAATTTCATATAATTTCACTGTCACAAAATAGTCTTCCTTTTTTGTTGTTGTTTTTATGAGAAATCATTTTTAAATGTAAAAACCCTTCTCAGCTTGTGGGCCATACAAAAATGTGCAATGATTTGCTGGCCCCTGTTCTATGCACTTAGCCAAAGACAACCTTTCACTTGTGCACGTGATTATATATCCCCACTCACCTACTGAAGTAGTTCCTCCTCTGTCTCCCGCATCATCAGTTTTTCCTTTCCCAGTGGATGTTTCACATCAGCATATAGGCATGCTGTCATTTCTCCAATCTTTAGAACAACAGCTTATTTTGACCCCACTTGCCTTACACACTACAGCCCATTCTCTCCTTCTTCTGGAAAGAGTTATATAAGTATTAAATGAAATTACATATATAAGATGCCTGTCATTTTCTCCTTTCATTTTAAAAGAATGGAGTTTTACAGTTGTATTTTTTACGTTACTTTGTTTGCAGATTTTCCTTATTTAAAGGAAAACTAGACAATATGACCCCATTGGGAGGCATGGTGGGGAAGAAGAGGTATATAATAGATGGAAAAAGGCTCCATTTTGTCTTTCTGTCTCTGTCTCTTTCTGAATAAACTGTGCTTAGAAACTTCATGACATTCTCTTGCTTGGCTTTTGGGTGACAGACATATTAGCCTTCCACTTCTAATATCTTTCCTTTAGTGATTTTCTCTTTGCCTGTCATGGCTCTTCCCTGGCAATTAGTAATTGAGTGATTCTTGTTAACGTTTTTCACTTGCCCTCTACGCTCATGCCTTCAACTCTAACCTGGATATATGCTAGTGGTTCTCAAAGTTTAGTGTGCACCAGAATCCTCTGGAGGGTTTATTAAAACACAGATTGCTGCCTTTACTGCCAGAGTTTCTGATTCATTAGGTCTGGGATGGGGCCTGAGAATCGTCAAGTCCAACAAGTTCCTAGGTGCTGCTGGTGCTCCTGGTGCATGGATGTTACTCTGAGATGTGCTGCTCTCTGCTCATGATTTGCAAATCCATAGCCTTACTTTTTCCTCTTAGCCCTTTTCAAGTTTCATTATTCTAGACCGGCAACAAGAAATGTCCATTTGGCTATTCCATTATCATTATGAAGCTTAATATGTACAAAACTAAATTCCTTATTTTTTCCTACAATACATCCACAGTAGGAACTACTTTCAAACTTTTTTATCCTTGTTAGTAGCACTGGTACTCTTTGAATCTTTTAAGCTCATCTCTTCAAATCATTTTAACATATGTCCTTTCATACATCATATTCAGTTAATCACTAAGTTCCATCTTTTTTCTTCTAAATCTGGCCCTTACTCATTCCTTCCTCTTCCATTACACTGCTTATCAACCCAGACCAAAACTTTATCACTTCAGTTTTAAGTTGGGTAACAGCCTCCCAGCTTATCATCCTTGACTTTGTAGGTTATTTTCCTATGCATGGCATTCTGATTTGCTTTAACCATATTCACGCTGACATTTTCTCAATCCATGATCCTTCATTGAAACGTAGGAGAATATCTTCACAGCTTGGGATAGGCAAAGATCCCTTGGATGAAATAGAAAAAATACTAATATAAAAGAAAAAATTGGATTTCATTATAATGAATAGCTCTGTTCACCAAAAAATACTGTTAGGAAAATGAACAGATTAGCCACAGACTGGAAAAATATATTCACTATACATATATCTGACCAAGGACTTATATCCAGAATATATTTTAAAATTTCTACAAATAAATAATATAAAGACTAATAACCCAATTCTAAGAATGAGCAAAAGACTTAGACATACACTTCACAAAAGAAGATACATGAATAAACACAAAAAGGTACTCAGCATCTTTAAGTCATCAGGGAAAGACAGTTTAAAACCACAGTGAGTTATGATTTCACAATCACTAAAACGGCTAAAATCAAAATAACTAACAGCACCAAAAGTGGACAAGGACAGGGGAGCAGGAATTGTATCACCTTGGAAAATTGGCAGTTTATTTCAAGTATACATTTATCCTCGGACCCAGTAATTCTAACTTTTAGTATTTATCTAAAAAAAAAGAAAACATATGTTCATATCTTATAAATGTTTTTCTTACACAAAGTATTAATAGCAGCTTTATTCATAATGGCCCAAAACTAGGAGCAATTAGTAGAAAAATGGATAAATAAATTGTGGCATATTTATGTGATGGAAATCATATACCTCACCAATAAAATACACAGAGCAACATGGAGAGGCAGGGTAGATTGACTGGGAAAGGTCATAAGGGAACTTTCTGGGGACATGGAAATGTTCTCTGTTTTGAGGTGGTGGTTACATGTGTATATAAAATTCTCAAAATTCATTGAAACATACAAGATCTATACTTTTTTTAAGATTTATTATTTATTTTATTTATTTATTTTTGGCTGTGTCTGGTGTTAGTTGTGGTGTGTGCGCTCTTTGTCGCAGCACATGGGCTTCTCTCTAGTTGTGACACACAGGCTCCAGGGTGTGTGGGCTCTGTAGTTTGCAGCACACAGGCTCTCTTAGTTGAGGCGCGCAAGCTCAGTAGTTGTGGCGTGGGGGCTTAGTCGCCCCATGGCATGTGGGATCTTAGTTCCCTCACCAGGGATCGAGCATGTGCCCCCTGCGTTGGAAGGCAGATTCTTTACCACTGGATCACCAGGGAAGTCCCAAGATCTGTATGTTTTATTTTTTGTTAATTATACTGCAACAAAATAATTTTTTAAAAAGCCAGCAATGGCTTTTTGTTCCCTATCAGGTGTATCCAAATATACATTAAAATACCTAAAGAGATAACAGGCTGACGTGATTAAGCTCTGTGAAGACGATGACAATGTTTATCTCATTTATTCCTACCAACCCAGCACTTTGCTAGCACCTAGTAAATATTTAATAAATACCTCTTGTGTGAGTAAATAGTCTTAACACACCATGAATGTTTTTGCACATATTTTATAATAGTTTTTCTAATTACTGTATGATACGCTATTGTATTGATGTGCTATATTTTATTTCTTAAAGCAAACTATAGTGACATACAATATTATGTTAGTTTCACCGTATAGCATAGTGACTTGGCAGTCAAATACATTATGAGATGGTCACCATAAGTCTAGTAACCGTTTGTCACCGTTTAAAATTATTATAGTATTATTAAATATTCCCAATGTTGTACATTACATCCCCACGACTTATGTATTTTATAACTGGAAGTTTGTACCTCTTAATCCCTTTGACCTATTTTACCCAACCTCCAGTAACCAGCAGTTTGTTCCCTGTGAGTCTGTTTTCATTTTGTTTTGTTTTTTGGATTCCACATATAAGTGAGATCATAGGAATTTGTCTTTCTCTGACTGACTTATTTCACTTAGACTAATAATACCTTCTAGGTCCATCCGTCCTGTCACAAATGGCAAGATTTCATTTTTAATGACTGAGTAGTATTCCATTTTGCGTGTGTGGGCATGCGCACGCGTGCGTGTGCACACGTGTGTGTTCTTTATCCATTCATCTATCAATGGACACAGGTTACTTCCATATCTTGGCTATTGTAAATAATGCTACAGTGAACATAGGGGTGCATATATCTTTTCTAATTAGTGTTTTTGTTTTCTTCAGGTAAATACCTAGAAGCAGAATTACTGGATCATAGGGTAGTTCTATTTTTAATTTTTTGAGAAACCTTCATACGTTTTCCATAGTGGCTACACCAATCTACATTCCCACCAACAGTGCACAAGTATTCCCTTTTCTGTACATCCTCACCAACACTTGTTATTTGTTGTCTTTCTGATGATAACCATTCTGATAGATATGAGGTGATACGTCATTGTGGTTTTGATTTGCATTTCCCTGATGATTAGTGATATTGGACATCATTTCAGGTGTCTATTAGCCTTTTGTATTTTTTCTTTGGAGAAGTGTCTATTCAGGTTATCTGCCCATTTTAAAATCAGATTGTTTGGTTTTTGATATTGAGTTGTATGATTCCTTTATATAATTTAGATATTAACCCTTTTCGATTATCCAGATCCCCCAGTGTTTTCTATTGAGGTTATTTGACTTTTTTTTTTTTTTTTCTGGTGAGTAAACTACAATGAACATCCTTGTAGCCATCCAAGAAAGTACATTTTTCCTTAACCCCAGCCAACACTGGGTGTTATTCTTGCTTTAATCTTTACTAATTTGACAGATAAAAAGTGGTATATTATTTTAATTTTTATTTCTTTGATTACCATGTAAAGATAGGGTACCTTTAATAACTGTTAGACTAATTATTAGAGAAAAGATGTATCTCCACTAGGAACAGAATTAAACATGGGCTTAAGTCAGTTGCATAGCATTTAATTTCTCACTTATAATTATTATTTTGATGTATTCTAAGGGCAGAAATTTTATTGTAAAGTAAGAGAAACCACTCAAGAATATACTTTAACTGTAATATGTCATTAATAAAATGACTTTTGGCAATTTCTTTTCAAGTGAATTTATTTAAAACAGTAGTGTAGCAGGCAATGTGTAAAGGCAGTAGAGAGAAACCTTTGAACTAAGAATGGGAACAAAGGAATAAAGGTTTTATTAATTTTGTGTCTCCCAATATGGCCAGGGAACAGGAAGTGAGAAGCTGCTTTTCATACTCAGAGGCAAGTAACAAGTGGTTCCTAGACTGACTCCTTTGATTCATATTGGTTTAGAAATTATAGCAAAGTCAAATATACTTCCTACTGGTTCACTTCAAATCTATTTTTTATATATTTGCAACCCTAGGTAATTTTTTGCCCTTCTTAGAAACTGCCAGAATATCACTGAGCAGTGATTTTAATGAGTAGCAAAACTTGCCGTTTTCCTATACAGCAGACAGGACAGTTTAAGGAGAAAGAAAGAAAAGACATCCCTTTAAATAAAGTTTGAAGTGGTTAGTGTTTAGACCTGCCTTCTCAGATAAATTTGATTAATAGCCAGATCACAGATAAATATACAACACACTCCTGTTTAAGAAATTTTGTTCTGAACATTGAGGTATTCAAAAAAGGCAAAGCCATTTTTCACTTTATAAATAATAAATGTTGAGCACTTACCTTGTGTCAGATACTATGCTAAGCATATTACATGAACTTTCTTATTTAATCTTTACAGCAACGCTCTGATGTAGATGCTATTATTATCTCCATTTGTTGATGAGAAAACTGAGACCTTAGAAAGGTTCCATGACACGGCTAGGATACTTCCTCTCTCTGGCTGCAGTACTCTGTAATCATATTCTATACTGCCTCCCTTTGCAAAGGGATTATGTGTGGGAATCCTTTAATTATAGGATTCCTTTCATTAAAATAAATTAACTTTTGTATTTGATTTACAAAAGTTCATTTTGCATACAGTGTCTTTTCAGTAAAATAATGGACTCTGACCTATTATTACTTGCTAGGACAAACTACAAGCTATGAAACCAACTACAAATTTTGCTAGCTGTGATTCTACTCCCACATTTCCTAGTTATCCCTTTTCTTGTATAAAAATATTCCACTAAGCAAATTGGCACTTTGTATAAGACTATGCATACCAAATTATGTCAAAATAAATATTCCTATAACAGAGAATAAGTCTTCTTTCAGAAGCAGCTGGAAGTTTTGCCACAGATTACTTACCACTGACAGGGAAAAGGCATTTCATTTCTCATCTAACATGGTTCCATTTAGCATCTGTGAAAATGTCTGTTAATAAGAATAGGTGCATGTATCTATTTGCAACTACTGAAGTTTGCATTGAGAGCTCTTCTCTTTTTTAGTGCTTCTTGCTTCTCCACTGTCCCCAAATCATTGTTCTCCAAAGATACAGAAAGAGTGACTTTCCTTTTTTTACAATGACTATTTGCCTTGGGTTTGTATCCTTCTGAGTTGCTCCTTTATGAAATTCACATGTATCCCACATGGTAAATAGAGGATTTGGATAAACGGGATCATGAGGGAATGGACTTCTTTGTTAGAATATGGAAGCACCCTCCAGAGGCTGAATTAAGAACAACTTCAGGAAGAAGAATCCATATGGGAAAGGAGGTCTGTGCAGATTGATTCTGACATACATACCCATACTTATCTTTCCCTTGGGTGTTTCTTACTTTGTTACTGGCCCACAAAATCCCAGCTCTGTCATGAACAAAAGCCCCTTCCTTTTCTGCTTTTCCTATTTTTAAAAAAAAGTTATATAACTGAAAAGACCACTAAATGTATTGGTTTCTTTTTCTAAAAATTCTTGATTTTAATGAGGCCAAATCCTTCCTTTATGGAGATTATGCATCCCCTCCTCTTTGTCATGCCTGTGGCACATTACTTCCCCTATCACAATGCTTATCATGCTGTTTTTAAACTATGCATTTGTCTGTTTTTCCTCCCCCATCCCTTACACCCCCTTTTTCAAAGTTGCTTGCCCAAAGTTTAATATAATGCTTATTAGTACACATAGTTTTTTACTACATATATTTGCAATCATTGTGCTTTCATTCTTTCCAGTTACTTTAATTCTACAGTAACTGTTGAGAATGACCCCACTCACTGATAGGAGACAGCTAAGTTTGGGAGCTAACCTTGGAAGGCCTCCTTTGTTCTAGGCACTTTAATACATCAACCTGTGAGGATATATTATTTGTGTTATTGATGATTCAACTGAGGTTCAGAAAGCTTAAATGGCTTTCCCAGAATCTTATAGCTGGTATGTGATTAAGCTGGCATTTGAATTAGTACTTGCTTTACTCCAAAATCTCTGCTTTTTCTGTTGATCCTTTCTATCTCTGCAGGAAGGTTAGACGTTATAGGATCATAATGTGCAGAATATTCGCACTTTTGTTTTTTATCTTTATATTCTCAGTTCAGCTTTGGGTTTTTTATTTTTCAGATAATTAATATACACAAAATTTTCCCTTTTAAAGTAGGTTTTAGTATATCCACAGTGTGCCACCATCACCACTAGATCCAAAACATTTTCATCACCCCAGAAAGAAACCCTTTGTCCATTAGCTGTCACTCTCAATTGCCTCCCCCACCTCGCCCCTGGCAACCACTAATCTACTTTCTGTCTGTTTGGATTTGCCCGTTGAGGATATTTCATATAAATTGAATCATACAATATGTAGCCTTTTGTGTGTGGCTTCTTTTACCTAGTATAATGTTTTTCAAGGTTCATCTACGTTGTAGCATGTATCAGTACTTCATTTCTTTTTGTGACTGAATTGCTTTCCATTGTATGGATATACCACTTACTGTCCATCTTTTGAATTTTACCCATCCTAGTGGGTGTCGAGTGCTATTTCATTGTGGTTTTGATTCGCATTTCTCTGATGATTAGTGATACTGAACATCTTAAGTGTTGGCCATTTGTATATCTCCTTGGGAGAAATGTCTGTTCAAATCCTTTGCCCATTTAAAACTGGGTTTCTGCCTTTTTTTTTATTGAGTTGTAAGTTTTAATTATTATTGTGTGGTGTTTTTTTTTTTTTTTTTTTTTTTGGCGGTACGTGGGCCTCTCACTGTTGTGGCCTCTCCCGTTGCGGAGCACAGGCTCTGGATGCGCAGGCTCAGCGGCCATGGCTCACGGGCCCAGCCGCTCCGCGGCATGTGGAATCCTCCCGGACCGGGGCACGAACCCGTGTCCCCTGCATCAGCAGGCGGACTCTCAACCACTGCGCCACCAGGGAAGCCCTGTGTGGTGTTTTTTATTGAAGTGTAGTTGATTTACAATCTTGTGTTAGTTTTAGGTATACAGCAAAGTAATTTAGTTACATATATATTTTTTCAGATTATTTTCCATTGTAGGTTATTATAAGATATTTAATATAGTTCCCTATACTATACAGTAAATCCTTGTTGCATGTCTGTTATTTAATTTTTTTATGTAGTCTCTCTACTTGGCTCTTATCAGATGTATGATTTCCAAACATTTTCCCACCCATTCTATGGATTGTCATTTCACTGTCTTGACAGTGTTTTTTAGTGCACAAAATTTTTAATTTTGAAAAGTTTGTGTTTCCTTTGGTTGTTTGTGCTTTGGGTGTCGTATGTAACAGACTATTGCCTAATCCAAGGTCATGAAGATTTCCACCTGCTTTCTTCTAAGAGTTTTATAGTTTTAACTCTTACATTTAGGTCTTTGGTCCATTTTAACTTTTGTTTGTGGATATTCACTTGTCTAAGCCCCATTTGTTAACTGTTATTTCCCCATTGAATTGTGTTGGTACCCTTGTCAAAAATCAGTTGACCATATCATAAACTCAACAACAAAAAACCCAAATAACACAATTTAAAATCGGGCAAAGAACTTGAATAAACATTTCTCCAGAGAAATGTCCATCACAGAATGAATGGATAAACAAAATGTGGTATATACATCCAATGGAACATTATTCGGCCGTTTAAAAAAGAAGGAAAAAGAAGGAAATCCTGTCATCTGCTATAACATGGATGAAACTTGAGGACATTGTGAAGTAAAATAAGCCAATCCAAAAAAAGACAAAAATTGTATGATGCTACTTATAAGAGGTGTCTAAAGTAGGCACACTCATAAAAACAAAGCACAATGATGGTTTATAGGGGCTGGAGGTGGGGTGGAGTGGGTGGGGTGGTAGAAAACAGTGGATATAAAATTTCTGTTTTGTAAGATAAAGTTCTGGAGATCTGTTATGGAACAGTGAATATAGTCAACACCACTGAGTGGTACACTTAAAAATAGTTAAGATGGTAAATTTTGTGTTATTTTTAACCACAAGTACAAAACTAAAAAAAAATCAGTTGATCTGGCCGTATGGGTGTATTTCTGAATTCTCAAGTCTATTGCATTGGTCTATATGTCTAGTCTTTTGCCAGTGCCACATAGTCTGGATTACTCTAGTTTTATAGTAAGTTTTGAAATATGGAAGGGTGAGACCTTTAATTTTGTTCTTTCTCAAGATTGTTTTGGCTTTTGTGGGTTCTTTCACTTTTCATATGAATTTTAGGATGGGCATGTCAATTTCTGCACAAAAGGAAGCTGGAATTTTGATAGATTGCATTGACTCTGTAGATGAATTATTAACAATGTTAGGTCTTCTAATCCATGAACAGGTATGTCTTTCCATTTGCTTTGATATTTAATGTCTATCAATGATGCTTTGTAGTTTTTGTTACAAGTATACTTCTTTTGTTAAATATATTCCTATCTCAGTTTAGTTTTATTTATCATCTATAAGCCCTTCATAAATTTAGACCAGTCTCAAAAAGACTGGATGCTGAAGTTTTCATCACCTTTATGATACTGTATTTCTTTGGCACACTACCACGATGACATGAGTTGTCACACATGCTCTCTCTCTCTCCCCCCACGTATACACACGTTCTCTTATTCCAAGGATCTTCTCTATCTTTCCCAATCTGTCAAAGATAGTCTTTTTGACTTTCTTCATCTTCATAAGTAGTCTGGGTATGGAAGTCCCATTTATGATACCATCTACATTAAAAAATTTGTGTCTGTGATAGTTAAATCAAGATTTGCGGCTCTCCGTGTAAATTTATGTTTTGATTATAGATTGAATCAACCTTTGCACAAAAGTGGAAGAAAAGATAGTTTATCCTGGGGCACCATGGCCAGAAGTAATTAAATCTCATCTATAGGATCATAATATAGTTGGGAAGTTTTCTTATAGCTAACGGAGTTTCATAGTCTCAAGCTACAAATATTGATTTATACCTCATGACAACTATTGTTACAGAATATTTCTATGTGTAACGTTTAAGATTAGAATATCAAATTGCAAAGAAATGGCAGAGATTCACAAATAGCGGCTCTCAGACATCAAAGTACAGAGTGTTGTAAGGGTTAGGTGCAAATCCCACTTCTAGCGATCATAAATCTAGGTTTTTTTCGTAGAGTCCTTAGATTCACAGGTGGTCTAGAAACTATATTTTGAGAAACACTGCCCTAAAGTATCAAAAAATGTACCCTGCTTGGGACCACTTAGTATATGAATGCAGATCCTAACCTGGTAGCCTTTCAAGAGGTAAGAAGCCTGAGATTCAGGGAACATTTTGAAGTTTAAGGTGTTTGTTTTGGTACATTCTCAGAGAACCTTGATGGTTCTGACTTGAATTACAGTAGTTCAAGCCACAGATTTTACCTTGGGAATGAAAATAATACCACTATACTATGATTTTTTCTTTGTATAGCCTTACCTGAATTAGGTGTACTTCACCTAATGTTGGTATCATTTTTCACTTCACCATTCTAGTAAATGTGCATACCTCCAATGGTCAGGTCAACTCTAGCTTACTAATTTCTAAAGGTTGACTCTGGCAGAAGAGACAGATAGCTAGGAAGTACATACTTACTTCTGAGTGTTCATTACCTAATCTTTTAGATTAACTTTCAGCTTTCCTATTTATTGATCCACCCAACATTTATTGAGCATATGCTTCTGCCAGGTACTGTCATAAGTGGTTCTGGAAATATTGCAGTGAACAAAGTATTCAAAAAGTTCCTTTCCCTAATAACTGAGTAAGTGGGTTTACCAATAATGGGTGGAAGATAATAAACTTTAAGAACATATGGGACTTCCCTGGCGGTCCAGTGGTTAAGATTCCGCATTTCCACTGCAGCGGGGCGTGGGTTCGATCCCTGGTCGGGAAATTAAGATCCTGCATGCTGCAAGGTATGGCCTAATTAATTAATTAATTTGTAAAAAAAGAACATAATATATCATGGGTGATGAAGAAATAAGTCAGGGTGCGGGAACAGAGAGTGACAGGAAATGGAAAAGGAAAGGCTTCTTTTTTAAGATGGTGGAAAGTAACATTTAAGCAGAAATCCGAAGTGCCTAAAGATTTCAGCACTTGTATTTGTTCAATTTCTGGCATATGCCATAAAATGGTAGAATTTTCCACCTTAAAAGGATCATTTAATCATTGAACTTCAGAGTTGTTAAAAACAACAGAACTCTTTCTTCTGATGAAATCTGATGCAAAAATCCAGCATATAAGAATGACGCAGCTCTGGTTAAAATGCAAAAGTGGAGGGTCGAGAACCTCCCTATTCTTCCCCTCTTGCTGTCTCCACCATTTCTCCTCCTAGCACCTTGGGAGCTCCTATAGGGAACCCGGAACAATTTGAAAACTACTCAGCAGTTTGCAGGTGGGTAAACTAAAGCTAAGAGAACTTAACTGCCCGTAGTCCCTCAGCTAGTTATTAGTCAAAGCACTTGCATCCATTATATACCAGCGCTGTGCTAGGAGAGTTCTGTAGATATATCAAGGAACAAAGACAAGTCCTTGACCTCAAGAAGTTTTTATTATAGTGGGAGGAGATAACCAAAAAATAGGCAATTTATAGTGTAGGATGGAGTGTGGTAATAACATCTGTCTGTGTGGAAGCTCGGGGAAAGCTCTATGGGAGCTGGTTTCTTAAAGAATACATTGAATTTAGACCAGTTAAGAGGAGCTGCTATCATATACTCAAATGAAGATAACCCCCAAATGTGGTCATTATCAGTATCAAGATGCTTTTAGCTACAAATAACAAAGACAATCCCAACATGTAATAGTTAAACCCAAGGCAGTTTGTCTTCAGGTTTGGTTAATTCAGTGTTCCTGTGACAGTTTCAAGAACAAGGGTTTTTCTCATCTTTCCCTACATCCATTCTTTTGGTCAAAGTATGGCTGCTGGAATCCTAGAGGTAAGATCCAGACATAGTGTCCAGCAGAGACACTCTTCTTTTTCCTTTTTAAGAGCCAAAGGAGCCTTTCAGAATCTTCCTGAAGCCCCTAGCAGGCTTTCTCTCATGCCCTATTGACCAGAACTAGTTCACATGCCCACTCTCAGACAAGTTGCCAGCTGGTGAATGGGATTTCTGTTATTTACACAAAGTAATTAGGACTCACCCTGATGTTTTCTCCTGTTTATTCATTGCAAGATAATTTTAAATATAAATTTATTTATTTATTATGATTATTTTTTAGAATTTATTTATTTTATTGATTTATTTTTTTGGCTGTTTTGGGTCTTCGTTCCTGCGTGTGGGATTTCTCTAGTTGCGGTGAGAGGGGGCTACCCTTCTTTGCTGTGCGTGGGCTTCTCATTGCAGTGGCTTCTCTTGTTGCAGAGTACGAGCTCTAGGCACGCAGGATTCAGCAGTTGCAGCACACAGGCTCAGTAGTTGTGGCTCAAGGGCTCTAGAGCACAGGCTCAGTAGTTGTGGCGCACGGGCTTAGTTGCTCCACGGCATGTGGGACCTTCCCAGACCAGGGATTGAACCCGTGTCCCCTGCATTGGCAGGTGGATTCTTAACTACTGCGCCACCAGGGAAGCCCTGTGGTATTAATTTTAGTGCAGGTTTCTAGTATTTATTGCCATTTGTAAAATAACTGGATTAATAAATAATGTTTATGTCATCTTTAAGAAGATAGCCTTACCTTCCATAAGGCTTACTCTTTTTTTTTTCTTTTAGAACACTGTAAATTGACATTAATTTGCAGTGATCATGTTTGGAAAATGGAAAAGAAAAATGTGATATCTTAAAGTCATTATTTGGGACTTTGAGTGGTTTTAATAGAAATGGGAGTAAACCTGCAAGGGAGGAGACTAGTGTTTATCAGTGCCCCCTGGATTTTTGGTATATCTATACCTTGAACAACATGAGTGGAACTGGCTTAGTAAAGGTCATGTCCTTAATAACATTGACTGAATCATGTTAAGTCACTGCACGAACCAGCCCTGGATCCTCTGACGTATAAGTTGCCTCATTTTCTGAGTACTGACATATGGCTCTTGCCAGCATTTATATTCAGTCAAAAGCAAGATATCAGTGATTTTTTTTTTTTTTAAAGTTAAGACCTAGATTCACACAGGAAACCATACAAGGTGTGTATAAAGACCTAATATTACCACATGTAACAATTTTAAAGATTTTAAATCTACTTTGACGCTGGAAAGTAGAATAAGCAGATTTGAGAGAGTTCTGATGTTCAACAAAGATAGCATAAATGGTAATATAACTTGGCTTTAGAGCCAAATTGAGCCATCTTTAAAGGATTTGTAGAAAATCAGAATTTGAGTAGCTGGGGATAGTTGAATGGCTGGATGGGCATGAAGTATAGAAAAGAATAAATTAAAATTCTTATTAAAGTATATTAGAGAAAACTATTTCAGGAGTTTAAGTTTCAAAAATTTAGTTTTATGCAGAATATCATACCATTGAGATACCATCATACCATTGAGATTCCCATTATAAAGGTAAGTATTGTTTTGTGAAACCAGTCTCAGTTTGGATATGTATATGAAAATAATGTGTGTATGTGCACCATATGTTTGAATCAGGTATAAAATCGATTTCTTCTTGTGGGTGATGGTCAAAAAAAGCTTGAAAGCTGTTGTATTAGGACACAATAAAATGGAGGATTTAACTCTAGTATGGAGAGCTTCCAGTTAAGAGGGTAGACTGAACCAATATAGGGGGCTCCCTTCTTGTTTCTAATATATAGAAACACCAGAGGAAATAACCAGGAAAGATAGTATTGATGATGATGTGATATTTTTAGAACGCAGCAGGACTTGAAAGCAAGAAAAAGGATTCTCTAGGTGCCAGAAACAAAGAGGAAACTCAGTGATAGTCGAAAGTGTACTCAACAGTGTATGGCCCTCAGGGAAAACTGAGCTCATGGCTTAGAGGCCTTAGTTTCCATATAGAAATAAGACTCAGAGCACAGGCCCAGGCTGCAGGTGCTGGAACAAGGCTCACTCATAAAGCCTAGAAAGAGCTGTCCTTTCCATTATCAGATACTAGAAAATTGCACCCCCCAGCTCCCACCCCTTCTGGAAAAGGGAAGAAACTGTTATTCTCAGGAAACTAGAGACTGGGACTGTACTATAAGAAGAAGCAGGTCAATTTGCATTACCAATAATGTAGTGCAGAAACTCTGTCAAAGTGATCTGGAGCCCAAGACCTTCCATAGGTCTTTCCCTGGAAGAAACGACCACAAAACTACGTCAGCAACCCAGCAGTTGACCACAGACTCTCTTGGAACAAAATGGCTCCTGCCAAATGACCACACATCCAAGAACAACACGGCACATACACAGGAGTCAGCGGTTTTGAGAAGTCATAAGCAGATGGCATATGATGGGGCGGTGGGGACAGAGTTATACACAAGAAATTAGAAATAATTAGAGCAGTCTGAAAGGAACTTTTAAGTTAATCTTTTAGAAATCTTGAAAGAGAATAAGAATTCATTAAACAAGTGTAAAATGTTACCCCAAAAGAACAGGTAGATTTGAAAGAGAAACAAATACAATTTTTAGATAAAATTTGTACCTGGAAGAGAAATATAAACCATGTAAATTAACCCTAGGAAAACCAAATTGTGGAATCTGGAATTTCAAGATTGGATAAGAAGGTCAGGTTATAAGACCAAAGGTATATTTGAGACATAATCTTTTAGAAATCTAATGCTAGTTTAATATTAAAGATCTCATTTGTCCGAAGACACTAACAGATCATAACCTGCCAGTGCGTCTCAAAGCATAACCCTTTAGCCTGAAAACTGATTGTCCCTGCTTAGTCTCCTTGCTGTGGAATCATTACTAGGAAGAAAAATACAACTAATGGCAGTTCCTGTTTCCATTTGTCACTCATAAGACTTTGGGGAAATCAGTGTGGCTCTGGCTCCTTATTAGTAATCTCTGGCTTTGTGCAATAATCTATTTATATAAATTTATAAAATGAATGCTCTGAAAGTCTTTACAGTTTAACTCTTTAGGAGTGTACTATCTTTACTGTTTCTTCTCCCCTCATATAATTTGATATTCTATGACAATATCATTACTATTTTGGTTACTAATAGTTGGATAGTTTTCTTTAGACATTTGTTAACATTTGTGTATGGAGATTACTGTTCAGTCACTTTGACAGAATGTACTTGAAATTGTTTTTCTAGTAGTGGTACTGAGCTCAACTTTGATTTTCCATATCCCTCATATGCCAATAGCTCACATTTTTTAGATGACTACTGTAGTTTGGGGTATGGTTTGTAGCAATAGAATAGACATCTTTCTGCAAAAGGTAACTGGTCCCAATGGGGTTCAAACTTGTGATCTTGGCCTCATTATCACACTTTTGTAACCATAAGACCTAACAGATATATTATATGTATTTCAGTCTATAATCTTGAAATCAAGTCGTATTTTTAATTACTCAAGGCTTATTTCAAATATGTAATTAAAAATCACTTTGGGACATTTCTCGCTTTTGTTTGATAGTAAAAGTAACAAAAGTAAAGCAGACAGCCAAAGAACCTAACTCACTTTTCATCTTCCCTGTGTTTTCTATGACAGTGAAAGTCACAAAAGTGAAGCTTGCAGGCAAAGACCTAACTCACTTTACGGAGAGTGCTACGGTACCTTTTTCTTTTAGTGAGGCTATAGCAGGTCTGATGTCAGTCACTTTAGAGACCTTTAGACCTCAGTGCTCATTTATTGCTAAAATGTACCAGCTCTGCTTCTGCATTATGAAGATCATCTGTCAACACTTTGAGATATTCTCCTTTGTTATTAAGCTTGTGATGCTCTACACTGTCAGGTTTTTTGCCAATTATAGTTAAGGTACAATGGTGTATTCACCAGATCAAAGTCTCACATTGGCGGTAGAGGAATGATTTGTAAGTCTTTATTCATCTGAATTGTACAATAGAACACCTGAGGAATGCAAATAATCCCTCTGAGGAATCTGCAGGAAAGGCTGTTAAAATGACAGGGTAAAACTATTGTTATTCTGAATTGATGTTTCAGCCAAAGTAATTATTTCTTATCTTGTTGTCTCATAACAGTTCTAGTTTTATTAGTTATGTTGACCATATTTATGAAACAAGATGTGTATTTTATATATATGTTATCCTTTTACATGGGCTTGTTTTATTTTACTTTATTAAATCTATATTTGGTATGTGATTTTCCTTTTTTTAAATTACATATTTGATTTTGACTTGTATAATAAATGTATGTTACTAAACCATCGATGGTAAATTTTAATATACAGTTTTGTTTGAATACTGTAAGTCTACAAACTAAGTTAGAATCTCATAATGTTATTATAAGAAGAAGTATCAATTTAAATTTTTACTTTTTTCTTTAACCTTTCCTTCATAATTTTAGGTAAGAAGATAGCTGGTTTGGATTCCCTATTTTAAAGGACACATACTTTATTCCAAAATACATTTTTAGGGATTGGTTCGTTATTTTTAGGATGTGACCAAAAGAGGAAAAAAAATATTATGAAGATCAAAAACCACTGATAAATATTAAATAAGTAAATTATAGGTTAGCCTTGTATAACAAACATGTATGAACTATTGTGTGAATTTTTCATTCCTTTATCCCATTCTACTCAGTAGACCATATTCTTAATTTTCTAATAACTCTCATCCCTGCCATTTTCTTTGATGGGTGAGTGTTGATGAATTTGTGGTTTAGTTCTTGTGTTTCTTATCCACTGTAGTGACATTTGCATTGTTTATTTATGGATAACTTCCTCACTTTTTTTTACCATGATAGTTATTAAAACCTTGGTCTAAATATGGGAGACAAGTGAAACTATATGAGACTATGATATATATTGAACTATGAAATCCATATCCAGTTCTGTACTAAGCTCTATCCCAGAATCATAGGCACATATGCTGTGATTATCTGAGAATAAAAATTAACAATACTAACTGCTGTTAATATTTGTTTACTATATGCCTCGCTTTACTTTTCTAGGTTCTTTACCTACATTATAATATGTACTGTTATTATCTCCATAGGTGAGGAAACTGAGGCTTAGAAAGGTTTAGTAACCTGCCCAGGAATAAAAAGCTAGAAAAGTGGTAGGATCAGAACCTGGTTAATATACTCACTACACTTATCTCATTTATGTTCTAACTGCCACTTGGCTAAAATACTCCACGTTTTGGAATAGATCACTCAATAATGTCTTTTCAGGTAACACTCGATATCAATTTCCTAACTGATTTGGCTTTCCAAACCCTTTTGCTATTAAAGTACTTTATTTCCTCTGTAGTTCTATTATTCATGATCCTACAAAAGTGAGATTCATAAGAACAATGTGTACACAATCAACTAGGTTTTTGTAAATCTATATTTCCGGACTTTTTTTTTTTTTTTTTTTTTATTAGCAGAAATCTCCCTCAAAACCAGTGACAACTGTAAAGTCTTGTTAGTCCAAGAAGGAACTGAACCAGGCATATAGATATCTGGGTGGAACAAATTCTTTATTTGTCAGAGCTCTTCGAAATTAGCTGACACTTTTAGGTGTGATTCCTATAAATATAGAACTTTGTGTTTTTGCTTTTTAAAAATATACTTTGTAAAGTAAGGAGAATAATAAATCATATCATTGAGGTTTTCAAGGTCACAGTTGTTAATGCCGAGCAAATTTAGTGTAACTGTAAAAACTTTTAAAATATTTGTATTAGTTCCTATAGATAATGTGTTAAAGTAAAACTAGATTACAGTAAAATATTATGGCGTATACCTGAAGCAATTGCTGCCTGTTAAATGCCTTGACCTTGGAAAGCTATATACAAAAAGATGGCGTCATAAAACTGTGCGATTCTTATGAATATGTATGTGCTACTTGATAATAATGAATGTGGTACAGTCATGCATGCACTACAAGATAATGTTGTGCCCTTTTTTGTCTACAGGTTGATAAAAATTAAAGAGTGGGTGGACAAGTATGACCCAGGTGCCTTGGTCATTCCTTTTAGTGGGGCCTTGGAACTCAAGTTGCAAGAATTGAGTGCTGAGGAGAGACAGAAGTATCTGGAAGCGAACATGACACAAAGGTTAATTAGCATTCATTTTCCCTACACTTTATTATCAACTATTTCCTTGCAGTAATTTAATTGCTTGCGCTGATAGAATAATAAATGACAGAGTAATTACCATTATAAAGAGGGAATCTTCTCCTTTCTTTACCATGAGACAGAGTGAAAAGATTTATTTTAAATTAAGTTTTTAACTGTCATCTGTCATCTCCGTACAGTGTTTTAATTATAACATAGGTATTAGTTATGTATATTTTTGAGAAGGAATGATCGCCAAAACTCTTTCGTCATGTTCAGTGGGGGAGGGGAAAGGGTGAATCAGTTGCCTTAATTTTTTCTGAGTAACAGTAATATATTGTTTAAACATTGGATTTCAATCAAATAATTTTGCTTTCATGACCCACGTCCTGGAAACAATTGATATTGGAGGAAAATAATCATAGAATGGGTAGATCAAATTTTTCTTTTTTTTATAATAAACAATTCAAAATGGTATGTTCAGACTAGTACAATTAAAACCAATTTTAGAAGGGATTTTTTAGGAATAGTTATGTGCTTTCTGACTTCTTCAAGTGTATTATAAAAGATGGTCATTTACTAATATCGCTAACATTTTCTGCTTGAAATGAATAATTTTAGCTTTGTACTGATCTCTGGCACAATCAACTTATATGTTACATTTTATTTCAGCGCTTTGCCAAAGATCATTAAGGCTGGGTTTGCAGCACTCCAACTAGAATACTTTTTCACTGCAGGCCCAGATGAAGTGCGTGCATGGACCATCAGGGTAAGATTCATACTTATTCATCAGCTATATCCAGTTCCACACTATTGAATTCAGATTGATATCACTGACTTTGAAGTTTGTCATGGTGGCGGTTAGCTAGTCATTACAGATGAGGTTTTTGTCCAGGATAACTTTAATTATTTGTGAGCTGCTCAACAGTGAAAGTGGAGCGGCATTGATTGAGGCAGGTAACAATTGATTCTGCCTATTACATAGTCTGAATTTCTTCATCCTGTAGAATCTGTCTACCCTCCTCCTGTGGTCAGAGATAAGACACACCAGTATTGTGCTTGCTTAATCTGTGTGACTGGGTTTGTCTGCAGTGAAATTGATGTTGCTTTTCATTTTGTATTCGCTAAGTTTGTTTGGGTTGCGGGTGGTTCTTTCCTCCTTTGCTTTGCTCGGATTACATTTTCAGCAATAAAAGCAATATGACATCATTATGCTCTTCATAGATACACAGTTGGGCTCAAAGAGCTAAACTCAATGTGTAATAATTCGTGGCTTTTTAAATTTGAATTCATAAAAGTAGTGTTTATTTTTGCAGTGTTTTATATTCAATCTTCTTTAATAATGTGATATGTATTTTAAATATTGATGTATAACTGATTACCACCAGAAAGAATGACTAATTTATTCCCAGAGGACAATAGAAACTGAACTGTAATGGCTTGCTTTTAAATGAAAATATATTGTAATATGGTAGTTACTGTTGAAAAATATTTTGAAATATATGTAATCCGAAATAGTGTTACAGAATATAAAAATAATGTCAGAACTTTTAGAAATACTCAGTGTCTTATTCATTCTTTTATTATGCTTTTTTAATGTATGCTACATGATAAATTTTAGGGCTGCTTTGATTTCTGTTTTCACTGACTACCTTAATTTATTGTTACATCTATTTTGATTTAAGACGAATAGGAACATGGAGTCAGTTGAACATAATGCTAAATGCGTTTTGTGAATGTGAGATTCACTTTTCTTTGATCTCCTCTTTCCTTTGTAAAAAAAATGTTTGACTTAAAACTAAGGTCCTTTTATATAGACTTACAAAATAATGTCAAAGCAAATCCAAGTTGGTAAACAAATTGCCAGGGTTTATTTTTACTATATATTTTAAAGCCTTAAAACTTCCAAACTTAAGTATGTACGGCAGGAAAGATAACATATTCTGGGCTTGAAAATATGAAAGCTGGTTTATTTTAAGACTGATTGTAAGTATCCATGATTTAATGTGCTAAGATATTTAGTCAGGTAAGCATCAGTGAGTAGCCATATTAACCCAATACATCTTTTATTGTAAAAACTGTGCTTTATAGTGTCAGACTCCTTACCACTTTAACATGCTTTATTAAGCAGCCTTTAGGTCACCATTATTTCTCAAATTTCTTTCCATGGTTGTGTGTGTCTGGAATGTACGTCCTTGTAATTTAACATATGGGGTAATTATAAGACATTTCTCTTCTTGTATCAACTTGAATTTTCCTTTATCATGGTTAGAGGCAGGGTGTATTATGTGAAGTGTTCAAAATTCTATTAAAATTTTATGAGGATTTTAAAATTATTTGCTGAACATATATTGTATGATTTGTTGGAAATATCTTAAAAATATCCCTTTATATATTGATTTTTATATGTTCTTTAGATAAGCTGAAATTTTCAAGGCTTTTTATCTTTTTGAAACCTTTGATAATTCAACTTGAAAGCTATTTAAAATCCTTACTTTTTTCCACTGTGAAGAATAGAAAATCGAAATGCAACCTACGCCGAAACCAGACCACTGCATCTAAATCGATAAATCCGTGGATGACTATTAGGAAAAACAAAGCTACACTTCTTTAATATCTACTGATCTGTCTGTGCTAAATCTGCTGCACAGATAGTGCCCAGTGTTGAAAATGTTCTAATTGTATATCTGACATCTTAACTGATATTAAACTAAGTTTAAGTTGAGCCCAACAGCAGATCAGAGAAAAGAAACTCTACGCTTTCAGTCAGTCATCTTAAATGCAATTAGTTTTCTCTGGTCTTTCTATTCAAAGAAAGGGACGAAGGCCCCTCAAGCTGCAGGAAAGATTCACACAGATTTTGAAAAAGGATTCATTATGGCTGAAGTAATGAAATACGAAGATTTTAAAGAGGAAGGTTCTGAAAATGCGGTCAAGGTAAGGAATTATTTTCTAGTTTCACACTTTATAATTTTTGCTAATATGAAGATACTCAGGATTAAAATGAATAACTGTCTTTTAAACTGTGTGTCAGCATTAGTTTTACTATCAACTGATTGAAGAGCTGTAGATGTTTACATGCTTTTTAGACAATTTTTTAAATGTGTAAATTGTCAGTAATTTTGTGTTTTTCTAAAACAAAAAAAATTTTTAAAGCTAGCTCTAAGTAGTTATAAATAATTTCAAAGAATTTGTTCACTGATGACCAATGAAAAATTATACTTATTATATTTGAATATGTGAAATAGAAGTAATATGTATATGTTTAACATTAATTCAAAGAAAGCAATATAAATTTAGTTAAATAAAACCTGTTCTTGCTGAACTTCATGGTTGTACTTTTTTTTTAAAGATCTTTGGGAACTTGATTTGCTTTCTCAACACTAGAGGGCAGGTCCAAAATTGTGCTTTATTTTAGCTAATTAAGTATAATTTGATTTGTATCCACTAATAGTGAAGCTGTGTTATACATGAGTAATAAATGATTTCTTTTAATGTAAATTCTGTTGCAGACTTGATTTTGTTTGACTTTATTAGGTTTACTTAGCAAAGTCCAGGGGGTATGTCATCTCTCATCAATAAATAGGTCAAGGGATTTAACTAACATTGCAAGAAGGCTTCTTTATCATTAACTTAATTTGTTATTTGAAGACTACTGTAGAAAACGCTAAAGAATTTAAAGAGGTCTCTTGTGTTTACTATTTCATAATTTCAAAGGAATGCAAAAAAGTTTATTTCAAGTTTAGTTTATTCTCACTGTTATCATTGGAAAGATCATACTGAACAGCAGGACTATAATAGAATTGTTGGAACCCCAGGAAGAGAAGGGAAAAATCTTGGTATAATTGGTTCAATGTGGAATGAGAGCTATTTTGTTTTTTAAAAAGGAATGAAAGAAGTTACAGTTTACAACTAAACAAAGTCATTAACTTTCCAATAGTGTCATCTGTGTCGATAGATAAATATGCAAATATAGTGTATTAAGATTGGACTTTGTCAAGAATACTAATTAGACTTGAAAAATCTCAGATTATATTTCAACATGCTACATGATGCTGGCATATATTTTTTTCATAAAGATGATTAAAATAAGGATATTTTTCTATTACTAGAATTCAGAAATCAGCTGCTTCTTTTTTATACTCTCAGGGGATAAGCCTGTTTTACCAACCCTTAATAGATGTCTATGTTGTAATAAACTTGAAGATATATAAATTGTGAATACTTCCTTTAACAATACAGGGAAATTTTTAAATATACAATAAAATAATATTGCCTACTTGTAGAAATGCTTAACACTAACTGGGAGCTTTTATACAATAAATTGGAAAAGATTGACCTCTGGCTTTTCAGCTTAGAATACCATGATGTATTTTATGTGGTTTTTAATCTCCAAAACTAACATTTCGAAATTTGAACTCCAAATAAAATGAAGCATTTATGAATTTTTTTTATTCAACAAATACTTACTTGCACATTATCAAGTAGATTTTAGGTTTGAGAGCAAGATTGTGTATATGTGTATGTATGTATATGTATTTCGAACACCAGTACAGCATAACTAATTTAATGCCAGTGTTGTGAACTATATAC